>NW_025814845.1:62015000-62615000 GCF_022079265.1 Lynx rufus
TGAGGTAAAGAGTTGAATGTTTAAAAGACTGAGCCACCCAGGTGCCCCAACATAGAGCTTTTTAAGGCAGAATAAGAAGTTTGAATTTTATTCTGAGTATAAGGGAAGCGATTAGCTAAGGAGTGTTGTGATTTCATTTGTACTTTTAATGGACCAATAAAACTGTTTTATGAAGTACAGACAATGGTGATAGAAGCGTGTAATGGGAGCAACAGGTTGAAGGCTGATACCAGTCTAAGTGACTGGTAATGTTGGCTTAGACTGTAAAGAAGTAAAAATGGAGATAAAATCAAATGCACTCAAAGTCTGCTTCAGAGATACATTAACAAATTGACAGGGCTTTTCAACTGAAAGATTGGTTGTGGAGTTGAAAAAATGGAAAAGGGTAGCTAGCTGATACAATTTGGGCTGCTAAACATGTAAACACATGATTTCAACATAGTGCTGTAATTGCTGCAAAGCTGATGTGTACAAAGTTGGACGGACATATCCAGGAAGACGTACCTAAGATTTTCTGAAAGAATCAAAGAATGCTATACAAAGAGACTTAAAAGGTAAACATATGTGAGTGCTGAGTAAAGATGCAGAGTTCAATTTTGAACTTGCATGTCTCCATTTACTAGCTGAACTTCTTCCCTCAACTCCCTACTTATGTCTGCTCATTTCCCTATATTTCTGATTTTAAGTAGTAATATCACTACAATTTAATCTTCAAAGTTATGTTCGACATGGCATTGTCCACATACAAAAATATCTAGAGTAAATATCATTAATAAAAAGAAAACATTAGAAACATTCCTTGTAAAACAAGAAATGATAAGGATAGCCACTATCACCTGCGGTAGTCAATGTTCTCCTGAGGTTTTATCTAATACAGTAAGATAAGAAAAAATAAATTTAAGATAGAAGTATTGCAAAGACATTTATTATTGGATGAAATTGATTCTAAAAAAGTGATTGAAAATCCAAAGAGTCTAAACACACATTTTTAGACGAATTTTTATCAACAAGAGGAGTTTAATAACTGACACGTACACAAGCAACAAATAAGAAATGCAGTGAGAAGGAAAGCGCTTATAATAAGAATAAGCATTTAAGGTACTTAGGGAAAAGAATCTAACAAAAATGCGTGAGACCTGTATGCAGAAAATTATAAAACTTTTGGGGGCGACATTATAAGACAAAAATAAACAAATGAAGAGATATCCCAAATTTATGTTAGGTAAACTCAAAATCACAAAAAGATGCCAATTTCCCCCAAATTAAGGTACAGATTCACTGCAAGTACGATGAAATGCTCAAAGAGTTTTTCATAAAATTGGACAAGCCAAATGAACAATAGGCTAAGAATAGCCAGAATATTCCTGAAAAGGAAAATCAAGGTGGGAGATTGCCCGATAAGGTGTCAAGACTTACATAAAGATCTAGTAATTAAGACAGTTTGACCAATGGAAATAAGACAAAATAATTAATGAAAGCATCCAGAAAGTCTATAAAGAAGCCATAAAAACATAGGCCTGTACGTGATACAAATTAGAAGTATTGCAGATTAGTGTATCTGGTAAAGAGTATTCAATAAGCAGTGCTAGAGCAATCAATAACCATAGGAAAAAAATAAAATTTAATCCCTACCTCACATTGTACATAAGATTCAATTATAGATGGATTAAACACAAATGTGAAAAGCAAAAATTCAAAACTTTAAAAGACATTGTAGGAGCAATGTAGGACAATGAGATTTGATTAGGGAATGATTTCTTAAGTCAAAATGTGCTACTTATAATTTCAAAAATGTTAAAGTCATTATATTAAATTGACAAAGCTGCTTATTTAAAAAAAAAAAAAACCTCTTAATGTTTATTTCTGAGAGAGAGAGAGACAGAGTGTGAGTTGGGGAGGGGCAGAGAGAGAGGGACAAAGAATCTGAAGCAGGCTCCAGGCTCTGAGCTGTCAGCACAGAACCCAACATGGGGCTCGAACTCACAAACTGAGCCGAAGTTAGAAGCTAGACTGACTGAGCCAACCACAAACCCCTGAACAAAGCTATTTAATAAAAGATGCCATTAAAAATAAACAAGTAAGATACAAACTTGGAAAATATGCTTTCATTAAGCATCGCTGACTAAGAATTAGTATGCAGCACATAGAATAACTCTTCAAAGTTATAAGATCAATGACAAACAAAGTTTCCTACTAGCAGATACCCCTCTTCCTGGCTCAATGTAGTTTGTATCTATTTGTCTAGATGACTAATGTTCTGTAAGGGCTTTGAGTACAGAGATTACATTCACTCTTGCTCACCATTTTAACCCTGAAATCTAACAATTATACCTGACATACAGCAGGCACTGAAAATGGAAAGGAATCAATCTGTAAAATGGCACTTTAGTACTCATAAAGTTTGTTATGCAGCCATCTAATACAAAATCGGAATTATAAACTTTATCCGCATTTATTTGGTAATCCCTATCAATCAAGTCTTCTAAATAACAATGAAAATAATTGAGTGCACAAACACATGTCTAGCGAGAGAATAGACTCCTTTCACGATTCTTATATTGTTTAGCAGCCGCTTAAAGAGTTTCTTTTGGCTGGCCATGATAGTTTGCAATCATCCCCCAAATCCACAATGTTTATTCAGCTCTTATTCTAAGGAGTTACTATGACAAGTGATAGGACACAGTAGTTGCTAAGACAAGCACCTCCCAACGAGGTGCTTACAATCTGTCACACTTGGGGCCAACCTGTAAGGTACAGATGTTCGGGGTTTAGTGTAACACGGGGTCATACCTGGGAATGGCTAATAGAAAACACAACTTTTCCAGGTGTCAGTTTAGTTTAAATGTTTACCTCCCTGAGACTTAGTGAAGAAGTGACCTGGAGAACACTTAACAGAAGAGTGAAGGCAGAAATAGCACCTGTGCTATTGTATGCCAGCCACATAGTAACAAAAGGAAGAAGCACAAATCCACACTATAATTCTACTATCCGTAAGTGTCATTGGCACTTAAATGGTGGCCCGAGCTCCATGGCAGCTCTCAGTGCTCTGACATGAGAGAGTGACGGCTCACTCCAAGTCAACTTGGTTCTTCAATGTGGAACTCCAAAGTCAACCCTTGGGTGTTTAAAATTCCCCAACTAGGGGCGCCTGGGTGGCGCAGTCGGTTAAGCGTCCGACTTCAGCCAGGTCACGATCTCGCGGTCCGTGAGTTCGAGCCCCGCGTCGGGCTCTGGGCTGATGGCTCGGAGCCTGGAGCCTGTTTCCCATTCTGTGTCTCCCTCTCTCTCTGCCCCTCCCCCGTTCATGCTCTGTCTCTCTCTGTCCCAAAAATAAATAAACGTTGAAAAAAAAAATTTAAAAAATTCCCCAACTAGGACTCTTCACAACTGCAGGAGAAAGGACTTTCTTTGTCAGTGCTCCTCACACTTACAACAAATTACTTTTGAATTGTGTGTCAACTAAAAAGAACTAGATCATTAAACGCCACTCAATTAGGCCTGAAGACTCTAAATTACTTACATTGAATCTTTTGGACAGAGATTTGCAAGTAATGAATTATCTATGGTTTAAACCCTCTGCTACCTATTCCAATGACCATTTTCCACTTTCTGAGGAACAATCAGTTGATTAGAAGATCAGAGGGTAAATACATTGTGCCTTGCACTATGTACTATGAATGAACTATGGTTAACTAGGTCCACAGCAAGAGTTTATGCTATTTGTGAGTTGACTGCTCTTTTATCAGCTGACTATGTATTATACACTGTTATTAAAAATCATAAACTTTAGGGGCGCCTGGGTGGCTTGGTCGGTTAAGCGTCCAACTTCGGCTCAGGTCATGATCTCACAGTCCGTGAGTTCGAGCCCCGTGTCGGACTCTGTGCTGACAGCTCAGAGCCTGGAGCCTGTTTCAGATTCTGTGTCTCCCTCTCTCTCTGCTCCTCCCCTGTTCGTGCTCTGTCTCTCTCTGTCTCAAGAATAAATAAACATTAAAAACAAATTTAAAAAAATCATAAACTTTAGAGAGAACACATGGATTTGTTTATTCTGCTTGTTTTCCTGAATTTGTTTTTTTAAATTATTATTATTATATATTTTTTTGAGATCATGGTACTTCACATAAGTTTAAGAATGGTTTCCCCCAAGGATAACATCTGGCAAAGCTGTAATATAATATCACAACCAGGGTATTGACATTGATACAGTCAAGATAAAGGACATTTCCATCACCACAGGGATCCCTCATTTTTTTAATGTTTATTTTTTTGAGAGAGAGAGAAAGAGGGACAGAGGATCTGAAGCAAGCTCTGTGCTAACAGCAGAGAGCAGGATGCGGGGCTCAAACTCATGAACTATGAGATCATGACCTGAGCCAAAGTTGAAAACTTAACTGACTAAGCCACCCAGGGATCCCAGGGTGCCCCATGGATCCCTCATTTTACACTGTGGCCTTTTCCCACACTACCTGTTTCTTTACTTCTGGCAACGACTAACCTCTTATCCATTTCTATACTTTTATCACCTCAAGAATGATGTATAAATAGAATTATATACAGTCTATAACCTTTGTGATTGGCTTTTTTTACTCAGTACAATTCTCTGGAAGATTCCTCCAGGTTGTTGCATGTGTCAATAATTTATTTTTGTAATCGTTAAATAGCATTCCAGGGCATGGATGTACCACAATATTTTTAACCATTTAAACACCTGAGTTCTTTCTATTATTTGTCTACTACAAATAGATGCTATCAACATTTGTGTATAGGTTTCTAGGTAAACTTATATCTTTATTTCTCTGAGGTAAATGTCCCGGAGTACAACTGTTGGTCCATGTTGTATTTGCATGTCTACTTACTTCTGGCCTGCATGGTTTCCGATGAGAGAGCCTCTGTCATTCTAATTGTTTTTATCCTAATGGTAAGGTGACATTTCTCTCTCACTGCCTTCAAGATTTTTTTCTTTCTGTTTAATTTTTGGAATTTTAATTACGATGTATCTTGGTGTATATTTCTTTGGGTTTACCCTGTTTGTGTTTCACTCAACTTCTTGAATGTGTAGATAGATGTATATGTCTTGGCAGTTGGGTAAGTTCTCAGCCATTATGTCTTCATATCCTTTTCCCATTCTGTTCTCATTTTCTTTTCCTTCCAAGACTCTCATGATGTGAATGTTAGATGTTTTGTTATAGTCCTACAGGTCCCTGAATTTCTGTTGATTTTTTTCCCAGTCTATTTTCTTTCTGTTGTTCATATCAGGTAACTTCTATTCTTCTATCTTCCAGCAGCAGAAATAAGTGTCTCTGAGTGTAATGTGAAAGTAGAACAAAATTTCCTGTCAAATTGGACATGGGATGCTAGAGAAAAGCAGGAGTTGAGGGCAGTGCTAATAATTTTTATCTGAGCAACTGCAAGGATGGGAATGGGGAAGGCAAGAAGTGGAGTAGGATTAGAATGTGTGTGTGTGTGTGTGTGTGTGTGTGTGTGCGCGCACACATGTATACATGTAAAAGAGAATAGGTAGTTTGGAGTTGGGAGACTGGATAGTGTTAAAGCCTTGAGGCCAGATGAGGTTATGAAGACAAGTGGACCAAGGACATTTTAACAGAAAGAGGGTAGGAGAATAGTACAAAGCTTATTAAAGAAAGCTCTGAGAAGGAATGGCCAGTAAAGTAAGAGGAAGGCTGGGAAAGTTGGGATGTTGGAACTCACGAGAAGAAAGTGTTTTAAGGAGAAAGATGTAATTCATTGTGTGAATCCTTGCCAAGAGGACAAAACAACAACACAACAACAACAACAACAAAACCATGCAGACTGAGAACTGAATGAGACATTGCAAAACCAAGGTATAGTAATGTTGACAAGAGGAGTTTCAGTGATGTGGTGGGTCAAAAGTTTGGTTGGAGTAGGTTTAGGGAAGAATAAGAGAAGGATTCTAGAATTCACATATAGGCAAACTTACTCATGTGATCACTTTATCAGGCATGTTATGTGGCAGAAGCAGTAATAATTAAAAAGATCTGACCAAGAAATCTTAAAGAAATAATCAAACTTTAAAAAACATCGTCTCTGCATCTATGATTGTGCATCCTTTCTCACTAACTGATTTTGTTGTTGTTATTATCATTGAGGGAATTCTTTCATAATCTTTTTCAAAGTACTATGTTTTGGACTTATTTATTCCGTCTCTTATTTCTTGATTTTCAATTTAAATGTTTCAGCCTTTATCTTTACTAATTCTACCTTTCCAGTTTCTTTTAACATATTTTGCAGTTATTGTTCTCACTTCTTTCCTTTGCCATGAACCTAACGATAAAAGTATAAATATTTCTATGAGCCTAACTTTTCCATTACTGTATGTTTTCATATTATTTTTCCTTATATCTAGATTTCAATGTTCTTTTTATTGCTCTTCAACTTAAATATATTTCTTAATTTCTATGTAGATAAGACTTTTTTCAGTTTAATTTCTATTTTTTCCTTTATATATATATATATATATATATATATATATATATATATATATATATAAAGTTTATGTCTTTATTTTTTTGTAATCTTTCTACCCAACTTGGGGCCAGAACTCACAACTGTGAGATCAAGAGTTGCATGCTCGTCCAAGTGAGCCAGACAGGTACCTCTGTTTAATTTTTAATTTCTAATTATATTGAATTATAACGAAAGAGTGACCTGTAAAATCTCTATTTCTTTAATTTTTAGAGAGAGAGAGAGAGAGAGTGCAAGTGGGGGAGAGGGGAAAAAAGAGAGACAGAGAGACGGAGAGAGAGAATCCCAAGCAGGCTCCATGCTCAATGCAGAGCCCTATGCAGGGCTTGATCCCATGACCTTGGTATCATGACCTGAGATGAAATCAAGAGCCAGATGCTCAACAGACTGAGCCACCTGGGTGCCTCTATAATTTCTATTTTTAAAATGTATTGATAATTTCTTTATAGATAATAATATGGTTAATACAAATATTAATAATGACAATTTTCTCCATAAAATGTATTTTCAGTACATTTTATGTACTGAATTTTTAGCTTCAGATTTTTTTTTAAGCCTCAGGAAATTGTGTGTGTAAGGGTGTGTGTGTGTGCTCGTGCATGTATGTGTGTGCTGCACTCAATTCTCTTTGACTTCTCTTACTGTTTTGTTTTTCCTTTTTTTCATTAAAAAAAGTCATATACTTCTCTGTGTCCCTAAACTGTTCTGTTTCATTGAACCTGACATTGATTATTTGGACTATTTTTCCTCTCTCTGACTGCTGAACCACTTAAGAAGTTTGTTATTTTTTTACTGGATTAATGGGGTTTACTTCTATTTTCTGAAGTATCCTAAAAGTCATGAATATCACAGAAGGTGTCTAACTCGATAAACTTATGTTGTGGAAGTTGACAGGCTGTCAGCCCCTGCTGAGGCCCCTGGAAAGGGACCTTGGACAGGACACAGCAGGAAAGTGGGAAGGAGCTCATCACTAGCTCCTTTATTCTTTCTGACAGGACCTCAACAGAGCCTACAGGATCCACTCCCAAACCCCAAATCCCAAGACCAGAGAGACAAAAGGGCTGGAAGTCAGAAGTAAAGGGAAGGGGGACTTCATTTACCTTTTCCATCTGCCTGTAGATTTTGTTTCAGCTTATGGTGTTTTCCAGATCCTACTTCAATACTGAAATACACAGATAACTGCTTTTATGAACTTATGCTTAAGAAAAACTGAGTCAGAGAAGATGTACTTCAGCACTAATGACATTTTAAAATAAAACTAATATATTTCAAAACATGATATTTGATATAAGCTCAACCTTGGAAGTCCAACTCTAAGCATGGCTCCAAATAGAATTAACTCAAAGAGGTATTCTGGGATTACATTAATCAATATTATCATTTGTGAAATGCATTCATACCATTTTTACAAAACTATTGCAGAAAAGAAGTTGAAACAAGAAATAGAAAAATCTACTAAAGTATTTCATAATACAGTTATTGTACAAGGATAAGACACTTAAAATAGAATATATATTATCTTATAGTAAAACAGGGCAAAATCATGGAACTTTTTTGCCCACAGAGTTTCACCGATTATCTCAGAGTAAGGTTCTGATAAATTGTTGGAATTTAAATGAGCTACTCATTATTCTTTTATGTAAAGTAAAGTTTTTCCAAGTTTATTAACATTTTCTATGATGGCAAGTGGCTGACAGGAGCATGCTACCTAACAGATATTTAAGGAAAAATATTAATATGTCCCTCCAAGGTAAAGGTAACACTTGAATAATAAGTAAGAAAGTAGCTTGAACAATGGAAAGGGGGTCTTGAATACTGATATTTGGAAACTTCCCCATTATTAAACAGTAGTTTTGGCCCCCCACAATAAAGAAATCTATGTAAGGATTTTAAGTCTGTGCATGTTAAAATCTTGAAAATAAAACTTTCAGTATATTGACGAAATTTGTTAATGTAATAATTTCTTATTGGTTTGCAAGGAAAACCGACTGACATCAGGGAAGGAGGAAATGTATTAGTCAAATTTTAAGAAAAATAGTTTTACTTAATTGTGGGGTTGAAAATCTTTTAATGAGCATCATAATTTATTAATCACAGCCAAAAACGTCTTCCTGCTTGACTCCCTATATTTGTAGAAAGTATCTTTTCAAGTATAGCAGTTATTATAACCAAATGTGAAAATAATCTACACTTAGAACCAGATTCTTAAACTGCTATATTATACGGGATAACCAAATTTGTAAGGCATATTTAGACATTGTGCCAGACTCAACGTCACTTTCATCTAAAATAAAATGATAACACAAGAGGGCTTTTAAATTAACAATAAGAGGGTTCCCGTTTCTCCACATCCTCTCCAGCATCTATAGTCTCCTGATTTGTTCATTTTGGCCACTCTGACTGGCGTGAGGTGATACCTGAGTGTGGTTTTGATTTGTATTTCCCTGATAAGGAGCGACGCTGAACATCTTTTCATATGCCTGTTGGCCATCTGGATGTCTTCTTTAGAGAAGTGTCTATTCATGTTTTCTGCCCATTTCTTCACTGGGTTATTTGTTTTTCGGGTGTGGAGTTTGGTGAGCTCTTTATAGATTTTAGATACTAGCCCTTTGTCCGATATGTCATTTGCAAATATCTTTTCCCATTCCGTTGGTTGCCTTTTAGTTTTGTTGGTTGTTTCCTTTGCTGTGCAGAAGCTTTTTATCTTCATAAGGTCCCAGTAATTCACTTTTGCTTTTAATTCCCTTGCCTTTGGGGATGTGTCGAGTAAGAGATTGCTACGGCTGAGGTCAGAGAGGTCTTTTCCTGCTTTCTCCTCTAAGGTTCTGATGGTTTCCTGTCTCACATTTAGGTCCTTTATCCATTTTGATTTTATTTTTGTAAATGGTGTGAGAAAGTGGTCTAGTTTCAACCTTCTGCATGTAGCACTGCTAGGAATCTACCCAAGGGATACAGGAGTACTGATGCATAGGGGCACTTGTACCCCAATGTTCATAGCAGCACTCTCAACAATAGCCAAATTATGGAAAGAGCCTAAATGTCCATCAACTGATGAATGGATAAAGAAATTGTGGTTTATATACACAATGGAATACTACGTGGCAATGAGAAAAAATGAAATATGGCCTTTTGTAGCAACGTGGATGGAACTGGAGAGTGTGATGCTAAGTGAAATAAGCCATACAGAGAAAGATACCATATGGTTTCACTCTTATGTGGATCCTGAGAAACTTAACAGGAACCCATGGGGGAGGGGAAGGTAAAAAAAAAAAAAAAAAGGACGTTAGAGTGGGAGAGAGCCAAAGCATAAGAGACTGTTAAAAACTGAGAACAAACTGAGGGTTGATGGGGGGTGGGAGGGAGGGGCGGGTGGGTGATGGGTATTGAGGAGGGCACCTTTTGGGATGAGCACTGGGTGTTGTATGGAAACCAATTTGTCAATAAACTTCATATAAAAAAAAAATAAAAAAAAATAAATTAACAATAAGTAAAATTAAAATTGTCTTTAAAATTTTATCCTTGCTTCATTTGGTTTTAGTTTTTATTTCTGAGTATGCTTTACAATATTTATATTATTCTAATAAGTCATAAAGCAATAAATAAATATATTTTGGGAATCTATATTCAAAATATGAAAAAGAGGAGCACCTGGGTGTCTCAGTCGGTTAAATTTCTGACTCTTTATTTCAGTCATGATCTCATGGTTCGTGAGTTCGAGCCCCACATTGGGCTTTGCGCTGAGAGAACGGGGAGCTTGTTTGGAACTCTTTTTCTCTCCCTTTTTCTCTGCCCCTCCTTTGCTCATGCTTTCGCATGCACTTTCTCCCTCTCAATCTCTCTAAATAAATAAATAAACTTAAAAAAATTAAAAATATCGATGAGTGCATCATTAGAAAAGTGTAAAGGATATTGCCATAAAGAGAGCATCAGGGCACAAAAATACTTGTAGCAAATGAAGGACAAACGGGATACAGTCTGAAGTTTTCTGCCTATCACATTTAAGGCAGGATACTTTACATATAAGTCGGTGGGAGATAATGAACAAGATGCCTGGCCTTCTCAAGAGGTTACTTATTCCCTAAAATGCTTTTCACATATTGTATGTACTAATTAGAATATGACTACTAGGATTGATTTCCCATTATAACCAAGACGATATTGTCTATGAAGACAATATTGCTGGCAGAACATAGGGAGATTCTGTTGGCTTTCTAACTCTCCCCCAACCCTCCATTAGATTTAGGTATATTTTAGAGTAAAACTATCTCAAGACAGAAGTGTTCCCAAAAATATATAGCTCCCCAAATCACATTAACCCCAAATCCTAACCTTCTCTTTCCAATCCTACCCTCTTCTATCCTTTGCAATCCCATGACAGTATGAGGGGAAACGGGAAACTTGATTTTGACTGGGCGTTTTAAATAGGCCATAACTGATTGTCAGTGCAAATCTAGGCCAAATGTCAGAAATCCCAAACACGTGTTCTTTATCTTTTGCAACTCTATTTTTATTTCTGGGAGAAATACATTTGAGTCCCAGGAATGTTTGTTTAGCGGAAATATTCTCTTGCAATTAGCTGAGAATGAAAGGAACAAAGGGAAGCCAATTATAGCTGTCTGGTCATTTGGAACCGCCCAACATTAACTGTCAGTTAATGGGAGAGGCTAGTAACTTTTCCTTCCTCAGACCTCCTTATAATTAATATGGTTATTAATATCATACCTTACAGACAGGAATCAATAAATCACTGACAAGAAAGGCACTGCCTAAGATGCATGTGAAATATAGTTCTCTAGCTCAAAAACATCCACATCGGCATTTGCAGGCAGTGTGCATACACGTCTGCATACACACACACACACACACACACACACACACAAGAACTCAGTTCAGTGTGTTCACAGCAAGAGTCAGGAAAGATAATTTTTTAAAACAGAAGAATCAGTCCTCTTAAGCCATGTTTGCAGCCTCCACAGAAGATACTGTTGTAGGGCGTGTAAGGAGGCATTATCTTTTACAGAGATTGTGCATCCCCTATGCACCATCTCCTCTTAGCCAGTCGCCTGAGTGTGGAACATCTGTGTTTATTTTGCATGACGAAGTTGTTCCTTGGCTTTGCCAAAATGAGCTTTGATGTGGGACTCTGGGTTTGTGGATTTTCCATAGGGTAGTGATAAAGCTCAAGTGGCAGGACGTTGTTTTTGTATATAATGCATATTAGATGAAGTCATCCATATTTAATGACAAGTGTGCTATATTTTTAATCTTTATAGCTTTAATGTGTGTAAGAGGTTTTAATAATTGGCGCTGGGATGATGGTAACTTCCCAGAAATGCTCAGCACAACTGCTATAGTTCTCAGCCCACGGTTTGTTTGCACAGGTTGTAAATTATAGAACTTGATTAGTGATAGACTTGGCAATATCTCTTGTCTTTGGGAGATGCCAATCTGTAGCATCATGGGTACAAAATATGTCCATTCACACGTTTAATATTCACCTAAATAGCCTACATGAAAAACCCCAGAAGACAAATGATGAGCTATTCAGAGGAATGAAATTGTTCTCCTAAAGAATTTCTTAAATTTCTCATCCTATTGGCAGAGATATTGAGAATTCTACATGCAAAAACTAAGCACGTTCACTTCAGTGATTGTCCATTTAGGATTCTAATATTTCTGCTTATGACAGCAGAGTTTTAAATATTATAGACATAAATTCCATAATGTTTCTTAAAAAAAGACTTCACGAAGAAATCATATATTCACAATGACTAATGGATTACAATTAAAAATTTCAGGAATCTAACAATTTTAATTACTTTTTAATTTCAATTTTTTCTTGCTTAAACTTTTTGTACTCCTTTTGTCTAAACTGTCTGCTCCTCAGTCCAGCAATCAGTTCACTAATGCTGAAAGACAAGATCACTCACCCAATGAGCATTTGCTGAATCTTTATTTACTTCAAAGCAATAAAAAATATCACCGGAGACCCTAGACCCTGTCCTCCACCACACAGCAAAGCAAGTATCACCCCTCCCCATCTCCAGATCCATCACAGTAGAAGACTGGGGATTTACTTTCTGCTGGACCAAAGGGACCCTGGGCATGGTACCACCCAGCTCAATGGAGGGTGGAGAGGTTATAGTGAAAATAGAGTTAAGTGAAAATCCACATATGAAAAGTGAGACTCCCCACCCTTACAGCCCAATGTCTTAAAGAACCCCAAGTTGCCAAAATAATCCTGAGAAAGAAAAGCAAACCTGGAGACCTCTGCTTTCAAAACATATTATGAAGTAATGGCATTACTGCTTTCAAAACATATTATGAAGTAATGGCAATCAAAACAGTATGGTACTGACATGAAGACTGACAAATAAACCAACAGAACAGAACAGAGAGTCCTGAAATAAAGCCTTGTCTATAGAGCCAAAGGATCTTTGACAAAGCTGTCAAGGCTACAACAATGTGTAAAGGGTAGTTTCTTCAACAAATGGTGCTGGAAAAACTGGATGCCTATATGCAAAAGAATAAATGTGGGCCCTTACCTCACTTCATGTACAAAAATTAATTTAAAATTGGCTAAAGCCCTAAATTTAATATCTGAAACTATAAAACTCATAGAAGAAAAGATAGAACAAAATTTCATGACATTGGATTTGGCAATGATTTCTTGGATATGATACCAAAAGCATAGTCATCAAAAGCAGGCATAGACAAATGGATTACAACAAACTTAAAAACTTCTGCACAGCAAAGAAAACAACCAACAGAGTTAAAAAGCAACCTATGGAATGAGAGAAAATATTTTCAAACCATATATCTGATGACGGATTAATGTCCAGAATATATGCACTGCTACATTTATTGCAGCATTATTTATAATAGCTAAGATAAAGAAGAAACCTAAGTGTCCATTAATAGATGAATGGATAAAGAAGATGTAATAGATGATAGATAGATAGATAGATAGATAGATAGATAGACAGATGAGTATAGATATACATAATAGAATTTTACTTAGTCATAAAAAAGAACAAAATTTGTGACAATACACATGGACCATGAGTGTATTACAGTAAGTGAAATAAATCAGACAAAAAAGGCAAATACCATTTCAGTTACATGTGGAATTTGAAAAACAAAAGAAACAAACAAAAAACAAAAAACAAAAAAACAACAACAAACAACAACAAAAAACAAACACTCTTAAATAGAACAAACCATTGGTTGCCAGAGGGGAGACGGGTGGACGGTTGGGAAAATAGGTAAAGGGGGATTAAGAGGTATAAACTTCTTGTTATAAAATAAATGAGTTATGGAAATGAAAAGTATAGCATAGGGAATATAGTCAATAATATTGTAATACTTGGTATAATAATAGATGGTGACTATACTTATTGTGATTAGCATTGAGTAATAGAATGCCAAATTACAATGTTGTATACCTGAAACTAATATAACATTATATGTCAACCATATTTCAATAATAAAAAATAGGGGCACCTGAGTGGCTCAGTTGGTTAAGTGTCCAACTCGGTTTTGGCTCAAGTCATGATCTCACTGTTTGTGAATTCAAGCCCAACATCAGCCTCCACATTGATAGTAATTAGCCTGCTTGGGATTCTCTTTCTCTCTCTCTGCCCTCCCTCCCTCACTCTCTGCCCCTCCCCCCATTTTCTCCCTCTCTCAAAATAAATAAACTTAAAAAATTAATAATAAAAATATATCCAGAATATATAAAGAATTCCCACAACTCAACAACAATAAAAATAAATAACTCAGTTTAAAAATGGGCAAAGGACCTACATAGACATTTGTCCCAAAAAGTTTATACAAATGACCAACAAGTATATGAAAAGATGCTCAATGTCCCTAATCATCAGGGAAATGCAAATCTAAAACTAAATGAGGTATTTCATGCATATTATGCCCACTATCAATAAACAAAACAAGCACGAGTGTGGGTGAGGATGTGGAGAAATTTGAACTCTTGTGCACTGTTGATGGGAATGTGAAATGGTGGAGTTAATATGGAAAACAATAGGAAGATTCCTCAGAAATTAAAAATAGAATTACCATATGATCTAGCAATCACAGTCTTGGATATATATCCAAAAGAACTGAAAACCAGGTTTCAAACAGATATTTGCCCACCCATGTCCATTGCAGCACTATTTAAAATAATTAAGAGGTGAAAGCAAAGCAAATGTCCATTGGCAGATGAATGGAGAAAGAAAATGTGGCGTATACATACAGTGGAATATGATTCAGCCCTAAAAGTGAAGGAAATCTTTCATACACCACAACATGGATGAGCCTTGAGGACATTATGCTAAGTGAAATAAGTCAGTCAGTCACAAGAAGAGAAATACTGCATGATTCCACTTATATATGGTATGTAAAGTTGTCAGACTCTTAGAAATAGAAAGTAGAATGGTGGCTGCTGGGGCCCCGGAGGAGGATGAAAAAGAGAGCCATTGTTCAATAGGTATACAGTTTCAGCATTGCAAGATGAAGCACTTCTGGAAATGTGTTGCACTACAACATGTCTCTGGCTAACACTACTGTACTATATACACAAAAATGATGATGATGATAAATTTTATGTTGTGTTTTTTATCACAGTAAAAAATTCAAGAAAAGAAAAAACAATAAATTTGAGCAAATATCCAGAAATTAAAATAAAATCACCAAGATGTAAAATATAGGAAATATTAGAAAAGTAGAAAACCTGACCAAGAAATCCACTATTTGAATAACATTTTCCAAAAGAAAAAAAAAAAACAGAGAAAATCCTGCAGATAATTATATATAAAACTCCATAAAATATCCCCAAACTGAAGAGCATGAGTATTTAAACTGAAAATGTGCAAAAAAAAAATCCCTAGCACAATAAATAAAATAGACATGCAGTAAGGAATGTTATCATGAAAGTTCAGATGTGTGAGAATGAAAATAACTTAAAAACATTCAAATGTGTGTGCATGTGCACATAAACATTCTGTTTGGATAATGACACAGATGCTTCCATGCATGCACACTCACACACACTCACTCACTCATAAAAGAAGCTGGATTCAAAAGTACATCAAACCTCCCAATAGAAACATTGGAAGCTAAAATAAAATAAGGCAATAGTTAAAAATTCCAAGGGAAAAATGATTCTAACCTACAATTTTACATCCGCTTCTAAATAAAGACATTATTCAAGCACAAAATTTCTCCAAAAATTTAGCTCCTATGCACATTTTCTTAGCCACTGGAGGATGTGTCCATACTAAGCAAAAAGTATGCTAAGGAAGGTATAGGAAAACTAAGGAAGATATAGGATGCAGGAAACTGAAAATCTTAATCTAATACAGGATATAAATGAAGAAGATTCCTAGAGTCATGGAGATAGATTCTGGGATGACAACTGTCTATCAAGCTTGGAGACAAAACACCATTATTAGAACAGGAGGTTGATGGAATGCTAATAATATATTTGAAAATTGTCAAAAAGATTTGAATTCTGGTATAGAGTTAGAGAAGAATTAGATTAAGCAAACGTCAATATAAAGCAACTAACAACCCCAGGGAAAACAAAACTTTTACAAAAAACTTTTCCTTACAAGAAAGAGAATGCAAATGATTATACATCATATGAATCATCTGTAAATAATATTATATCACTATAATAACTGAGCAGTAAGTTGAACACTGGTTTAACCAAAATTTTGACAAAATTATAATGGGGAAAGGAGAAAATAACTTCTCATCTTGAGAATTAAGCAGTAAATACATAATATCTCAAATGGAATCATAAAAAATGGTGGAATAAGAAACCTACATTAGTCAGAAGAACTTTGAAGAGAATAAAAAAGACTGAAGGGCCTACACTACATGATTTTAAGACTTACCATAAAGCTATAATAACCATGGGAGTGTGGTATAGACATAAAAATTTAAAAATTGATTAATGAAACAATAAAGAGATTCCAGAAAGAGACCTATGCATATATGGTCAATTGATTTTTAAAAAGGTGACAAGGTAATTTAATGAAAAGCATAGCTTTTCAAACAAATAGTACTGGATCAGTTGAATATCAGTTCAAAAAAAAAATCTTTGACCCTACACAAATTAACTTGAAATGAGTCATAGTTCTAAATGAAAATTGTAAATCCACAAAATTTCTAAATGAAAGCGGAGTAGAGAAATTTTATGCCCTTAAGGTAGGCAAAGATTTCTTAGAAAATAAAAAGTACTTATAATATAATCCAAATTGATAAATTGGATTTCAACAAAATTAGTAACGTCTGTTCTTCAAAAAATATAATTAAGAAAATAATGAGGCAAATCACACTTTGGGAGAAAATATTTGCAATAAATATGTATGACAAAATACATACAAAAACTATGTTCATGACCCTGCAACTCAAAAAAAAGAAGAAAAAATACCAGTAGAATATGAGCAAAGGACTTCAAGATATATTTTCCAAAAGAAAGCACATGAATGGATGCTTAAAATCATTACTCTTCAGGCAGATACAAACCATGTTAAAACCAAAATGAGATACTGGTTTAGAGAATGACTAAAATTAAAAATACTGACAAAAATAAATGTCAGTGGGAATATGGAACTGGAAGTCTCATACACTAATAGTGAAAATGTGAATGGTAGAATTTGGGAAAATGTTTTAGCAGTTTCTTATCAAGTTAAATATACACCTATGTCATTCTACTACAAAGAAATAAAAACATATGTCCACACAAAAACTTGTGCACAATATTCATGGTAAATTTAGTCCTAATAGCCAAACATTAGAAATAACTTGAATATCCATCAAAGTAATATTAATTTTAAAAATTATGACATATCTATACAATGGAGTACTACTAAGTGCTGATTACATGCAACAACATGGATGAATTTCAAGATTATTTTGCTGACCCCAAAGCAGCCACACACATAAAAAAAGAAGGTAGTATTCATGATGTCTTAGAGAAGTAAAACTAATGTATGTAAGTTCATGTTGATAAAAATTATATCAGTGTCTTGGGTCAGCCTGGGTAGAAGGATTGACTGGAAAGGAGTATCTGGGGAACTTTCTGGCATGAGGGCAATGCCTGTCTCTTGATCGGAGTGGTGATTACATGGATGAGCACATTCATCTAAGCTCATTGAACAGTACATCTTGTGATATATTAGAGCTCAGTAAACTTGATTTACAAAAAATTGTAGTATAAGCTTTGATATTTAGAAATATTGGGGTAAATGACCAAAAGATACAGGTAAAAGAATTAAGTGTATTGCATCTTGTGTGTGAAATTTTAGAAACAAAGTAGCTGATTGCCTTTTTTTAAATTCTAGTTTTGTGTCTCATTAAACTATTTGAATGTTTTAACTATGTGCATATATCACTTTCAGTAAGTAAGAAAGTAAGAAAACAAACAGACAAAACAAAGTAAAATAAAATAAAATAAAATAAAAATAAAATAAATGTCCAGGTTTCTAACCCACATAGGTTTGTATTCTAAATCTACCTCTGCCACTGAGCTCTTTGACGTTGGGAAAGAGGTTTCACCTCTCTAAGCCTTAGTTCTTACTCACATCATTAGAAATTTAAAATATCAGCTACCTTATAAATTTGTTTTTAAGGCTGCAACCTACATCCTTGTGTGGAAGACACAAGTACAATGCTTGGCAAATAATAAGTATAAATTTTAGCCATTGGTATCCTTAACTGTCTTCATCCTTCTCATTTCCATACATTACAAATCCCTCATCAATTGCGATAGGTCTTCCTGTTTCTTTCTCCTTCCTCTTTAGGTCTTTCCTTATCTCTGGCATGGGATATACTGGCTATTCAGGCATATCCAAAAAGTGGTCCCATACCTAGACCATTAGTCTAAGAAACAGTGTACCAAATGGCAAGATTTCATTCTTTTTCATTGCTGAGTATTATTCTTGTGTGTGTGTGTGTGTGTGTGTGTGTGTGTGCGCGCATGTGTGTGCACCACATCTTCTTTATCCATTCATCAGTTGATGGGCATTTGGGCTTTTTCCATAATTTGGCTATTGTTCTTTGGATAAATTCCTAGCAGTGCTATTGCTGTGTCATAGAGTAATTCTATTTCTAATTATTTGAAGCACAGCCACACTGTTTTCTAGAGTGCCTGTGCCTGATGCTGTTTTAATGAACACAAAAGTGTGAACTCTGGGCTAAGAATGATTGATGCAGTCTCAATCTTCAGTTTTATTTTTGTGTTTTGCATTGCTTGCACAATATTAAAGAAAAAATCCAGACTCACACCAATAAAGTAGGCGCAAATGGCAAATGATTTTCACAGCTCACCTTGAAATCTCAGCATTTTCTTCAATAAACTGACCTAGAAACTTGAAAAAAAAAAAGTGTACCAAATGTATCTAACTACCAATCTTGTTTTTTAAAAACATTTTTTAAATAAAAAAATAAAAACATTATTTAGAAATTAGTTTACAAATTTGTTACATTTGGTAAAATTTGGTAAAATTGTTATTATATGAAAATTACTTCCACGATTTTTCATGTATCCACACCTAGGCTTTCCATGAATCGGACTGAATACTCATTCTTTGAATATCTAGAGGTTAGAATTCACTTTCTATATAAAATAACTTATCTGGATTTCATCTAGACTTCAGTACAAGGAGCAAAATGATAAACTAACTTTTCAGTAGGGAAGATATATATTTTATTCCATAATACAGATGATATACATAATCCAAGATGTCCAAAGGATTTGCAATAATCTATAGATTCTATAACTTAACACAGTTATTTTATTGTAAAATGACTTTATTTATTTGCCATTTCTAATAACTTTACATAACTTCCTTTTCTTGGTATAACACAATCACTGGTTCTTTTAAACAGTGTTAACTGATAATGGTGATAACATCTTTATTTTTTTTCTGACAATCATGATACTTAGCCAAATTAAAAACATCATGGTAATAAAATGTACAGACAATTTTTCACTGTATTCTCATCACAGTTATGATCAACTTTATCATCAAATCATCCTCTAGGATTATAGGGATAAGACAAAAAATTGATTAGTTTTATTTATACCTTATTCTCACTGAATATATTCATAAAGCAAAACAATGGAGAAAGTGGAAATGAAATAAAGGGACAGAATTTTACAGATGAGATCATCAGGCCCTACATAGCCAACATATGTTGCGAGATATGATGGAAATATAATTCACGAAAATATTAAAAATATTTAACCTCACCAATAAAGAACTTGTAATGAAAAAGTAATGAGAAATTTTTCTACACGAAACTAGCAAGGATAAAAAAAATTTAACACCTAATACTGGCAAGGGTACAAAGAATTGCATTATCTCATAATACCATTGAATAGTTTTGGCATATTCTTTTCAGAAATAACTTTAGAAATGTGCATTTGAGAATGATTTTATGTAGCACAGCTGGAATGGGCATTGGGTAGACCAAATTGTCAAGTCAGAAAATCTGATCTTTGTTCCAGTCACTCAACCTCTGTGTTGAAGAAATTTCCTCTTCCAACTCTCAAAAAGTCATTCATTTCTCTCATGATTTTGCTAACTCTGTGTTCCATTCTGCCTCTTGACTTATGGAATTCCTTTGGAATTAAGGAATTTTTAATATTTAGTACTTTAGAGTGAACTTATGACCAATAATATTTGTTTAAATAAAATTTCATTTTTATGCATGAAAATGATTCAGGAGGTGCTAATATTTGGGAATGATAGTAACGAGGTTAATACGTGGGAATGAGGAGCCACATACTCATCTTATTCTTAGTGTTGAGCTGAAGTATAGATACAGAATTTTTCAATGAAGCATTCTTTCTGTGGGGGTGTAAGTGTGTTTGCATGTTTCGGTTGGTCAAGAGTCAAGTACAAAATAAAATGAGTCTCTGCTACCCTCTTTATTACTTTTGAAACTATTAAATCCCAAAGCCGTAGGCTTCATGAGAAGCATTTTCCTAGGCAAGTTTTCTGAAACTATATTTCCTAGAACAACAATAGCAGCAACAAACTCTTATTAGATGTTTTGTAGAAAAAGAAGTAATTGGAGTTTGGAAAAAGATAAAAATTTTTTAAATAAATAAATAACACGGGGTGCCTAGGTGGCTCAGTCGGTTAAGCGTCCGACTTCGGCTCAGGTCATGATCTCACTGTAGGTGAGTTCGAGCCCTGTGTCTGGCTCTGTGCTGACAACTCACATCCTGGAGCCTGTTTCAGATTCTGTGCCTCCTTCTCTCTCTGTCCTTCCCCCACTCGCACTCTGTCTCTCTCTTTCAAAAATAACAAACATTAAATAAATAAATAAATAAATAAATAAATAAATAAATAATATATAAAATAAAACTTTATTATATTATGCAATACATAATAGATTATATTATATACATATATACTTTTACATATTATATATATATATCACATTATGAAGTTTTCAGTTACATGAAATAAAGTTTCTGAAGAAGATTGTGTCATAAAACTCTTTGCTTAAGAAAAAAAAATATTTGGGGTGCCTGAGCAATTTCAGCTTAGGTCATGATTTCAGTTCATGAGATCAAGCCCCACATGAGACTCCACATGGTACAGAGCCTGCTTGGGATCCTCTCTCCCTCTCTGTCTGCACCCCCTGCCAAATAAATAAATAAAACTTAAAAAAAAAAAAAAAGAAAAAATATTCTGTTGAAGGCAGCTCAGGCATCCTTCTTCCCAGATGTCTTTGCAGGTGCGCTCACCCAGACCATGATAACTTCTTGAATTTTCAGTGATTTAAGAGTGACAGCTGTAACATTTTCTTTCACCTGCTTTCATTTCACAAAGGAATAAATTAGTGAAATAACTTCATAGACCACCACTGAATAGTAGAGAACTCCTGATCTAGAAAGGAAACAAATTCTACCTTTCAGAACTTCCCTGTTACTCCATCTGACAATTTAGATACTTTTTTTATATATATATGAAATTTATTGACAAATTGGTTTCCATACAACACCCAGTGCTCATCCCAAAAGGTGCCCTCCTCAATACCCATCACCCACCCTCCCCTCCCTCCCACCCCCCATCAACCCTCAGTTTGTTCTCAGTTTTTAACAGTCTCTTATGCTTTGGCTCTCTCCCACTCTAACCTCTTTTTTTTTTTTCCTTCCCTTCCCCCATGGGTTCCTGTTAAGTTTCTCAGGATCCACATAAGAGTGAAACCATATGGTATCTGTCTTTCTCTGTATGGCTTATTTCACTTAGCATCACACTCTCCAGTTCCATCCACGTTGCTACAAAAGGCCATATTTCATTTTTTCTCATTGCCACGTAGTATTCCATTGTGTATATAAACCACAATTTCTTTATCCATTCATCAGTTGATGGACATTTAGGCTCTTTCCATAATTTGGCTATTGTTGACAGTGCTGCTATGAACATTAGGGTACAAGTGCCCCTATGCATCAGTACTCCTGTATCCCTTGGATAAATTCCTAGCAGTGCTATTGCTGGGTCATAGGGTAGGTCTATTTTTAATTTTCTGAGGAACCTCCACACTGCTTTCCAGAGCGGCTGCACCAATTTGCATTCCCACCAACCAACAGTGCAAGAGGGTTCCCGTTTCTCCACATCCTCTCCAGCATCTATAGTCTCCTGATTTGTTCATTTTGGCCACTCTGACTGGCGTGAGGTGATACCTGAGTGTGGTTTTGATTTGTATTTCCCTGATAAGGAGCGACGCTGAACATCTTTTCATGTGCCTGTTGGCCATCTGGATGTCTTCTTTAGAGAAGTGTCTATTCATGTTTTCTGCCCATTTCTTCACTGGGTTATTTGTTTTTCGGGTGTGGAGTTTGGTGAGCTCTTTATAGATTTTGGATACTAGCCCTTTGTCCGATATGTCATTTGAAAATATCTTTTCCCATTCCGTTGGTTGCCTTTTAGTTTCGTTGGTTGTTTCCTTTGCTGTGCAGAAGCTTTTTATCTTCATAAGGTCCCAGTAATTCACTTTTGCTTTTAATTCCCTTGCCTTTGGGGATGTGTCGAGTAAGAGATTGCTACGGCTGAGGTCAGAGAGGTCTTTTCCTGCGTTCTCCTCTAAGGTTTTGATGGTTTCCTGTCTCACATTTAGGTCCTTTATCCATTTTGAGTTTATTTTTGTAAATGGTGTGAGAAAGTGGTCTAGTTTCAACCTTCTGCATGTTGCTGTCCAGTTCTCCCAGCACCATTTGTTAAAGAGGCTGTCTTTTTTCCATTGGGTGTTCTTTCCTGCTTTGTCAAAGATGAGTTGGCCATACGTTTGTGGGTCTAGTTCTGGGGTTTCTATTCTATTCCATTGGTCTGTGTGTCTGTTTTTGTGCCAATACCATGCTGTCTTGATGATGACAGCTTTGTAGTAGAGGCTAAAGTCTGGGATTGTGATGCCCCCTGCTTTGGTCTTCTTCTTCAAAATTCCTTTGGCTATTCAGGGCCTTTTGTGGTTCCATATGAATTTTAGGATTGCTTGTTCTAGTTTCGAGAAGAATGCTGGTGCAATTTTGATTGGGATTGCATTGAATGTGTAGATAGCTTTGGGTAGTATTGACATTTTGACAATATTTATTTTTCCAATCGATGAGCAGGGAATGTCTTTCCATTTCTTTAAATCTTCTTCAATTACCTTCATAAGGTTTCTATAGTTTTCAGCATACAGATCCTTTACATCTTTGGTTAGATTTATTCCTAGGTATTTTATGCTTCTTGGTGCAATTGTGAATGGGATCAGTTTCTTTATTTGTCTTTCTGTTGCTTCGTTGTTAGTGTATAAGAATGCAACTGATTTCTGTACATTGATTTTGTATCCTGCAACTTTGCTGAATTCATGTATCAGTTCTAGCAGACTTTTGGTAGAGTCTATCGGATTTTCCATGTATAATATCATGTCATCTGCAAAAAGTGAAAGCTTGACTTCATCTTTGCCAATTTTGATGCCTTTGATTTCCTTTTGTTGTCTGATTGCTGATGCTAGAACTTCCAGCACTATGTTAAACAACAGCGGTGAAAGTGGGCATCCCTGTCGTGTTCCTGATCTCAGGGAAAAAGCTCTCAGTTTTTCCCCGTTGAGGATGATGTTAGCTGTGGGCTTTTCATAAATGGCTTTTATGATCTTTAAGTATGTTCCTTCTATCCCGACTTTCTCAAGGTTTTTATTAAGAAAGGTGCTGGATTTTGTCAAAGGCCTTTTCTGCATCGATTGACAGGATCATATGGTTCTTCTCTTTTTTTTTGTTAATGTGATGTATCACGTTGATTGATTTGCGAATGTTGAACCAGCCCTGCATCCCAGGAATGAATCCCACTTGATCATGGTGAATAATTCTTTTTATATGCTGTTGAATTCGATTTGCTAGTATCTTATTGAGAATTTTGGCATCCATATTCATCAGGGATATTGGCCTATAGTTCTCTTTTTTTACTGGGTCTCTGTCTGGTTTAGGAATCAAAGTAATACTGGCTTCATAGAATGAGTCTGGAAGTTTTCCTTCCCTTTCTATTTCTTGGAATAGCTTGAGAAGGATAGGTATTATCTCTGCTTTAAACGTCTGGTAGAACTCCCCTGGGAAGCCATCTGGTCCTGGACTCTTATTTGTTGGGAGATTTTTGATAACCGATTCAATTTCTTCGCTGGTTATGGGTCTGTTCAAGCTTTCTATTTCCTCCTGATTGAGTTTTGGAAGAGTGTGGGTGTTCAGGAATTTGTCCATTTCTTCCAGGTTGTCCAATTTGTTGGCATATAATTTTTCATAGTATTCCCTGATAATTGTTTGTATCTCTGAGGGATTGGTTGTAATAATTCCATTTTCATTCATGATTTTATCTATTTGGGTCATCTCCCTTTTCTTTTTGAGAAGCCTGGCTAGAGGTTTGTCAATTTTGTTTATTTTTTCAAAAAACCAACTCTTGGTTTCGTTGATCTGCTCTACAGTTTTTTTAGATTCTGTATTGTTTATTTCTGCTCTGATCTTTATTATTTCTCTTCTTCTGCTGGGTTTAGGCTGCCTTTGCTGTTCTGCTTCTATTTCCTTTAGGTGTGCTGTTAGATTTTGTATTTGGGATTTTTCTTGTTTCTTGAGATAGGCCTGGATTGCAATGTATTTTCCTCTCAGGACTGCCTTCGCTGCGTCCCAAAGCGTTTGGATTGTTGTATTTTCATTTTCGTTTGTTTCCATATATTTTTAAATTTCTTCTCTAATTGCCTGGTTGACCCACTCATTCGTTAGTAGGGTGTTCTTTAACCTCCATGCTTTTGGAGGTTTTCCAGACTTTTTCCTGTGGTTGATTTCAAGCTTCATAGCATTGTGGTCTGAAAGTATGCATGGTATAATTTCAATTCTTGTAAACTTATGAAGGGCTGTTTTGTGACCCAGTATATGATCTATCTTGGAGAATGTTCCATGTGCACTCGAGAAGAAAGTATATTCTGTTGCTTTGGGATGCAGAGTTCTAAATAGATCTGTCAAGTCCATCTGATCCAATGTCCCATTCAGGGCCCTTGTTTCTTTATTGACCATGTGTCTAGATGATCTATCCATTTCTGTAAGTGGGGTGTTAAAGTCCCCTGCAATTACCACATTCTTCTCAAGAAGGTTGCTTATGTTTATGAGTAATTGTTTTATATATTTGGGGGCTCCGGTATTCAGCGCATAGACATTTATAATTGTTAGCTCTTCCTGATGGATAGACCCTGTAACTATTATATAATGTCCTTCTTCATCTCTTGTTACAGCCTTTAATTTAAAGTCTAGTTTGTCTGATATAAGTATGGCTACTCCAGCTTTCTTTTGGCTTCCAGTAGCATGATAAATAGTTCTCCATCCCCTCACTCTCAATCTAAAGGTGTCCTCCGGTCTAAAATGAGTCTCTTGTAGACAGCAAATAGATGGGTCTTGTTTTTTTATCCATTCTGATACCCTATGTCTTTTGGTTGGCACATTTAATCCATTTACATTCAGTGTTATTATAGAAAGATACGGGTTTAGAGTCATTGTGATGTCTGCATGTTTTATGCTTGTAGTGATGTCTCTGGTACTTTGTCTCACAGGGTCCCCCTTAGGATCTCTTGTAGGGCTGGTTTAGTGGTGACAAATTCCTTCAGTTTTTGTTTGTTTGGGAAGACCTTTATCTCTCCTTCTATTCTAAATGACAGACTTGCTGGATAAAGGATTCTCGGCTGCATATTTTTTCTGTCTAGCACCCTGAAAATCTCGTGCCAATTCTTTCTGGCCTGCCAAGTTTCAAAAGAGAGATCAGTCACGAGTCTTATAGGTCTCCCTTTATATGTGAGGGCACGTTTACCCCTTGCTGCTTTCAGAATTTTCTCTTTATCCTTGTATTTTGCCAGTTTCACTATGATATGTCGTGCAGAAGATCGATTCAAGTTACGTCTGAAGGGAGTTCTCTGTGCCTCTTGGATTTCAATGCCTTTTTCCTTCCCCAGTTCAGGGAAGTTCTCAGCTATAATTTCTTCAAGTACCCCTTCAGCACCTTTCCCTCTCTCTTCCTCCTCTGGGATACCAATTATGCGTATATTATTTCTTTTTAGTGTATCACTTAGTTCTCTAATTTTCCCCTCATACTCCTGGATTTTTTTTATCTCTCTTTTTCTCAGCTTCCTCTTTTTCCATAACTTTATCTTCTAGTTCACCTATTCTCTCCTCTGCCTCTTCCATCCGAGCCGTGGTGGTTTCCATTTTGTTTTGCATTTCATTTAAAGCGTTTTTCAGCTCCTCGTGACTGTTCCTTAGTCCCTTGATCTCTGTAGCAAGAGATTCTCTGCTGTCCTGTATACTGTTTTCAAGCCCAGCGATTAATTTTATGACTATTATTCTAAATTCACTTTCTGTTATATTATTTAAATCCTTTTTGATCAGCTCATTAGCTGTTGTTATTTCCTGGAGATTCTTCTGAGGGGAATTCTTCCGCTTGGTCATTTTGGATAGTCCCTGGTGTGGTGAGGACCTGCAGGGCACTTCCCCTGTGCTGTGGTGTATAACTGGAGTTGGTGGGCGGGGCCGCAGTCAGTCCTGATGTCTGCCCCCAGCCCACCGCTGGGGCCACAGTCAGACTGGTGTGTGCCTTCTCTTCCCCTCTCCTAGGGGCGGGATTCACTGTGGGGTGGCGTGGCCCATCTGGGCTATTTGCACACTGCCAGGCTTGTGGTGCTGGGGATCTGGTGTATTAGCTGGGGTGGGTAGGCAAGGTGCACGTTGGCAGGGGGGGCAGGCTTAGCTCGCTTCTCCTTAGGTGATCCACTTCAGGAGGGGCCCTGTGGCAGCTGGAGGGAGTCAGATCCGCTGCCGGAGGTTTGGCTCCGCAGAAGCACAGAGTTGGGTGTTTGCGAGGAGCGAGCAATTTCCCTGGCAAGAACCGGTTCCCTTTGGGATTTTGGCTGGGGGATGGGTGGGGGAGATGGCGCTGGCGAGTGCCTTTGTTCCCCACCAAACTGAGCTCTGTCGTCAGGGGGCTCCGCAGCTCTCCCTCCCTTTGTCCTCCAGCCTTCCCGCTTTCTGAGCAGAGCTGTTAACTTATGACCTCCCAGACGCTCAGTCGCGCTTGCTGTCGGAACACAGTCCGTCAGGCCCCTCCGCTTTTACCAGCCAGACTCAGGGACTCTGCTTGGCCAGCGAGCCGCCCCTCCGCCCCGGCTCCCTCCCGCCAGTCCGTGGAGCGCGCACCGCCTCGCCGCCATTCCTACACTCTTCCGTGGGCCTCTCGTCTGCCTTTGGGTCTGGTGACTCCGTTCTCACTTTTTTTTTTTTAATCTGTCTCTCAGGGATCCTCTGTTCACCAGAAACTAGGGAAGGCAATGATGATTTGTGAATGGAAAGAGACTGTAAGGAAATGAGTTGAGACATGCTTTAAAAATTCATTCCCAGGATACTTTTTAAGACCACAAGAACTTCTCAAAAACTGTTTGTGATTCAACATAGAGGGCTTCTGACAACTGATAGAACATTGGAAGCATAATTAAGATTTTAAACTTTGAGTAGGTTGCATTGTCCAATTATTTCCCCTGGCATTTCAAGCTCACACACCATTGAACAAGCACAAATTCAAATGTTCAAAACAAATATGTGAGGGTGAATGAAGCAAACAAGACAGGGGAAATTTTTTTACTCAGAGGTAAACCGAAGAGCTCCTTGTGAAGCCATGAGAATTACCTGGAATAAAAATTTTCAATGTCAAGTATATAGGCCTAGAAAACAAATGAAATAATGAAATTAGAGTGCCCATAGAGGTTCCTACTATCAAATGCAATCTCAATGAAAAGTAAAAGAATGAAATGAAAGAAAATGTTTTTAATGTTTATTTTCTGAAAGAGAAAGAGAAAGAGAGCGTGCACGCATGCACGTGCACAAGTGGGGGAGGGGCACAAAGAAAGGGAGACACAGAATGTGAAGCAGGCTCCAGGCTGTGAGATGTCAGGGTAGAGTCCAATATGGGGCTCAAACCCATGAACTATGAGATCATGACCTGAGCCAAAGTCTGATGTTCAACCTACTGAGCCACCCAGGTGTCCCAAAAGATATATTTTTTTTAATGAACTTTATTGAAACTATAAGAAAAGTGAAGCAACTTTTCCTTCCTTATTTGGAAACTCTACTTACTATACTGAGAAATGCTGTCGGGTGCATTAATAGTGGCTACCCTACCCATTGTTGAATCTCTAGTTCCTGGCACATTTCCTGGAATAAACTAAGTTCTCAGTTTACCTAAAGGTGTAAATTAACCAACCATGAGGTATGGTATGAAAGGGGTATCAGAAATCATCTCTAAACATGGACCAAAGGCTATCATTGAGGCAACCATGCAACAAATTATAATACTATGTTTGCTAAATTGATTGGAGGAAAAAGTCTCAGCAATTAACAAAACTTGGGAAACAGAAAAAAATAGGGAGGGACTGAAAATGTCTGTAAGTGTGCTAATTGATTCGTATTTCACAGTTGGTATTCATTAGATAATGTCTCATTTCTAAGGGTGATAGATTAAGAAATAGAAATTTTATCATTATTATATAAGTTTATAAAAGTAACCACTACTATAATTAAAGACAGAGATATACCTTTTCCTAATTATTCAAAATAACTAAACATAAATAATAAATTAGGGAGAAAAACTCTTACACAAAAGAATAAAATGGGACAACAAAGTTAAATTAAAATGCTATTATAATGATTAACTTAAGTATCATAAACTCATAAATTAAATGGAAAAGACTCCTGGGTTTGGTTAAAATACAATACAATAAAATATCATTATAACCAAATACTACAGACTTGCTTTAAAAAAGTTGACTCACAATAATTCATGGTAATGAAATGATTAATGGTATAAAAGAAAAACATGCTAAAAATAAAACAAGGGTTGCAATATGAATATCTGACAAAGATGACTTCATGTAAATCTGATGAAGTCCTTTTTCAGTAATTCAGAGTATGCTACACAATTAAAATATTAGGAAGCTGTATGCAACAAATTTTTCATTTAAATTACTTCAGATATAAGTAAAAATTAACAGAAGCACTCCTTCTAATCTCCACCTCTCCCACTTTGACTGTATAGTTAAAATATAGGCCATATAAAAATTAATTAATTAATTAAAAGGAAGGGCACCTGAGTGGCTCAGTCAGTTGCGTGTCCAACTCTTGATTTCAGCTCAGGTCATGATCTCAGAGTTGTGAAATCGAGTCCCCCATTGGGCTCTGCAGTAAGCATGGAGCCTGCTTGGAATTCTCTCTCTCCCTCTGCCCCTCTTCCCTGCTCTCATTCTCTCAATAGGAAAAAAAATAAATATACAGGCTATTGATGATTTAAATGATTTAACTATTAATGCTGAAGAAACATAATTCCAGCATATCATCAAAATATCCTAAAAGGTTAAAAATTACTATTCTCAGAAGTCTACTTTCCTCTATGAGAGTAGTAATGTAGCCTTTCCACCATAAGTGATTACAAAATTGTGCTATATGTAGGTAACTGTTTTTAGGTATTAAACAATATTTCACTCCTGGATGCTTTTCTAAGAGAAATAAAATCTTATGTTTAAATAAAGGCCTGTATAACACATGTTTATAGTGACTTCAATCATAGTATCCTAAAAGTAAAACCATACAAATGTCCATCAGGAGCTGAATGAATAAACACATTGTGATGTATACATACAATGGAATACTACTCAGCCATAAAAAGGAACAAATGACAAATGCACACAAGAACATGAATAAATCTCAAAATCATTCTGTTAAACAAGAAGGCAGACATGAGTGTGCATACTGCATGATTCCATTTATGTGATATTCTAGAAAAAAGAACATTATTTTATAGTGAGTGAAATCAGATCTCTGGTTGCTTGGGATGGGGTGCAATGTAACTTCATGGGATAATACAAATGTTCTATATCTTGATTAGGATGGTTTGCACATAGTTTACACATTCTCAGAACTCATGGGACTGTGTAATTAAAATATGTGTATTTTGGGGGCGCCTGGGTGGCGCAGTCAGTTAAGCGTCCGACTTCAGCCAGGTCACGATCTCGCGGTCCGTGAGTTCGAGCCCCGCGTCAGGCTCTGGGCTGATGGCTCAGAGCCTGGAGCCTGTTTCCGATTCTGTGTCTCCCTCTCTCTCTGCCCCTCCCCCGTTCATGCTCTGTCTCTCTCTGTCCCAAAAATAAATAAACGTTGAAAAAAAATTTTAAAAAAGTAATAAAATATGTGTATTTTATGTATATTAGGTCACAATAGTTGATTTTTTTATTTAAAATTTTGTTTAATGTTTAATTACTTTTTGAGAGAAAGAGAGAGACAGAAAGAGAGAGAGAGAGAGCAAGAGCAAGAGGGGAGGGCCAGAGAAAAAGGGAGAGAAATCCCAAGCAGTATCTGCACTTTCAGTGCAGAGCCCGATATGGGTCTTGAGAGATTATTACCTGAGCCAAAACCAAGAGTCGGACGCTTAACCAACTGAGCCACCCAGGTGCCCCAATAGTTGATATTTTAAAAGAACTGTTCTCAAACTGTGGAAGTAGGTCAGAATCCACAGGAACATTGTTAAAAATAAAACTCCCTGGGTTCTTCTCAGTCTTGTTATTCCTGAGTTTAGGGGTCAGATGAGACCAAGAAGCTGCATTTTAAATGTTCTGGTGACTCACATAGATACTGAAGATTAGGGCTACTGTTCTAAATAATAAAGGGATATATATATATATATATATATATATGTAAAATTATGTGTCAGGAAATTATGAAGTCAAGAAAAACTATTGGACTTTTAAAGATCACAGCATTATTGGATATCAAAAGTCTTATTTTAGATGAGCACAAAAGTCGAATTTTTAAGTATCTAAAGCAGAGAGATTTTATTGCCTATAGGAAAGAAATCAGAGTTACCAAATAAAGCTCCAAATTAATAAAGCTGGAACTAAAGTTTTTCTAATTTCCTCTTTGTATTGTGAAAGAATTTTTGAACCATGCATCACTAGACAAAATAGAATATTTGATGTTAACTGGATAGGGCATTTCTTTTTTTTTTTTTTTTATATATGAAGTTTATTGACAAATTGGTTTCCATACAACACCCAGTGCTCATCCCAAAAGGTGCCCTCCTCAATACGGATAGGGCATTTCTTATGATTATGTGTACCCTTTAGTTAAAATAGCTTCTTTTTCAAGTAGGTGACAATAAACACTTGGAAGAATATGAAAATAGTTTTGTTTCATTTTTGCTTTCTAAGATAAATAAAAGCAATACATAGCAAGAGTATAATTTTTACTTTCATACCGTTGGGTATATCTCCTTTAGAAATGCTGTCTTGTCTGCTAGGGTCATTGAATCACAAAATTGGTTGAGACCCGAGATTCATATAAATACATCTTTCTGATTTCACACGAGATCCTGAAATTACTGTGTTACGTGTAAAGTCCAGTGAACATCAGAAGATGTTCTTCCATTACTAAAAAAATAGATAATAAATATATGGATTTAGAATTGGGCCCCGCAGTGCAGTTATGAAGTCAAAACTAGCCCATAGGGTAGTATCAATAGATGCTAAGCATGCTATCCAAATGTCTGGGTAATAATGATACCTCTCTTTTTCCAGGGATAACAATGTAGTGCTATTCAAACAAAAGCCTTGCCTGGGAGACTGAGGTACATATCATTTCCATAAGATTATGGTAATCAAACAACCAAAATCTGTTTGGCAGCCAAGAGATGACAATTAAGTAAGAAGTGAAAGAAAGAACTAAAATCTATAAATAAATAGTTAAACTGTTTGTATTGAGTAAGCAATTTTTGTCTCATTGTAAGTTAATTTGCCATCACCTCCAAAAATTTTGAAATTATAGGTGAGATTTTATACAAATGTGTTGTACACCAAAGCTAGAACTAATAAAATGTGTAATTTATAAAGTTATTCGTATGCAAAATAGTATTTGCTTTTATAATGTGTAACTGCTTTAAAAGGTGCTTTACCTTAATAACCACCTAACTGTTCCTCTACCTTCAGCCTTTGCCCTCCAAAGAGTATGCAGTTTTTTTTTTAATATTTATTTTTGAGAGAGAGAGAGAGAGAGCACAAGTAGGGGAGGGACAGAGAGAGAGAGAGAGACAGAGACAGAGAGAGACAGAGAATCTGAAGCAGGCTCCAGGCTCTGAGCTGTCAGCGCAGAGCCCCTAACTCAGGAACTGTGAGATTATGACCTGGCCCATAGGTCGGACACTTAACTGACTGAGCCACCCAGGTCCCCCATGTATGCAGTTTTTAAAGTACAGAATTCACCATTCCCTTTCTGACTTTACTGAGTGGTAGCCACACTGAACTCCTGCTGTTCCAGGAATACTAGGCTTGTTCCCACCCATGGGATTGCTGTCCCCTTTGCTTAGAACACTCTTTCCTCAGATGTCTTCAGGGTTAACGTCCTCCAACAAGGTTTTGATCAATATCACCTACTCGTTGAGGCCTCCCCTGAAAACCCTGTTTGATGTGATAACCTGTCCCTGCTCTACCCCCTTGGTCTCTCAGTCCCTTTTACCTATTCTAGACTCATCCAATAGCACTCATCTAATATACTCTATAATCTACTAATGTGTTACCTTTATTGATTACTGCTTCCCTCCCAACTCCCAACCTGAAATACAAGCTCCAGAAAGGTAATCCCCATTGCCCAGAAATGTATCTAGCACATAGTGTACAATGTACTCAATACATATTTGTTGAGTGAATAAATTTTATCAGGAGATTTGAAAGTCCAATGAAAAATTTCTATGCTCATATAACTTTCAGGAACACAGCTACTGAATACCATAACAAATGCTGTTTTCTGAAGCGTATAAAATTTAGCTCTCTGAAATGATCCTTTCTATCCACAGACCTTTCATAAAGAAGATCTGGAGTTCCCACCGTAGAACTGGCCCTTTGGGTTAGTTAATAAATTGGGGGAATTATCTCCCAAAAAAGTCCTCACTAGATTGTAATCTCCAAAAGAGACAAAAGGGCCTTTTATTATGCTTCATGACAATTCATCTGATGAACTGCAGTAATTATCACACTAAAAGGCAGACTCAAAAGAAAAATCCAAAGTTATTTATTGATAGTCACTTAAGACACAATTATTATCCAACACTATGAATAGAAATATTTGCTATACTTGATGACCACCTGTTTATACTGAGCAAGGTGATCTGATATTGCCCACAGCTTGACTCAACTTTGGACAGCTTTCTTCGTGACTACAAGGCCCTGACCTTCCTTTTCTTATAAGATTTACATTAGAAAAATTTTATAAATTCTTTCTCTGCCCCTTTGAGAAGTAAATCTTCTCCCAATCTCTTGACTGTTTTACAACCTGGGAATGTCTTTTTCAAGGACCTAGGAGGCATCTTTTAAAACTTTGATCAACAAGAAGGACAGTGCCCCCTCTGTGGGATGGTAGGAGCCTAGATATTAACAAACACAGATGAGCTACTCACATAGACCAACTTCCCACCTAATGTCCTCCAGTACTTTTCCACTAGTTCAACCCAGTACTTAAAACTTCTCCTATCTTTTGTTTCAGGAGGGTTGAGTTTACTCACTTTTGCCTGCTTCAATAGTCTTTCTTGCCTGTTTAATTTGTCTGGTGCAAGTTTCCTTAATTTCATATACTGGGGTCCCATTCTGTATTGAAATATTTGTTGTTGATTTTTGTTGGTAATGGATAAGCAACTTTTGCTGTCCATCAAATCACTTTATACCTAGCATATTATTAACATGGATTCATTTAAGTTGTATATGTGATCTCAAGTGAGGGGATATGAAACTCATTAACTTTCACTCAAATGCAAAGATATGGTGGCAAAATGTTCTGGAGAAAAAAAATTGGGAGGCCCTTATGTCTAGGGAGGTTATGTTTGGAGCCTGAGAGTTAGTTTTTGGGGGCTGGAAAATATGTTTCTAATATGAGAGCATTTGCATCAGGCTGACTTGTTGAATTGCAAGTTTAGTTTTAGGTAGACTGTGTAAAATTTTTCTGTTGGATCAAAAAATAGAAATAAAATTCAGTTTGTTTCCATTTAGGAGGGTTCTAAAGGCTTCCGTATAAAATGGAGCATAGCTTAGTTACAGAAAACATGGGATTTTGTATAAGACTAAGTGGGGTTTAAATGTCAACTTTGTCACTTGATAATTGAATGATTCTGAGGTAATTACTTAAATTTTCTGTGTCTCCATTTCCTTATTATCAAAATGGGATAATAATAACCACCCCCAGAAAGTTGTTTCAAAGACTAAATGAGAAAATCCAAGCACCTGGCTTACAAGTCCCCAGTAAATACATTTATCTATCTATCTATCTATCTACTTATTTATTCAGCATTTTTTAAATGTTTATTTATTTATTCTGAGAGAGAGAGAGAGAGCAGGAGGAAGAGGGAGAGAGGGAAAAACCCAAGCAGTCTTTGTTCAGACATCACGGAGCCCAACACAAAGCTTGATCTCACAACTGTGAGATCATGACCTGATCCAAAATCAAAAGTCAGACACTTAACCAACTGAGCCATCCAGGATCCCAATAAACATTTTCTTATTTAAATTTTAATTAGCATGCAATGCAATATTGGTGCCAGGAATAGAATTCAGTAATTCATCACTTACATACAACACTCAATGCACATCACAAGTGCCAGTACATTTAAATATTTAGTCAGTAATTTGAAACTGTGGTTGGATTAGTAGGACATAAGATTTAATTTCTACTCTCAAAGATCTTCCAGGACTCCTGGGAGATAAATCAAATAGAGATATCAGAAATTCATTTGTTGATTCAACAAACTTTGTATTGAGTACCTAATGCCACCAAGTACCCTTGTAAGCTTTGGGGATAGAGCAATGATCTCTACAGACACTATCCCTCCCTACACAAACCTTATAGCCTAGTGAATGTGTGTGAGTAGTGGTGGGAGGAAACAATATACCAGTGTACAAAGAAATATTTAATTTCCAGTAGCAATAAATGCTATAAATAAAAACATATTAGGAAAAGAAGACACGGACTAATAATTTGCGACAAGGCAGGAAAAGACCAAATGAGATGGTCAAGGAATGACCCCCTAAAGGACATCTGAGGAAAGAGCTGAACAAAGTTAAAGAAAAAACTATATAAAGGTCTATGAGGGGAAGAGAATTCCATTCAGAAAAAAAATATCCAAGGTAAGAATTCTGAAGCAGGAACAAGCTGGGTATGTTGAAAGAACGAGCAAGAAGCCAGCGGACAAAAATTGCATGCTTTCTAATTTATTAAAGAAATAAAGTTTTTACTCTTTATTTATTTTGAGAGAGAGAGAGAGAGAGAGGTAGAAAGAGACAGAGAGAGAATCCCAAGCAGGCTCTGCCCTGACAGCATAGCCTGACAGGGGGCTCGATCCCACCAACCGTGAGATCATGACCTGAGCCAAAAACAAGAGTCAGACACTTCACCTACTGAGCCACCCAGGTGCCTGTAAAGAAAAAAAACTTAATTGCATGAAATAACATTTATGAAATCATAATCTAAAACTTGCTTCGCACACCATTTACTAGTTCAATGTTAGTTTTTATGAATGATGTCTCTGCTAGATCTTGAAAATTGAAATATATTTGAAATATATTAAATATATTTGAATATAATATAAACATATATATTATTTGAATATTTAATATATATAAATATTTGAAATATATTAAAAATATCTTACATGGCCTTTGTTTTCATAAAGCGTATAGTCTAGTGTTATGTTTTCACTATCACGAACCTCCACAGTTTCCTTGTACTAGATTTGGACTTCAATCTACACAAATCTCTTAGCATAGCATGGAATGGAGCTTTATTGTATCGGTTAGGAAAGCAAGCAAGCTGCAGACTGGAGTGCATACCCTTCAGAAGTCCTACAGTTATATATAGGGGTCTGTAACAGGGTCTAAGAAATAATCATGGCTTTCAAGTTTCAAGTTTTTAAGACAAGCCTCCAAGTCAGTTTTGAATATTTTACAGTAAGAAAAAATGTTAGAAGTAAATACAATTTAGTAGGCAATATAAAAATCGTGGCTGAGTGAGAACTTAACTAAGCGATAGCCTTCTCTGGTTGCTATACCTTTATGTTTAGTTTTATAGAGTATTTTAAATATTTTTATGTTCTTTGTATATCGCTGAAAACTGAATGAAAAAGATTTACAGAAGAAGAGAAATCAAGATTATCGAAGGGGGATAATCAAAAAGAAACACGTTAGTATTATTGTTAACATAATTTAATAATAATTATATGATATGCATATAACTTAATACATTTATTATTTAAGTTAAAACTAATGTAACAAAAAATAAAGGAGTATATTAAAAGCATACTTAAAGCCAGAAATCGTGGCAGCTATAAATGCTTAAAGAAACAATTTTATAGAGACTGACGGGTCTATAGGGGTAGATCCAAGAGTCCTTAATAGAGGTGATCATTCATTCAACAAACATTTATTAAGCCAGACAGTAGATGAAAACCTAATATCTGTACAGCCCTGTACATCACACATCTACATATATCATTTCATTTGGTACTTACTTGTTACAATCCTGTGAAGTGTATACAGAAATTCAAAGGGGTTAATATAAACGACCTAGCTCATACAGTTAGGAAGTAGAACTGTTGGATTGGAAAGCCAGGGTTTTGGGCACCATATTTCCTGACCTTTCCAGCATCCCATGCTAACCTTCCCATTCATCTGTACAAGGTCACTGCAAGGGCACTCTTCTTCCTATGACTTAATTTTCTTTGATTAAGAGTCATTTGTGACTCTTAAGAAAATGAAAAGGTTGAGAATCTTATAAAATGCTGTTAGACTCAAGTGAGAACTGATGTACATGTTCAGGAGGGAGAGAAGAAGAGGAAAGAGGAGAGGGAGAATTAACTTGAATGAAGAAGTTTGCACAGTATCAGGATGAAATAAGAGTGAAAGAGAAGAGGGGGACAGTTGGTAACAGGGCAACAAAGTGCCAGGCATACTCCAGGGAAATTTTCTTTGTTGTCTGTATTTTTGAAGTAGTTTGGGTACTTATTATATTAGCTTCTAGAGATATTACTAAGGGGAAAAAGGCATACTAATCACCAGTATTTCTTACTATGTACCCAACTTCCATTTCCCCTAAATTTTGTAACATCTTCAATCCACCCTCATAGCACAGCTTTGGTTAGCACATCTAGTTGCTAACTTCCTAATTTTTATTTCATCCCAACTGCTGTCAGGAAAATGCTATCTTTCCAGGTGCCTACTGAAAAAAAGTCAACTTATATGATGCCACAAGTACCTTAAATTCAACTTGTCCAAAACCTAATTTATAATCTCTGGGAAGGCATCTTATTCCTCTCCTTGCCCCCCCCCCTTTTTATTGTCTTGCATCTTTATTTATTGATTGATTTAGTGATTTATTTATTTATTTTTAAATATAATTTATTGTAAAATTGGCTAACATACAGTGTGTAAAGTGTGCTCTTGGATTTTGGGGGAGAAAATGACATATTGGATAAAGGGTTAGTGTCGGCCTCAAAGGGCCGTGGACCTGGGGCGGCAAAGGAACTGAGAAAAAGGACAGTATAGCGAGGCACAGGGGACTTCGAACAAACAGCCTGAGGCCCCAAGGTTTTTTGTATATCTTGTTATATACGTTTTCAGGAAAAACAGATCAGCAATGATTAACAACAGAAGCTTAGCAAAGCATGTCAACAATGTTCATCTGATTCGGCTATTGTATGCATCTTGCTTACGAGAGCAATCTTGCAGATACATATGTTCCTATAAGAATCTTTACGATAGAAGCAAAGAAAAAGAAGGGAGTGAATGCACTGTGCTATATACAGCTGGCTTCCTTTAAGCAAAACATCCCTATCTGTGTACTAAAGAACAGACCATATTTTCCAAGGGCATTTCACTCAGGTGCTTTCAGGCTATTTTTAACATTACGATCTCGCGTTTTCTCAGACATCTTGGACCCTAAATGAATATGAGCCTATGGTCATTGTGGTTTTCTGTTTCCCACAGGTTAGTATACAAAATCTATAAAGAACTTATCAAACTCAACACTCAAAGAACGAATAATCCAGTGAAGAAATGGGCAGAAGACATGAACAGACACTTTTCCAAAGAAGACATCCAGATGGCCAACAGACACATGAAAACATGCTCAATATCACTCATCAGCAGGCAAATACACATCAAATCCCTGCCCCTTCCTATAGCATTCATCTCTCGAAACTAGGAGAATGATCTTCACATCCACGGCAAGCAAATCCAGCCATGTGCAGTTCATCCCTTCCTCATTCTCTATAGTGGGTCACTAATACCGGTATTTATATATCACTAACAGTTCCTAATCTATCCTCATTACGTAGGTAATGCCATCACCATTTCCTGGACTACCTTAAGAGCCCTCTTCTTTTTCTTCTGTCTTTTGTGTCTTTCCTTTCCATTCCAGTCTTTACACCATCAGTACAGGAAACTGTCTAAAACAAATTTAATCAAGCAATTTTTTAGGGGGAAAAAAAACCTTAAAATTATTTTTTGAGTTTATTTATTTATTTTCCGGGAGAGAGAGGTAGGGAGGGGTGGAGAGAGAGGGAGGGGGAGAGAGAGAATCCCAAGGAGGCTCCACACTGTCAGTGCAGAGGCTGATGTGGGCTTGAATTAACAAGCCGTGAAACCATGACCTGAGCTGAAATCAAGAGTTGGCCACTTAACCAACTGAGCGACCCAGGCGCCCCTAGGAAAGAAAACTCTTAATGGAATCCCCCACTACCTGCACGATCAAGCCCCAGTTCATTAGAATGGCTTTAAATGCTCTCAACAAACACTATTCGACCTTTCTTACCATCCTCAGCCCCTTCCGGTCTTAGCCAAATCAAATTTAGGGTTTCTTTTGTTTTGTTTTGTTTTGTTTTGCCCAAGGTTTTTCTTTCAAAGCACTTATCAAGACTTGGAATTGCCTTATTATGTGCACTGTTGGCCTCCACTCCCCCTAGAATGCCAACTTTCTATGGGGAAGCATTTTGTTTGCTTTGTTTACTACAGTATCTACAGTGTCTAGTAAAGTGTCTGATACATAATAGGTGCCCAACAGTTATTTCTCAGATGTCTGACCGACCCAGAAATATCCAGACAATTGCCTTTGAGGCCAAACCCATGTTATCTATGCTATATTATTATATATGATAGACAGAATATACATACACATATATATGGTGTATATATATTCTCACTTTTCACCTCATCCTTTCATTCTAAGTAGTAAAATTTAAAAATTGATAATGAAGGAAAATACATGTCAAGTTATCAAGGATACTCTGGTTTGAATTCTGGCTCTATATTAGCTCAGTCACCTCATTTAGAAAATGAGAAAATACTTTCTTCTTTCCATAGTTATTTTAAATCATGTGTGATACTTGATTTACACTGCAAATATTCCCTCCCTCTCTTTCTGCCTTCTACCTTCTCTTCTGTCTCTTTGGTACAGAATGTGTTTTCACAGGATAAAACCTCTGGTGTGAAGGAAAAGGAGAAAGGAGGACATACCCACATACTATTTTTAAGTTATCCCTCTAACAGATTAAAAATAACAATGTCTGGTTCAGAAGGGGATATTAGGGTTTATCTAGTCTCCTCTAAGATGTGTCCATTTCCTCTATAATTTCCCGGCCATATGATGGTCCAGCTTATGCTTACACGGCTCTAGCAAGAAAAAAAATCCACCTCCTATAACTGCCTAGCCATCAAAAAAAATTATAAACTATATATCATAACCATGTACAATTGTAGCATCAGCCAATATTAAAGATAGTTTGCATAGTACAATAAATTAATTAAATTATCTTTAGTGAGTCTATTCGAATGGAAACTGCAACATCAAGTTTTCTGCAATTTCTTTATCAGGGCCTCTAAAGTTGTATTTTTATTGATATTTTTAAAATAAATCCTTATAACATCAAACCTATAAAGGGTTCATCACAGACCAAATACCTCTCTAACCTTCTAAGCTTTCACAGTAAAAACTGTCTTTTTTATTTATATAAGTTTGGGAAAGATACAAATGTAATCATAACCCCCAAGGCAAAATTTTATGGCAGTTTTCAGAACTCTTCACTATAAAAACTACTCAAACCTACAAACATAAAAGTTTCCAATAAAATTTGTTTTAGATACTGGCAATAAAACATTCTTTGCTTGCCTCTTAACTCCAAATTTTCGAGTCACAGCTGTCCACATGCCAAAGATATATTCCACATTCCCCAGCCACACAGTCTCCAAACTTTTAATCTCCTCCGATTGAAAAACACTATTATTCTTTATTAAATATCACTAATATTTCATATTTAAGGAATGTATATTAATGAGAAAAAAGGGAAAAAAAGGTCATAGCAAAAAAAATCACAAAGAGACCATAACATAATTCTTTTAATGTCATGTTTTCACCTAAAAATGTTTGTGTTTTTTAACCCAGAACATGTTTCACAATGAAAATTTAGATAATAAGGGAGAACAGTGTGCCAATAAGCGTATATGTGATTCACACTGGAAAGTTTTCTGAGAGCATGTACATGTTTTACTATTAAGGGCATTTGTTTTTTTGTTTTTTCAAAAAATCGTGACCTGGCTGAAGTCAGACGCTTAACCGACTGCGCCACCCAGGCGCCCCTACTATTAAGGGCATTTGGAAAGCTGATATCCATTCCAGTTCTGGCCCTCCTAGTGCCACGGAGAAGGGTTTCCAGTGGCTTCAACACTCAGGAAGCACCTGGAAACATCTTAACTCGGTCTTACCAGTTTTCCTGAAATGTTACTTTTGGGCCTCAGAGCTTGAAGTCAGTCTATTCCACTCATTGCTCTGATCTCTGTTTCTCTGAGGTACCACCTCAAATATAAACTGGGCTCATTCCTTTAACATCAGTTTATTGTTCACTGTGCAGATGGCCCTCGGTGGTGTATTGTCAAGGCACTTGCACTCTTGTTCCTCTGCCCTGAAGAGTATTGTGTGGCGACATGTGCTAAGGCTTTAGCACCAGATCATTTATATTTGATCCTCAGCACTACCACTTTCTTTAAAAAAAATTTTTGTTTAACATTTATTCATTTTTTGAGAGACAAAGAGAGAGCACAAGCAGGGGAGGGGCAGAGAGACAGGGGGACACAGAATCCGAAGCAGGCTCCTGGCTCTGAGCTGTCAGCACAGAGTCCGATGCGGGGCTTGAACTCATGAAACATGAGATCATGACCTGAGCTGAAGTCAGACGTTTAACCAACGGAGCCACCCAGGCGCCCCAGCACTACCACTTTCTAACTGTATTAGCCTGGAAAGTTAAGAAACCTTTCCAAGAGACAGTTTTCTCATCTGTAAAACTGGGGGGAATTATCTTTCCTTTTGCCTTCTTCCTGGCTCATGGACCCATTGCTGACCTCCTTGCAAACTCTTTAATTTTATACTCAGTTCCTCTTTAAATAAAGTCCTCACCATAATTTGTATTCTGCAGAAGCAAACCCTGAGACAAGGAATTTTGCATAAGTGACTCACTATGGTACCAAGAGAGACCTGTAAGAGAGTGAAGGAAGCAGGGCAGGGAGAAAGAAGTCAAGCAAGGATCCACCTTTAAAGATTTAGCGTCACTTGATTCCACAGAGGAGCCGTGGAGCCTAAATTACACCTGTAAGTTTGTCCCCCTTAAAAGCTTTCCAGATAAAGTATAGGACATCCCATTAAATTTGAATTTCAGATAAACAACAAATTCTTTTTAGTATAAAATACTAAATACTGCATGGAACAAACTTGTACTAAAAAAATGTTTTGTTGTTTGCCTGAAATTCAAATTTAATTGGCCACTCAATATTTTTGTTTGTAAATCTGGAAAGCCTGCAATGTTCAGTCTACTGAACTATGGTGGTGGCGGCATGGGGCTGGGGATGTGGACAGGTGGGGGAAACACATAACCGGTAAAAAAGATTGAACAGGATCTGAATGGAACACCATCAGTGCCTGCTAGCATCTTGTGCTCTCTCATTTCCTTCACACAATGTTCCTTCCACTTTCTTTCCATTATGGAAACTTGGCTCATCCATAAAGAACCCACGCTTCTTTGCAGTTTTCACAATGGAGCCAGCTTTTGCTCTATAAAAATCAATCAATAAATAAAATGAAACAACTGACTTTCTGCAATTGTTCACTGTGGCTATCAGATCACAGATTCATTGTTCTGACTTCCCAGAGCTAAAGACTCTCTCTCTCCTCTTTGAGCTCTGCCTATCTGGCTACTGCCTTCTTCCCCCTGAAGTTTTGCCTACATTCAAGTGACTTTTGACCAATTCACTGATAACTGTACCATCTATATCATAGGTACCCTTCAGCCTCAAATGCGGCTACCATTTTGGTCACTACTTTGTCAATTAGTAGTCTCAAAGTTCTGTTATCTCTTCTTTATTTCACAACACATTCTGTTGATTTTTACCTGACATCATCATTCCTTGGAGCTGCCCCACCCCTGAAAATTTAACTTAATTGGCCCACTTTAAAAATACTATTACTCATTCAGTTTCTACTCTATTACTCCTATTGCATTAGGCCATGGACTTAACAGAGATACCTACTGAATCCATCAACTCTTCCTGAATTTACTTTTTTCTCTCATTAGCTACATATTTCACCCTTTTATCAATATTTATAAACATTCTCAGGGGCTTCATCCCTTTTTCATTCTGATATATTCATTCTAAAACTCTTCAACCCATACAATGCAAACACTTTCTTTCTCCATCCTTCCTGAATTTCATCGAAAGATTACCATGATATCATGTATATTGGGATAGTAAAAGTTTCATTAATAATGATAGGAAGAAGTTTAAAATCATACTGAAGTTTACTACATTGTATTGTTATAACATATTTCAGTAGATAGTGTTTTAAGTGCAAAGATGCTGTAATACATCGCAATTTTTCTTTAGGAATCATTAGGCATTTAATATGAAGAATATTAGCTTGAGTAGAATAGAAGCCTGGGTCTATATACTTAGCAATTTCTCATACTACAGTATAAATTGGAAGCATTATTTTTTTAAAAGCTGGATCCATGTTAACATTATATATTGAAAATAGGCACAAGAAAAAGATGTAATTATTTTCTTGAAAAGTAGGTTTAAGTTTAACCCTGATTTCTAGTATCTTTGGATTTTACTCACCTGATAAATTTATTTTAAATCTATAAAAGAAAAAAGTAGGAATAAGATGAGACAAAAGAGGAATTATTGTATGCAAATATATAACATATAACACAGAAATGAACATAAAACAAAGAGTAATTGTCACACACACACACATTCTTGAAAACAAAAGATGAAATATTTACAAATTTTAGGGCTTTTTTTTACTTGAAATTAAATAAAAATAACCTGAGGAGCAATTTAAAAACACTAACACATTTCCAAATTCAACATTGTACAATTAAGTATAAAGGCATACTTATTTCAAAATAAAGATAATAGATATTTTGCAGCAGATTCATAATTCATTAGACTATCACCGTCTAAAACGAAAACAGCTAAAAGCTGGAAATCACATCAAGAGCCCCCTCTACTCCAAATAGTGAAATTGAAGTAAAGGTTAATGATATTTTAAACCTATTTTTTCCTTCCTTGTCTTATTTTACTGTCTAAGCCATTTAGTATTTAGTATTCATGAAGGAGCATGGACATTAATTTTGGTTTTTATATACTTGTTTCAGACATACTTAAACTGAAATAGTTTGATTACTACACAAAGTATAAGGTAATAAATCATAATGCTGCCCCATTTAGTAAAATTGGATTTTACTCATCTTTTGCTTTAAATTTTATTTGCTGGACTGTAATATCCTCAAATATTTCCATATATCTTGGATTCCTTCAGCATGAGTCCTGAGTGCCAGTGGAAGTTGTTGTGTGAGGGGAGATAGTCTAATATGGTTAGGAAAATGATTACTTCAAGCATCTAGAGTAGGAGAGCCCAAAGAATGAGTTTCTGATGAATAATGACTGCTTAGATTCTCTTCTGGTTTAAAACTGAGTCTAAATTTTCAGGAGACCCAAGTGGTCTTTTAGGACCGGAGTTTACAGTGACTCAGGGACTAATATCTTCTACAATGGTCTTCTGGGAATTTAAGCATGTTAATACAAGAAGTGGTAGGGGCATCTAACTGTCCCCTTCACCTGAAACATGCATGTGTATGTACACACACACACACACATACACACACACATACAGTAAATGAGTTGGGTGCTGTTGAGACAGACCTATCTTTGAGACCCATTACCTAATATAAGATATATATTCTAGACTCAATAAGTATAAAGTTCTGCTGATTAAGAAGTGTTTCCAAGTGTATCTTTCCAGTTGATACCTGTGAAATATTATCTAAAAATCTCTACTTCGTTTAGGGCCATGCTGGAACGCTTGTATCTTTACCATGTAAGCTTTTCATTAATTCACTTGTTCGCTCATTTAGCAAATATGGATGGAGTATCTACCATGTGCCAGGCACTCCACTGACTACTAAAAAGAATGGAACTGTACCAAAGATAAATGTTGTCTTAGCACTCTGGGAACTTACATCTGATGAGAATAACGATCCAAGAAACAGGCACTAAAAATGGCCAGGGAGCTTTCCATGTCAGGGAAGTCTTCTTCAACCAAGTGACCCTTGAGATGAGACCTGATTTGTGTATCCAGGAGGGAGGGAAGAAGCACAGAGGGAATCCAAAAGATAGGATAGCAACTTCTTGGAAGGATAAACTCTGTATTTAGTTTTTGTTTTTTACCTGTACAAATAACTGCATTCACAGTGGTTCAAAATAAACTAAGATATAAAACACAAAACATGAGGGCAAGGTAAAATTTGGCATCCTCTATGATCTTTTTGCTACTTGAAGGGCTCCTTCATGTGGGTTTGACTTGGAAGCAGATGGTGTATAGGAGTGACTTAATGAGATAAATGCTCCTCCCCATTAAGATCTCTGGTTGGGTCTTTCTCTTATTATTTTCTAAAGAATAAAGTCAGAGCTGCTTGTATGTTAGTACTTCTCAGTCTGATAATATTTTATACTCCTGTAGCCAATGTTAGAATTTATGATCTGGGGTGTGCTAATGCTATCAATCTAGCCAGTACTTTTACTTTTCTTGGTTTATCTTGAACAGGACTGCTGTGTAATTGCTTTTGTGCTTTCCCATTTGTTTCCTCTTGTAAAAGAAAAAAGACTGAGAATATTAACAAGCCAGCTGTTAGCACTTCTTTGATATTTCCCTGTGGTCTGCTCCATTAGAGGGGGCTGAGTTCTTAATATCAGTTGGATTTGTTAATTATTGGTAAACACTACTCTATGAGTATTCGATAGTGGATTCATTTTGTGCATTTATTTTTATCATGGCAATTTGGGTGTTCTCTTGTCTTTAATTGCTTTGTTTAAAAAATACCTAAAAGTATAATCCAGATTTCCAAGTCTTCCACCAAATTAAGGAAAGCAATACTTTTATTTATATGACTAAAACAAATATAATTTCCAGCTTTTTTTTCCAAGAGTTTACTTGAGATAATCTTGGATCACATTTTCTGTCCCTAACATTGTGGGGAAAAGAATATAAAGGGCCACTGCATTCATGACATGAGCGAACACTTTATTCAATTATTCATTTACTCAGGGTCAACTTTATACCAGGTTTTGTGTTAGGCTTTGGGGAGATGAAAGCAATGATAATGATGGGGAAAATTTCACCCTAGAGACTCCTAAATAGTTGATCCTTTCAAATAAAGTTCAAGGGCATTTGGTATGGCATTTGCTGTTCTATAGGAGACAAAGACAAACCCTAGTAAATTATGCCACAAGACAGCCAGTGAATGCCTAATTCCAGTCTCTTTGGTGGTAACCCAAGTCTGGGATAGATCAATTCATGTCTTTAGAGCCCATCACAAGAGATATCCATGGGGAAACCAAGAGACATAGATCTAGATGTTTAGCCCTAAGGCAGAGAGATGATAGGAATAATTTATTTGACTAAGAGTATTTTTAAAAGAAAAAGGTCCTCTGCTCAGCGAGTTCACGTAGAGAACATCTCTAAGGTGAACCGTCTGCTATCAGGGGTGGCGGCACCTGGTGCAATGCTCTGAGATCAAACGTCTAGGAGAGCTCACCCTCTCGCGCGACGCGATCTTCAGGAAGTGTGTGTCAGCTGGAAACACAGAGCAAAAAACAGTGAGGGAGCTTAAGCCTAAGGTCTTTTCAGAATCCTTGAGACCAGGTTCCTAATTTATCTGGGACAGGAAAGAATTTTATTTATACCTCTCGCTGACGCAGAAGCAAAACTGACATGCAAACTGCTTCACAATTTTCTTAGCCGATGATGGTTTCCCAGAACTGATTCTTAAAAACCTACTCAGTCTCAAGAACATCCTAAAGAAGTTGACCACTTCCTTGATTGGAAGATTTACAAGGCAGTAGATTTCTTTCCACCTCCCTGTACGTATAGGTCCATGGAGAACAACAAACTGAAATGATCCTCCTGCCCTGGCACCAATATGGAGGCAATGTGAAGTGCAGGCAAATCCCCTGAGTCCTAAATGGCCTTCAACAGACATGTCCTAATGAAGCAAAGTTAAAAATTGGTAATAAATTAATGAGAATGTGCCTCTTAGTGGCAATCATCCATCCATTGCCTCTTAGAGCACCTTTTAATTATTGTTACTAATGACAGAGTTTGGGGGTCACTGATTTCAGAAAAGAAGAAAACTTTTCTGCTTTCAAGGCAGTAATGTGCAGCCTCTGCATTCTGCATATTTGGATTAAGCAATATTTATTACTTGTGGTTTTTTCTTTTTTAAGGGCTGGGCGATGGCATTGCTTTACTGGGTTCAAAAAACACTTTGCAAATTTGCCCTTTTTCCTTCCAAGGACATTGTCATTTGGGGCTGTTCATCACCTGTAGATAGTAACTATAAGAATAATATGCTCACCACATCTTCTCTGTCTTCCTAGGGTGCCTCAATAATCCCCAAGGAGTCACAGAGGTAGGGAAAAAATCCCTGTTTTATCTACTTCCAGTCTCTGTTATCTGGGCTTATGCCCAATTTAAGCAGAGAATCATTCAGCTGCCCCCTGGTGATCTTCGCAGCTGCTGGCTAATGCAGCCTCTTAAACATCTCTAAGAAGCTTTAAAATCTGCTTAGGAGTTTGTTGGAGTGACACAAGTTGGCAGCAATTTAATTTCACCGAGAATCATTGAGTGAATGCACTACCCACCTTTTCTCTCCCCCTTTCCTTCCTTCCCACCATACCATAACATGACACATTCCAAATGGGGTGACTTCCTGCGGTTACGTCTCATAGAATATAACTTACAAGTTGGGAAAGTAGAAGAGTGATCAACATGTGTTAACAATTTGACATCATTTTTTTATAGCAACTAGTCTGTAATTGGGCAACAGAAAGTGAGGACATCCCACTGGACATCAACAGAGCATGAAACAGAAGCCATTGTTCCAGAACTCTCTACTTGGCCATGCCTGGCAAGCTCATACCTGCTGCAGTCCTGTCTTTTTACTTCAGCCACAACACCCATCCAACTTCCAGATTCAGAAATGGTGGAGAGTGCAGCTATCAAAGCTATCAAAGAAAAATAAATGGGTGCATTTTGATAGCAACTCATGAGAAACCATGGCCTTCATCACGTTGCTTGTGTTTAACTTTGGCTTGCTCCTTCCTGATTAACAAAGGAGGAAGAAATTACAGGCAGTATTAGAAAACTCACGATTAGGAAAATAAGCAGGATAACCATAGATTTATGTTTTTAAGGAATTTGTTGAGCTTACATTGTCACATCTTCTCCCACAATAATACTTTTTTCCCCTTCAAGACTGAAATACTGATTTGACGGGTCACGTTCATCCCAATGTTTATAGCAGCACTATCAACAATGGCCAAATTATGGAAAGAGCTCAAAAGTTCATTGATGAATGGATAAGGAAGATGCGGTGTATATACATACAATGGCTTATTACTCAGCCATCAAAATAAATGAAATGTTGCCATTTTCAATGACGTGGATGGAGCTAGGATGTATTATGCTAAGCGAAATAAGTCAGAGAAAGACAAATACCATATGATTTCACTCATATGTGGAATTTAAGAAATGAAACAAATGAGCATAGGGGAAAAAAGAGAGACAGGCAAACCATACAACAGACTCTTAACTATGGAGAACAAATTGAGGGTTGCTGGACAGGAGGTCGGGCAGGGGATGAATTAAATGGGTGATGGCTATTAAGGAGAACACTAGCTGTGATGAGCACTGGGTGTTGTATATATAAGTGATGAATCACTAAATTCTACTCCTGAAACCAATATCACTATGTGTTAACCAACTTGAATTTAAATAAAATCTTGGAAATTAAAAAAAAAAAGACTGCTAATAAAATCTATGATTCAAGAAAAAATAATATCGTGAGAGTTTTTAAACATAATCATGAGTGGAGGGAGACTGTAGGATTAATATTTTTAAATAAATTACAGGGTCTGTATGCACCAATATCTTTAGTGTTTATTCCTAGCAGAGTAGAATATTGTTTCCAGTCCACAGTGAAAATGCCCCAACAGAATAAAAGTTAGAATTTAATATAGGCAGCAAACACGATTGATTGCTGTTGACTGAGAATTTTACATAAGTACAAGGTACTTATGTAATTTTACATAAGTACAAGGTACCAGTTGTCAGCAGATTTAGCACACCCTCCCAGTTCTCACAAGGCCAGTAAGGCTCAGGCCCATCTTATCATTTTCACAAGTTCCCAATCTTCAGTTGAAAACTGAACACTGAACCATCAAATTTCCTCACAGGCTTTTGCAAGAAATGGACCCTTCCTGGAATTAGCATCACTTGAACGATTTTTCTAACAGGCTAATGCAGTCCCCTTTGAGGAGAAACCCTTCGAGGGGCAAAAGAAAATGCAATTAAGCCTGCCCAACCTCAAAAACATCACTGATAGTGAAGGTCAGCAAAATTTCATTCAACTGGTTGAACTCTGAAATATCATCCACACAGAGAGTAAGCTCAAAGTTACTCTTCTTTCTTCATAGGACTAGGACATCTCCTTGCCACCAGTTCTGAGGCTCTGGGCCCATGAACCTGGCAAAAGATGCCTTCATTTTTTTTTTTTTTACATTTTTACATATTGGAGAGACTTTTCCCCTTAAAATTATTACTTTTCAGGTTTCCTGAAGTCCTAGAGGTCTTGAGAAGAAAACCACAAATTTACAGTACCGTGGTTTAAATGTTAAATTTGTAGCAACCATTAGAAGGGCTGCCTGAGTTAACTATGAGGGATTTACCTGCCCTGTAGATGTGTGTTAGGTTTTGCTGCAATTTCATCATTATTTGTACTACTCAGAGAAATAAATAACTCTCCCATTTTCACTGTATATTTTATTTTAATGCAACAGTTGTCTTTTAGCCAATGGGTAGAAAAGAATACTTTCTTTGATGGAACCCAGAATTAAGAAGTGAAACTGGAAGGAGATATAGTTCATATATGAATTTGCTTATTCGAGTTTCTGTGATTAAGATAAGTTGACAACATCTCTTTAGCCCACGCCTTGCATGAGATCTCTATGTCCTCAAAAGAGAACTAGAATTGCCTCCCCTAATTTAAATCTCAATGTTCTATTGCTCATTCATATCAACAGTCATTGTTGGTCTGCCTTTTGCAGCACAAGCAGCTTCAGCTCCAAATCTCAAGGTCTAAAGACCATAGTTGTTTATCTAATGAGCCCCTGGAGGAACCAGGGTAGCTCAGCCCATTAAGCAAGCTGAGTCTCAAGCAAGGGCTGTTGAAAGTTGACCTGAAACTGCCAAAATTCTCCTTTGTGGGGTTTTGTTATGAGTCATAAAATTCACTTCCTCCATGGTAAATCCAACGGTATTTGTTAATTGTGTCTCTGCTCCATGCCATAAGCTGTACCTCACCACAGCATCTGCTTGGGCTGCATCCCATTGCTAATGACCATTTTCTACTTTCCAGTCACTAATTTTTAAGAAGCACCAGTGAGATATAGTGAAAATACTCTCTTAAAGAAGTGTCATGAGAATTAATGTCTATTCCCATTTCTGCCAATAACTATCTAAGTGACACTGAGGGTGTCGTTTGACCTCTGTAAACTTCAGTTTCCTCATCTGCAAAACTAGATGACATGCAAGGTGCCCCTGGCTTTAAAGTCCCAGTTATATTCACATATAAAGAAAGGACTTTATTCTTATAATTTTAATATAACTTTTGGGGAAATTGGATAATTTCACATGATGTTAAAAAATTTATTAGATATTCAGTTACCAAATTTTTAGGGGTAGCTCTAAAATGGGGAAAAAACCTTAAAACAATGTAAAAAAAGAAAAAAAAAACACTACTCTGAGTTTCACAGGACACTAGCCTGATACGATTCTCTAAGGGTGCAAAAAATCATTTAAATCTTTATTATTCCCTTCTTAAAAATCTGGACTTGCTAGAAGTAATTCTTGGTGTTTAGTGTTGTGTAGGTTTCATTTTGTTTGTTTTACAACATCCCAGCTACCTTTATTTTATAAATACGAAAATTAAAACACAACAACTTTAGAATCTGTGGCCTTTTTTCATTCCTCATTACTGTGGGTCTCTTTGCGGAATTTGACAATTTTTCACTCCCTTAACACCCTCCTCTCATTGGACTTCCATGACATTATATTTCTGGGTTTTCTTTCCCTCTGTGTCTGCTTCCTCTTGACCTTCATTGGATCCTATTCTTCTGCTCCCCTTACACATGAGTGTTCCATTCCAAGTTCTCCCATTTTAATGTCTTCATACATGTCCCATTAGTAATCTCTTTTACTAAATGCACATAATTTTCAAGGTCATTTCTTTGTTTAAAAAAAAAAGAAGAGAGAGAGAAGTAATTTTCCGGTGTCTCTCTTTATAAGGGCATTAATCCCATTATTAGAAACCACCTTCATTATCTCATCTAAACTTTATATCCCAAAGGCTCCATCTCCAAATGCCATCACATTTGGGGTTACAGGTTCAATAGATGAATTTTGAGGGGGACACAATTCAATCTATAGCACCATTCCTGCTGCTAGCCATTCACTAAGGGTTTCCTGATCTGAAAAATGTTCTTTCCAACTGAACGTTCATGACAACCCTTTAGCCTCTGGCTTTCCGTAGTCCATCAGATACATAGAGACTGTCTATTGAGGATACCCTGCCCTCCAGATAGGGATAAATTTCAATTTCTGCCCTTTTCCAAGGGCTCATTTAACATTCCATCAATGGAAGCCCAGGTTTTTCCCCCTATATTGTTCCTCCTCCACTATCAGGTCACCATCTGTCAGACATCTTCAGGTGAATGTTAGGGAACAGCTCCTGTGTTCATCATTCTCTCCTGCGCCATGTTAAGAGCTCTGACTGGTTTCGGAAACTACTTAGCTTGGGGGCTGAAGAAGAAACCCCCTTCTCAAGAGGTGGTTGGAAAAATACATGGTACACCAGTAGCTCTCTAGCTCTCTCTCTCTCTTTTTTTTTTTTTTTTTTTTTAACTCCCAGTCTTCATTAATACATTTCTGGGGCAAAGGTAAAAGATGGCGAACTTGTTTAAGGAGCTGAAACCCAAATTTTATGGCTGGAATGTAATAGTAGAAAGGAGAGTGACAGTGAAATCAGACAAGTAAGCAAGATTGAGATCACACAGAGTCTTGGATGTTATGGTGAAAAGCTGTGTTTTATTCTAAATGTAGTGGATAGTCATTGAAGGTCTGTAAGCAGGGAAGTGATATGAGCAACAAATTGCTATTTACATTTAAAGATGAACTTCTATCTGGTATATAGAAAATTTATCATAAGGAGAAAGAGTGGAAGCAAGAACATCAAATACCAGGTGTGCAAGTAATTCAGGTGAGAGATGTAAGTGATTTGGCTTAGAATGATAGCAGTGGAGAAGAAATAAGGGGGATGAATATGAGATAGCATTTGGAAGAAGAATTGACAGGATGTGCTAAAGGACTAAATGTAGAGAATGAGGGAGTAAGAGGTTAAGAATGACTTAATTTAGGAGTGAACAACTAGAGGGATGGGGTGGTATTAATTAATATGGAAAACATGGAACTAAGAGTAAGTTTTGTTTCGTTTATTGAAGTTAGTTGACACACAATGTTACATTAGTTTCAGGTGTACAACAAAGTGATTTGACAATTCTATATGTGATGCTATGCTCACAACAATAAGTGATTGCCATATGTTTCCACAGAAGTTATTACAAAATTATTGATAATATTCCCTATGCTGTACTTTCCCACTCTGTGACTTATGTATTTTATAACTGGACTTTTATGCCTCCTAGCCCCCTTCACTTATTTTGCCCATACTCTCAATTCTCTCCCCTCTGGCAACCACCAGTTTGTTCTATTTATGATTCTGTTTGTTTGTTCATTTGTTTTGTTTCTTAGATTCTACACATAAGTGAAATCATATGCTATTTGTCTTTATATGTCTGACTTATTTCACTTAGCATTAATACCTTCAAAGTCCACCCGTGTTGTTGCAAATGGCATGGTCTTTATGGCTGAGTAATATTCCACTGTGTATATATATATATATATATATATATACCACATCTTTAACCATTCATCTGTCAATGAACATGAGTTGATTCCATATCTTAGCTATTCTAAATAATTCAGCAATAAACATGGGGGGGCATATCTTTTTGAGTTAGTGTTTTCATTTTCTTTGGGTAAATACTCAGGAGTGGAATTACTAGATTGTATGTTTTTTTCTATTTTTAACTTTTTGAGGAAACTCCATACTGTTTTCCACAGTGATTGCACAAATTTATGTTCCCACCAACAGTGCACAAGGGTTACCTATTCTCCACATCCTCATCAACACTTGTTATTTCTTGTGTTTTCGATACCAGCCATTCTGACAGGTGTAAAGTAGTATTTCAGTGTGGTTTGATTTACATTTTCCTAATGATTAGTGATGTTGAGCATCTTTTCTTGTGTCTGTTAGTCATTTGCATGTCTTCTTTGGAAAAATGTCTACTCAAGTCCTCTGCCCATTTTTTAAGCGGATTATTTACGGGTTTTTTTTTTTTTTTTTTGGTGTTGGGTTGTATAAGTCTGTTATATATTTTGGATATTAACCCCTTATCAGATATATCATTTATAAATATCTTCTCTCATTCGTGACATTGCTTTTTCATTTTGTTGATGGTTTCCTTCACTCTACAAAAGCTTTTTATTTTGGTGTAGTCTCAATAGTTTATTTTTGTTTTTGTTTTCCTAAAAGTAAGTTTTCTTTTTGTTTTTGTTTTCTGATTTGTGTTTGAGGGCAAAAGGGATTACAGAGTTTTATTTAGGTTATATTAAATTAAAGATAGTTATTAATTCTTCTGGAGATGTCAAAAGGCAACTCAACAAATATTTAAATTTGGAACTCGGTGGTCATGGCTAAAGAAATTGAATTGCCATGAACATATACATGGAATGAAAGCCCAATGACTTAATGGAAACACGTAGTGAATGTAGAAGAAGGAAAGTGGCTGAGGACCTAGTTTTGAGGCAATGGACATTGAAGGAAGGAGTCAGCAAAGAGACCGAAAAGAATCAGAATACATCTTATTCAATAATTTCTCAACATTTTAAATATGTATGTAATGAAACAGAATCTTGTTCTTCAACCATTGCTCGCTTCAGCACTACTGAGAATCTAAAGCAACAAGACTGGGGCTCCTGGGTGCCTCAGTTGGTTAAGCGTCTGACTTCAGCTCAAGTCATGATCTCACAGTTTGTGGGTTCAAGCCCTGCATCAGGCTCTGTGCTGACAGCTCAGAGCCTGCTTCAGATTCTGTGTCTCCCTCTTTCTCTGCTCCTCCCCTGCTCTCTCTCTCTGTCTCTCTCGAAAATGAGTAAACATTAAATTTTTTTTAAATAAAACATCAAGACCTTATAAGCAAATTGTCTAATTTATAATTCAATAGGTAATTATTTGAAAATATTTTTAAAATTCTGAGAAATTTCCAAATAATGATGATATTATAAAATTAGACTTGTGCATATTATTTAATCACAATAGGCCTTTATGATATGTAAACATTCATATAGGAGCATAGGCTTTTTTCAACCACAGACCACTTTCTAGCTATGGGATTTGGGGCAGTTTACTTAATCTCCCCGAATTCCAGTGTTTTCATCTCTGAAATGGAGATGATAATGATAGGACCTTTCTCACAGTCTTCATCTAAGGGTTAAATGATTTAATAGCTCTAAATATCTAGAAGAGTATATAGTATTTACCTAGAACATAAAAGTACGAAAATAAATATCAGCTAAATATGTCACATATAGTTATTATCTTCTGGGAGCATGAGCCATCTGCAGTATATCCAGATTAATATAAAAATGAGGAATGATTTTTTACATTCAAGCATGAATTCAAAGTTAAGTTTATTATGTCCTAGAGATAACTAGTTATGAACTAGGTAGGAAACGAGTTTGTCCTATAGTTCTAGCACTTACTGGAGTTACAGCTTTGGGAAAGTCATTTGAATCATAGGGCCTCACTTGTCCAATTTAAAGAGTGAAGAAGTGGAGACATTAAAAGTTCTTAATGGTTTTTTCTAAATCTTACAAATTTTAAGTTTTCTTTATTTCTCATTTCACATGATTTTTTCTTTTGACTCTACCCATGGATGGATTCCACTGAAAAGTGTGTTAGTGGTCTTCACTCAAAATATGTGTGTAATTCTCCTCATACTCAAGTTTTAAGGAACTTGGGATCCTAAGGAATAATCGTTACTTTTTGTTATTTTTGTCGATTACAGATACCAACTCCAATACAACTCTTACTGTAAATCTGCCTAAATAGCATACTGTTAAGCTAGAATGCAAGCTATTTAGGAAAACACTTACTTCAATTGAGTCTGAGATAACTTACTTTGTCTATCATGCATGTAAGGGTCTTTAAGAAAATGTACAGTTATTTCAACACATTTAGTTTAAAATTTATTATTTTCAAGGTATTTAGGAGAAACTGCACATTCAGTGGATATTTCTTTCGATCTTATGTTTGAATATGAATTTTGGCCGAAGACATATACAAAGTGTAACTTAAAGTGTGCCTATCATAAAATCAAAATGTTGTAAACTATCCCACATTTTTCCCCTTTTCAAATATGTCAAAGATAAACTTCACATAAGAAAATACACAATGTTGCTTGATTATGATGAGACATTTGGGGCACTCAGACCCCAGCTTTCTGAAGACCTTACTTCTAACTAACTATAGGCAGCAAAACTGTTTCCCTCCTTCTTATTAGCAATGGGATCTTTTACCTAGAGATTTCAGAACAAAAGGTAAGAAAGACAGTTAATTATAGCCCAGGCCTCACATGCAGAGTTAATGAATTTTAATGCACATCAATTAATAACTAATTGGGTTTTTGCCTGACTATAGATAGAGGTATTGGGTGACGAGAAGAAAAGAGGCCCCATTTTAATTGAAATACAACAGTACAGTCATTCTGCTATGGCTTTGTGTCCCTCGCTCTCCTTGTCTTTAAGTCAAAATCAAGAATAAAAAAAAATATGAAGCTTCTAAAGAGGTACATACGACTTTTCACATAATGTAAATATAAAATTCTTTGTTACTCTATGTAGAGCATTGATGTTTCAAACATTTTTACATGATGTGTAGGCAAGGTGGATACTATGTTTTTAATTTTAAGTAAATAAAAGGTAAAATGAAAGTAAAGAAAAGATAGAAAAAGAGAAGGTAGAAGAGCTTAGACGTTTTCAGTCTTGATTTCATTTCTTAGATAGTGAAATTGAAACAGATATAAGACTCTGAGTCTTATGAATTCAATTCCAGAAACTTCTCACCACAAAATTATACACCATCCAACTTCAATACACCATTAAAGAAGAACAAAGATATACAATTAAGCTGTAGTAATCATATTTGGTTGTACTGGCTTAAGGATGGACAAATGTATTCATGGAAGGAATATGGAGTATAGGCACACACATATGTGACCAACTGATTTTCAACAAAGGGATCAACATAATTCAATGGGAGAAGGAATACACTTTCCAACCAATGATGCTAGAAACAACTACATAAATACTGAAGGAAAAAAGCTGAATCTTGACTTCTACATTGCACTACATGCAAAAATTAATTTGAGATGGATCACAGTCTTGAAAACATGAAATCTAAAATCATGAATCCCCCACAAGAAAAAAAAAATGAGAATTTTTTGTTTAAAGGAATAGGCAATAGTTTTTTTAAAGGAAATGCAAAATAAGAACTATAAAAAATTGATACATTGAACTTCACATAAATAAAAAAAAATTCTTTATTAAAAGACACAATTAAAAAATAAAAAGGGAAGCTACATCCAGGGAGAAAATATTTGCAATGAATTTATATGCAAAGGACTTCTATCCAAAATATGTAATGAGCTCTTACAAATCAATAATAGATAGACAACCCAATTAAGCAATGTGCAAAAAAACTTGGGCATAATGTTCTTTCAACTTCACGACATGTATGCAAATAGCTGACAACCACATGAAAAGATGATCGATATCGTTCATCATCAGAAAAACACAACTGAGGGGCGCCTGGGTGGCGCAGTCGGTTAAGCGTCCGACTTCAGCCAGGTCACGATCTCGCGGTCCGGGAGTTCGAGCCCCGCGTCGGGCTCTGGGCTGATGGCTCAGAGCCTGGAGCCTGTTTCCGATTCTGTGTCTCCCTCTCTCTCTGCCCCTCCCCCGTTCATGCTCTGTCTCTCTCTGTCCCAAAAATAAATAAATGTTGAAAAAAAAAAAATTTAAAAAATAAAATAACTTAAAAAAAAAAAAAAAGAAAAACACAACTGAAAAGCTCAATAGGATGCCACTATATCACCACTACAATGGATAAACTAAAAACATTCATAAACTTCTTGTTTCATTCCAGCGATATAGAGAGCAGTAAAGATAATTAATTTCACCCTCACAATAAAAAAAAAGAGAAAAAAAAGAAAAAACAAAATTGCAAATTAATGATTTTTTTCTTGAATCTATCAGACGACGTTTACTTCAGGGCAGAAGTTTCATTCATAAAAAGAACCAAACATTTGTGTACTTGGCTCAAATGCCACCAAATGCCATATAAGCCAGTAATACGAGTTGACTAAATTTTTTTCAGTGAATTACTACAGGCCAAATGTATATTGATGGAAGAGTATTAAGTCACTTATAGTTGTATACATAGAAAGGTCTTCCTCCTCTAACACATTTTTCTTCCATGAATCACACTGGGTACTCACAGACAAGACTGTGTAGAATCCTGAGAAAATTTCTGTCATTACAACTGTTGTGGGGAGGGAACAACAGCCACTGCCAAAACTCCGCCCAAACCCATCTCCCCTAACTCCTCTATTAGGAAGATAGTCTGTAGAGATAAGAACCACAAAACCATTCTTAAGGCACTGTTGGAAATCCATTCAAGCTATAGAAAAGAAACAGGGGGAAAATAAAGTTCTACTTCTGGGAAAGGGGCAGAAACATGCAACTAAGCAAAACACTCTAGCTGGAGCAAGGCAGGGCAGGAGCTCTTGTTCAGGCCACACCACTCTGAGATCCAGATTCACCCTGCATAAGGATAAGTCTTAATCAGAACATCAGAGACCATTTCCCCCTTCCCCACCTCCCACTACTGTGCCAACAGCATCTGGTAGTTATAACAATGGGATGCAGCTGGAGGGCTACATTCTCTCTGGGGAGAGAATATTGAGAAACAAAACTCTGGAATACTCCACACCCTGTAAGTGGAAGAATTCAAAGACTGTGCAACAAACTGCAAACCCGGTGTAACTCCTGAGCATATTACCACAATTCTCCACACTAAAGGCCTAGTATAAGGATAAGAATATACATATCCACATATTAAAAAAATATTTACCTCAGTATCTACAGTTCTATACAGTATGTCTAGCTTTTAACCAAAAATTACAAAGAACATTATGATGCAAAAAGCAAAATTTTGAAAAGACAAAGCAATCATCAGAATCACACTCAGATATGACACGGATGTTGGAAATACCAAAGAATTTAAAATAACTATAATTAATATGTTAAAGGCTCTTAATGAAAAGGTAGACCACATTAAGAGCAGAAAGATATTTCACCACAGACATAGAAACTATAAAAATCAAATGGAAATGCTAGAAATATAAAACATAAGAACATAGATGAAAACTACCTTCAACAGACTCAGCACATTTTACACAAGCAAGGAAAGGATCCATGAAAGCACAGATAAGTCAATAAAAAGTGCCCAACTTGAAACACAAAGAGAGAAAAAGTAAAAAAAAGAAGGAGCATCCGTGAGCTGTGGGATGATATCAACCGACCTAACATATGAATAATTAGAATCCTGGAAGGAGAAGAGAGCAAGTGAGCTCAAGTATTACTTGGAAAGAGAAATAATCACTGACAGTTTTCCAAAATCAATGACAAAACACCAAACTACAGAGTTAGGAAGCTCAGAGAAGCATGGGATTGGGGAGGACAAAGGGAACACCTATGCATGTCATATTCAAAATGCTAAAATCCAAAGACAAATTCAATCTTGAAATCCGGGGGAAAAGACACAGCACTTACAGAGAAACAACAAGAACCACAGTAGACTTCTCATCAGAAACCATGCAAGGTAATATACAGTCGAGTGATATCTTTCAAGTACTGGAAGAAAAAGAAAGACTGTCAATCTAGAATTCTATCCCCAGTAAAATATCATCCACATATTAAGGAGAAATAAATATTTTCTTAAACAAACAAAAAGTTGCTAGCAGACTATCTGGAAAAGAAATGTTCAAGGAAGATCCTCAGGCAGAAAGAATATAAGAAATTTAGATTTACACAAGATATGAAGAACATTGGAAATGGAATAAATTAAGGTAAGTTAATTTATGTTTTTCATAATTTTAACTTTTCAATGATAACTGACCAGAACAAAAAATGGTAACAGTGTATTGTGTGTTTGTAGCATGTGTGAAAGTTAAAATACACAGCACAGTATGACAAAAGATGAGAAGGAATTGGAAATACATTATTGTAAGATCCTAACTACATGTGAGATGCTGTAATGTTATTTGAACATCAACTCAGACACGTACACACACACACACACCTATATAGTAGAATTCCTAGGACAACTCCTAATTTTTATCAATATGTAATAATAAGTCAGTAAAAAAGATAAAGTGAAATCATAAAAAAGCCCAATTAAGCTAAGCCCAGAAAAGGCAAAAAACTAAACGGAATTTGAAATAAAGAATAAATGGAACTAATAGAAAAAGATCCTGATAGTAAATTTTGATCAAGCCATATCAACCACCTCTTTAAATATATATTTAAGAAGGAAGATAGATAAACATAAATATCTTCAGAATCTATCGAAATTCAAATGTTTTTGATGGCTGCCAACATTTATTGTTACAGCAGATTCTGTTGCTTCATATGATTGTTTTTTATTTAGCAGGGCACTGTGTGATGAATGTTAATTGTCATTTTAGAATTTCTTTTTACTTTTGGCTGTTCATTTGATCACAGGAAATTTGATAACTTTCTTTTTGTAGTATTTGAGAGGGCGCTGCTTCATGTATTAAAAATGGATGACTTCCCGAAGTGCAGTATGTCTTACTCCTTGGCTGGCTTCCCATGTGGAAAAATAAGTGTTCATAATTATCTGAGGAAGAATGTTTGCATATTATTCCTTAAGCATATAATTATCTCTTATATTCTGGGAAGCATTTTATGTGTAGGCCTACAGCATACTGTATGTTTTCTTTAAAAGGCAAAGTAGCTAAAAATGAATGTGTGGAAAATGTGACAGTCACACCATGCTAGCTGTATTTGTTACTATGCCACTATATGATTTAAAAGCCACTAATGCAAAAGGAAAGTGCATAGTACTTGCTGTGTGTTTCTAATTGGCACAATTTGCTAATACAGTCCTTGACGCCAGAATTCTGTTGTTCACATATCTGATTTAATATAATTAAATGGCAGGCATTTTTTTCCTTGCAATTTTGGAACATCGGAACAAACAGAAAGAAAGGCTATGCCCATGAATACTAATTAATAGCAGTTCTTGCTAAATATAAATTGCCTTCCTCAAAGGCAAGTATGATAAAGACACTCTTTAAAATGAATGCATGAAAAATCCATTTCATAGAATAGAATTGTATCAAGATTTTCTCTGGTTCTCTCCATCAGCCCTGGAGTACCACAGCTTGAGCTCTGGGAATGTGATTAAATAAAAATTTTCCTCATCCTTCACTGAATTCCACTCCTAAGAATCAATATCCGTGCTGACTTTTTAATGTCTGGGAAGCTGCTCCAGGAAGGAGGTGAAATCTGAGCTCAGAGCTGAGACACGCCAGCCCCCTCTACATGTGGTACAGTCTTTTTTTCCCTTCACTTCTCACTTCTCTGCCTCACCCCAAACCCGCTGGTAACAAGACTCTCAGCATGGCCCTAAATTCATTCATTCATCCATTCATCCAACCACCCATTCACCAAAGATTTATTGAATATCTACTAGGTGTCAAAGACCATGTTAGAGACTAGGAATAAAACATTAACTATGATATTCCATGCTTTCAGGAAGTTTATAGTCTAGTGGGGAGAAGTAAATCAACTATGACAACACAGAATGAAAAGTGCCGTAACAGCGTGCTATGAGCAAGCTTAGATGCTTGGAGAAAGCTTCCATTCAGAAATAAAGTCGGTGGTAAGGCTTACAGGGTAAGTAGGAGTTCCTTAAATGTATCAAGGGAGGAGTTCATTTCAGGCAGACACCTTAGAAGTGTGAGAGGTGCCATTCACTCTACCGTATGTGAGATTGTGATGTGGGCTTGTACATGGATGTGAAAAGTCAGTAGTCATGGGAAGTAATGATCCCTCCTCCTCTCAAAAACATCTCAGAAATTTCAATCTATATAATCGCGTAAGTCCATCTATAACCTGTGTCTTAAGAATTGGCTTCTTCCAAAAAAAAAAAAAAAAAGGAAAGGAAAGGAAAAGGAGGGAAAGAAAAGAAAGAAAAGAAGAGAAAAAAAGAAAAGGGAAGAAGAAAAGAATTGGCTTCTTCCTAGCAGAATTATTTTACATATTATTTGCATAGTGATACTATACCTTTTCTTGTCAGATGATTTGGTATGTTTTCTTTTGTCATTTAATGGAAACTGTACTCTTATTTGACTTGGCAATCTGGAAGCCCAGAGCTGTATTTAAATCTAAATCGTAGTGCCTTGTCATATGTTCCTGTTATAATTTTTTTCGTCAACCACATTTTGTTGAAGACTATGTTTTCTGACCTCTCTAACTTTATTTATAACCATCCTGTTACTCTGTGTGTCACCTCAGATCATGTTTTACAAGTATGTAAACATTTTAAACAGTTCTTTCTGTAGTAAATTCTTACAAGATATTTTCACATGGGCCTCGATACGATGTTAATGAGAATTTAAACTACTTAAATATGTTTAAAATAAAATGCATATTCTCCTAATCACTCATTGCTCATTTTTAAACATCACAAAGATAGCTTTTGGACAACAATATAACATTCATAAAACAGATAAAGTCATTATCCTTTACTTATAAAAAAAAAAAAAACAAACCCTGATAGTCTTTATTAAAAACCAGCAGTAGGGGTGCCTAGGTGGCTCAGTCGGTTAAGTGTCCCAGTTGGGTTCAGGTCATGATCTCACAGTTGGTGAGTTTGAGCCCCACGTAGGGCTGTGTGCTGACAGCTCAGAGCCTGGAGCCTGCTTCAGATTCTATGTCTCCCTCTCTCTCTCTGCTACTCCCCCACTTGCACTCTGTCTCTCCCTCTCTCCAAAAAATAAATAAACATTACAAAAATTATTTAAAAGATATTAAAAAAAATAGCAGTACTGCATTCATGATGAAACCTGTCTAAGGAAAGCAATATATATGTATATATATTTACTAAAAAGTACTCAGAATTACTGTATGTGTCTACAACTGAATTTGTTTCCACTTACCTATTTGTATTATTAATGCACATCATGAATGAGCTGTCTGTGTCCGGCTCTATTCTATAACACACTCTCATTTTCAAAATAAAAATTGAAATATTCAATATGAATTTAAACATGGATCCCAGTTTCGATCATTCCTTACCCCCCCCCCACTTTTTACTATTCAAAAGATAATTTAAAATATTTTACAATCTGGAGAAGTTCAAGGAGCATCTTTAGAATGAAGAATCAGCCTGTGCCACGTCTTTTCGAGAATAAAATGTTCTAGGAGATCATAATGGAACAAAATGCTTGCTGGAAGATAGCAATTATAGGACAAACAGTACACTCATCAGAGTGCTTGCTGCCGCAAATAAACTGAAGGTCCAAATGGCATACATAATCCAAAATTAGAGGAGAACCTTTTCAAAATCATAGTCTAAGAGAAGGAAGGTTAATACTTCTCTTGAAGGGATAGATGTGATATTTTGTTGCAAAACTGAGGGGAAAAAATACAGCTAGAATTGTGCTACAGGAGCAGCATAAGACTTAGAACCCTTTTATATTGGATTCAGTTCTCATCACACACTCAACCAGTAATCATTCGTCTTCATCATTTTTTGTCCTTCCTTCATGTTTTTTCAATCATTCCTCTTCTCCTTTCTACCTGCCATCCCTTATTGCTGCCTTCCTGCCTTTCTTCCTGTGTATGTTGAACTCACAAATGTATAAACACACATGAATAATATTCAGAGTCCGTGTCATTATGACTTCACATTTTGTACTGATTCTCAGTGTGTCTACTTTTTATTTTTTCCTCATTAGATAAAGGCCAGACCCTTTCAGGTCCTAATTTTCTAACTGAATCCATATGTGAGATTTCACTGGTAGATGCAAATCAATTCTGTTTAATACCAGAAATAAATACAGACACTCAAGACTTTCAAAAAAAGTAAGAAGAAGGTACCTTTCCCCTTATTGAATTTATTCTCATTATTTCTACAAAAAATGATTTGTGACGATTTGTTAATTTTTCAAACCCTGATAGGTAGGAAGTAACAAATATTTACCTTTATTCCATAACTATTTGTCTTATCAACATCTTTTCCTATTAATTTTCAAAGCTGAAGTTCGAAATACATTTTTTGATATGTAATTTTCCTTGTCCTGATATCATACAAAGAAAAGAAAGAAAGAAAGAAAGAAAGAAAGAAAGAAAGAAAGAAAACACTGGAAAATATGTTCAGTTGAAATGGATGCCTATGGTCTTCCTGGTGATTGAAGAGAAAATTTATATGCAGACTTTCTTGCCTGTGCAATCTCTAAAATATATTTATCAGCAATTTTGCTGATCGACAGCCAAAGGTTTCTAAGCCCACATGCTATTAATTTTTAAGCACCAGAAGATACAACAGTGGTAATATGAAAAAGAAAGAACTCATTAGTTTTTAATAGAGCATCGCACGGCACTGATCTTGCCATCCAACTATTTACCCAGGACTTCTCACCACGCTCTTCAAAACTGCTGCACAATAAATAATAAAAGATTAAAACCTTAAACCTGGAAAACTTAGAAAAAAATATTAGAAAATTTTATTTGAGATTATAAAAATCCTCCAATGATTTACTTTAAGAGACACATTCACTGCTTCCATGCGCGGGGACTAATGACGGCCCCGGGTTTAGGACCGGAGAGAGCGCTGCCTGGGAAACAGTCAGAGGGAGGTGATAAAGCAGACCCTCCACGTGACTCTCTCACTGTCACTGGCATAGCTGTTTACCATTTGTTACAAGAAAATGATAGTCCATATACATATTTATATGTCTCGCCGGTTATAACCCTGACTTTCTCTTTCCGGGACACATCTTTTTGTTCTAAGCAACTCCGTTTCCAGGCAGGGTGACTGCAGTGAGTTTTCATGTCTTGAGCTTAGACAAAATAAAAGAAGATTCTAATTAAAGAGCCAGCTTTGGGGATACTGACGTTTGGAGAGACAAGATTTCACAATCACTTTGGCTCTGCCTGAACCCTCTCTGGCATTCTACACAGGACTCCTTTAATTAGGATGTCATGTCTTTAGTAATTTGACACTCTTTCTTACCTCTCCTTCTAATGGCAAGGTATCTTTGAGAGTTGCTCAGTTGACTATTGAAATGAAGCTGGATGTCTTTTCTGATGAGCAAAACCTGAAGGTATGCTTGCTCTGATCTCAACCTAGAAACAAAGATGAGGGCTGGGATTTAATTTGCTCACTTTATCCTTGGAATAGAAACAAGTAAATAAACTAAAATAATTATATGATAGTCTGGAAAATCTATGAAACCAGCAGGCTGCACATACTCCTTGTAAAGCCAAGTTGTTCACTAAATATTTCGTAGATTTTCATTAGATTTTACTAACAAGTATAAGGAAATGAGAAGAATGAAGCAGAGAGATGAAAGTCTCTCTCTCTCTCTCTCTCTCTCAGGGCTTGACACAGTTCCTCACCCACCATGAGATTACAGAATGTAATGTTATATTTCTAAACGCCTTGAATTGTTTGGAAACCATGAATCAATGTGGTGTCCCCACAAGAGCTGAGTGTATTGGTCCCAGGACCTATAGAGCAGTGACATGGTAGGGTGTAAGTGGTACCCTAGATTCAGACACTTTTCCCTTCAGGAACCTCACCTCTGCTCCTTACTAGCCTTGTGACCTTCATGTTTCTGAATGTCAGTTTCCTCCTTGAAAGGGGGAAGGGGGCAATTATAGGACTTCGCTCACAGAATTGTAATAAAAATAAAAATTAAGCGCTTAATATAATGCCTGGCCCACAGTAAGCACACCAGAATTTTTAAGACTATCACAGGTTATTGATCTTGTAAAATTTATTTTGCAGTTACCAAAATGTTAAATTAATTATATGTCCATTGTGGCAGATACCAAAGAATTTAATACTCGAGGGAAGAAAAACTAATGTAAATATGTGTTTAAGATCTTCTAAAAGATACTGAAATATAGCAGTAATGGAAAGTTAGGAAAAAGAAAACAACTGCTATTTGGAAAGAAGAGAAAAAGAGGGAAGCGGAGACAAGAGGGAGCCAGGGAACAAAGAAATGAGCATTTGTCAACAGGAATTATTTTCAAAAATGCTTTTCTAAAGTAGAAAAAGGTTTGTACACCTTTCAATTCAGTATTTCGAGAGGTATATATTGGGTTAGAAGAGTGGTTTCATGTAAAAGTACTGATTCCTTTTAATAACAAAGTTATTGACAGATATTCAAAATCTTAAAATGATATTTAGTTTACGGCCTATGAGGAATTCATAAAGCTATTTTGACAAAAACGTGGAAGAAAGTTCAATTCTAACTTCTGATGCTATTAAAATTAGGTCTCTGATGCCCTGTCTACCACTCTGTCTTACAGTCCGTAGATCTGGGTAATAATACCAGTCATGTACTCCAAAGATTCCTTTACTTTCTTTGAGAGTGTCTGAAAATCTTCCCATTTCCCTGTGATTTATATTGTATTTCAGGGGAAGTGTGTCACAGTCTTTTCTTCTTTCATCATTGGCTATGTATACAATGTAGTGCTAGCTGTGGAGAATATTTCCATAGAACTCCCAAATCTGTGCTTCAGGCAATAAGCTGCAGTGTTTCTTGTTTGTTTGTTTTGCTTTGCTTTGTTTCTTTTTTTTTCAATATATGAAATTTATTGTCAAATTGGTTTCCATACAACACCCAGTGCTCATCCCAAAAGATGCCCTCTTCAATACCCATCACCCACCCTCCCCTCCCTCCCACCCGCCATCAACCCTCGTTTGTTCTCAGTTTTTAAGAGTTTCTTATGCTTTGGCTCTCTCCCACTCTAACCTCTTTTTATTTTCCTTCCCCTCCCCCATGGTCTTCTGTTAAGTTTCTCAGGATCCACCTAAGAGTGAAAACATATGGTATCTGTCTTTCTCTGTATGGCTTATTTCACTTAGCATCACACTCTCCAGTTCCATCCACGTTGCTACAAAGGGCCATATTTCATTCTTTCTCATTGCCATGTAGTACTCCATTGTGTGTATAAACCACGATTTCTTTATCCATTCATCAGTTGATGGACATTTAGGCTCTTTCCACAATTTGGCTATTGTTGAGAATGCTGCTATAAACACTGGGGTACAAGTGCCCCTATGCATCAGTACTCCTGTATCCCTTGGGTAAATTCCTAGCAGTGCTATTGCTGAGTCAAAGGGTAGGTCTGTTTTTAATTTTTTGAGGACCTTCCACACTGTTTTCCAGAGTGACTGCACCAGTTTTCATTCCCACCAACAGTGCAAGAGGGTTCCCGTTTCTCCACATCCTCTCCAGCATCTATAGTCTCCTGATTTCACCTCACGCCAGTCAGAGTTGCTTTGTTTCCTTTACTTTTGTAGACATTGATGCTTTTTCTTCTCAAGATGTAGTATTCTCCATTTATCTGCATTGATTTCTGGCATTTGCCATCTTTTAGCCCCGGTACTTAAGTGATCCAGCTTCTGTATCTGACTGCATAGTTCTTTATTATTTACTGTTCTTCTGACTTTATTATCATCCGCAATATCAGATACCACTGTTATGAAGGTTTTCCTCTGGGTCACAGTTTAAAGTCAATCCAGTGTGTGACACAAATCTCTCTTGCAATTTTTGCACGTTTTAAAAAGACCATCTCGAGTATTTTATATTGAGTATTTACGCTATAGCTCTGAAAATGAAGATTAACCTCTTTAGAAGATAGTTATCCCTCAATTTTCATTCTACTTTTCAATGTAGCTCCCTCCTGATTGTAGCATAAGCAATCAGTAGAATCCTTCTGCCTCTTGAGTCTATAAAATAGGATCAATAACATTTGTGTCATTTACTTGTGCAAATGCAGGCACCTTAGAAGGCATAAGACTTCTCTCACCTTAGTGTGTATTTTTAAAAATTAATTTCTAGCTGATAGTAGTAGTTATAATCAACTTCCAATTTTAATTGAAAGTCTACAAATTTTGGAGGATGAAGGAATTTTAGGGAAGAACATATTCAGAGTACTGAATTCTCTGGTTATGGATTAAGAAGAGAAACAAAAAGAAACATGTGGGCAGGGAGATAGAATTGTGACTACTTAACTTTTGACAGAAGTTCAGATGGTATCTTAGTGAATAACAGACAGGACTGCCCAGGTAACATTTCATATAGAGTTTGGCTTGCCTAGCTGTTTTCTTTATACAGCTTACAATTGAGCTGCTTGGCTTATTTTCTTATTCATTAATAAAAGCTCTTTGTGTATTAGGAATAACCCATTAGCACATTGTTAGAAACATTTTTGATCATATCATTTGCCTTTTGATTCTGTTGTTGAAAATGTTTTCTCTGAAGACTTTGAAAATATTTTTCATAATCAGATCTCTCAGTCTTTTCCAATATATTTATCTTGATAAAATGTTCTTCCCTACTCCCTATCTGTACGTAGATATAGATAGAGAAGATAGATAAATAAATGGTAGATGGATGATGACAGATAGATAAATAACTAGATAGATAATGGGCAGATCAATGAGGAGGGAGAGAAAGTGTGTGTGTGTTCTGTTTTTGGCAGATGGAGAGAGAGAGAGAGGAGTGTGAGAGTAGTAATTTGGTTACGAATAGAGACAGAGATAGAGATAGGTTGAGGTATGCAGTCCTGAGTTTCTTTTTGCGTGTTATTTTATAAAGCAGTTTGATTACGTCCAGGACCATTTTGTTTACTCACCTATTTTTCTGCCACTGTCCTTGATTACGTCTCCAGGTTTATAATGTTTTATTAACTGATGGGGGAGTTCTTCCCTAATATTCTTCTTTCTCAAAATGTCTTGGGAATTTTTCTTAGGCTCTTACTGTTCCACATATTATTTATTTTGATCAGCTCAAACGAGCTGGAATTCTGATTGCAATTTTATTAGATGTGTATTATATAGGGATCATTTTACATCCTTGTAAGATTTATGCTTTTCAATCAGAAACATGGTATGTCTTCCCAAATTTTAAAAATTACTAGTTTCATATTCTACCTCTTACCTGTTATTTAATATTTGATCTGTTGCTTTTGTCTAGTCTAAACATCAACTTTCTCAACTAAATTTGGCCTAAAAATAGCCTCTTTTGGAATGATTAAGGATTTTAAGAAGAAAACATTTGAAGTAGTTTTAGAAGGCAAATGTAATGCCAAAGCACAACACTCAGCCTATACCTTCCATTTAAGCTTAGTCCCATTTGTAGTGAAAGAAGGCAAGTGAGGAAACGAATATGAAAAGAGCATAATTTTCAACATTTATGAGTCACTTTCCTCCCCATTAGCAGTATTCATTAATATCCTATTAATACAGTAGTCACAAATTGTAGCACTTGGATCAACCTTTAAAATACATCGCTGTATTTTTATTGTCCTTCTTGCAAGCAGTCTCTAACCTCCATAGAAAATGCAGTCGTCCACGGAGCGATTGTGACCACTGAAACATCTTCAGTTAGTCTCAGGCATGACTGAAATCTACATGTAACACAACTGGAAGGAATGGGGCCTCCAAGTTCTCAAAACAAAACAGATAACAGCCACAAAATCCTTTTCTTTGACCTTTAACGTAATAGGCTGGAGAATTATGTCTTCAATCCAGGGTTTGGATTTCCCCTTAACTCTTACTGAAAGTCATTTACTCCCTTTTTCTTCCTCATAAGGGGAGCACATGGTAGTTGTGTGGCCTTCACTTTCTCTTTTGGGTCTGGCCAGGGTAACTAACACACTTCAAACATCCTGGCTATGCCAACCCAGAGAGCAAGACCCTCCTTTAATCCCAACTTGTCCTATCCTACAAAGGCTATTCTATTCTGTCACCCTGTAAACTCAGCTACTGCAACAGAACTCCCCACCACAGTCTCATTATCAAGAGAGAGAGAATGCTTAAATGGAGATTTGTTACTGGGGAAATTGTCACTGTTATTATTAATTAATAAATAATATCAGCAAATAAGACTCACTTCATTCCCATGAAATGTCCAGCACTGTGCCAGATATTATACATATTTAAAAAAATAGTTTGTTAAAAGAAATGGTGAAATGAATTATTCCCATTGTTGAGATAAAATGATGTTAAACTCAGGAAGGTTAGATCTTGCCTAAGTTCATAAAGTAAGCAAGTTCTGAACTCAAGATTGTTAGCCCAATTGTTGCTACATTTCAGTTAAATTAGTAGGGATATGCTCATTGATATAGGTAAGGATATTTAATAAGACTTCAGTATAATAAAACCTGAGAGAAGAGGGTGTAATCAAATGTCCACTTCTTGATCTTTAATGTTGTCTTGGCTGTTTCCTTATATCTCTCATACTCAAGAGATGTCACACATATCACACAAGAAATACACAAGACCAAAGTCTCCATTATTTACAAATTAATTAAGAAGCAGCCTACAGATTTGAAGTTACAAAGATGGATTTGATTATAATCTTTCAAGAGTCCCTATTCTGTTGAATGAAGTTGCTTTATAAAACTTTCATTTGGGATAATTTAAAAAATGCTAGACTTCATTTGCTATTCGAGGAACTCACAATTTAAATAGATATTTCCACTTTTGTATTTTTGCTACATTTCTCATATACTTAATCTCCAGCTGATACACGTAGATCTGATACTGCCTCTTTAAATATATGGCGACAGTTCACTTAGAAGTGTTTATCTGTTTATGAGGCTGTTTATCTGTCAGTCAGTCAGTTAGTATTTATTGAGGGCTCACGGAGTATGTGCATGTTTGTGAACATGAAGCTTGTAGATTATTTAATTTTGAAAAATGGCACTTGTAAATTCTGGCAGACTAACTCTATAATGAAGATAGTATTGTTTTCCAAAACCTATTCTGTGTAAGTGCTATTGTAACCAAGTCTTTTGGCCTCCAATGCATTAATCACATGCACTTGGTAGGACTCCCATGAGAGTGACCCAATGAGTGATTGAATTTTTGTTTTTAATATTCTTAATGTTTTGGTCTGTAAAAGAATCACTCCCCTGGCTAGATTTGTGTTGTGAGCTCACAAACTGCTTGCTGTAAACATACTCACACTCTGGATATCAGAATGAGAATGAGATTTAGCTTAGAAACAGCTATCTGTGATTCTTTATAGCTATCGCATTGGAATCATCGTTCAGCCTCACCAGACTTCAGAGTCTCCCCCTGACAGAAATGTTAACAGTGATAAATATATTCATATTAACGATGAATTTGGATGTTTGTTAAATATCTGGAACTATGTGCCGTTCTCTTTGCTAAGAGTTTTAGGTATATTATTTGAAAAGAATTTTTACAGGGGCTCCTGGACGGCTCAGTCGGTTAACTGACTGACTCTTGATGTTGGCTCAGGTCATGATGTCATAGTTCCTGAGGTTGATCCCCACATTGGGCACCATGCCTGTGGCACAGAGCCTGCTTGGGATCCTCTCTGTGTCTCTCTGTCTTTCTCTCTCTTTCTCTGCCCCTCTACTCCTTATGTGCAGTGCGTGCACTCTTGCTTTCTCTCAAAATAAATAAATAAACTTAAAAAATGAAGAAAAGGAAAGAATTTTTACAATAAATCTCAATTACAACACGACCATCATCTCTGTGCTTTATCCCACCCACACTCCCAACATAAACCATTCCACTGCCATCTTCTTGCTTTAGGATAAAAACTAAAATCCTTTATGTAGCCTCTGTATTTCTATACCTCTCACAGTTTTTCACTTATACTCCCTTTAATCTCTGTGCATCAGCCATACCAAGTTTGCTTTTCTTTTTTTCAATTCCTTGAATATACCATGTTTCCTGTCCTCCTATTGATGATGCTTTAAGAAGGATCTTCGCAACATATACCACAGGAGCTCTGTGTAATCAACAGAAGCAGTTCCTTGGATCACCTGGGAAAAGAACATTACCTAGGAAGAAAAAACTAAGCAAATCACTAGATACTTCATAGGTGTTCGTAGGAAACACAAATTGAAATAAATATTAAAATGCTCACTTTTTCTAGTTTTTAAGGCAATACAAACTGAAACAATGAGATGGAATATTTGCCTGTGGAAGGTTCCTAGCATTGACAGAGATTGGCAGGGCAGGAGAATTCTAATACCTTTCTCATCGACTTTTATACACATATACCTACATACCATCCATGTGTCTTCTAGCATCCTTTATGCATTATCAGGAAGATCTACACCATTCACCTAAGTATAATATACATGAACACAGGAAAAAATATGTGAATAACAAAATATGGGTATACTGTTTCAAAGTATACTTGAAATCCCCGAGGAACTATAAAATCAGGAAAACTCCAGTATTTCACATTTTTTTTATTGTACTGATGAAATATATAAAACCATATTTGCAATATAGGTAGAAACGAGCAAGTGTCACAACAGTGTTTCGACCAAAACACTTGAGAAATTCTGCCCTCTAAAGAAAAATATCAGATTGACTGCCATGTGTTCATCACTGAAAAACAAGAGTACATGATGCATTTGATGAGTTGATATGCCACCTGCAACTGCTTGTCAAAAGCCCAAGTATGTACAGCTTGTAAATAGCATCATTCAAACTAGAATTGTAGAAAACATTTAAATGTAAGTGGTGAGAAAAAAAAACCACAACTCTTATGCAAGTCAAGATTAACTCTGCTCAATCATTTTTTATACTTTTACTTTGAAATGATTATAGATTCACAAAAAGTCGTAAAATTACTGAAGCCCTGTGTGTCATTCACCCAGTTCCTCTCAATGACTACTTCTTATGCAACTACTGAACAATATCAAGATCAGAAAATTGCTATAGATACAACATGTGCCATTTCATTTCATGTGCCATTGACAACATGTGTATTACATGTGTAGATTCCTATCGCTATCACCACAATCAGGTCCAGAACTATTCCACCACCACAAAGGGATCCTTCCCACTACTGCTTAAAGTCAACAGTCCTCTCCCTCTCTTCTCTTATCTCGAACCCCTAGCAATCACTAATCTCTTCTCCATAATTGTGTCAGTTTGATTAACGCAGTCACCTTTATCTTCAGTTCTATGTACATTTGTAATTGTGAATAGTCACAGTAATGAAACTTTCAAAAACATTTCAGAAGTAAACATCACAGCTTTAAAATCTTGTAAGAGGTTTAGACAATGTTAAATGAATTTGCATGTGTTTTACCTAATTCTGGTGATTATAAACCATTGAGCTCGTTCAATATACCAGATGACCATGTTGACAATGGCAACTGCAGTCCTGACTAGTATATATCCTTTTATTCAGTAAACTCACCTTTTTTTAAAATCAATTAAATGACTTTAATAATGAATGCAATGTATTATGCCTCATCTACTAATCTATTTCTTCCAAGGACTAGCCATTTAAATGTTTTTTTAATGTTTTTAATTATTTTTGAGAGAAAAGGCGTAAGCAGGAGAAGGGCAGAGAGATGGGGGGACAGAGGATCCAAAGCAGGCTCTTCTTGACAGCAGTGAGCCTGATGTGGGGCTCGAACTCACAAACCACGAGATCATGACCTGAGCCAAAGCCAATGCTCAACCCACTGATCCACCCAGGCACCCCAAAGACTAACCATTTATACATACAAATAAAACATGTATTTAGTAACTACGATACACCTAAAACTGCATTAACATTGTATGAAGAAAAATATATAGCCTTGAAGAACCTAAAATATAGATGAGGACTTGAGTTATTTTAAAATATTCCCATCTTACATTTTAGTTTACTAGTCTCATTTATTGAGCACAGAGTAGGTACTGTCTAATTATTGTTACATAACTATTCATTTCAAATATTGCCATATTGCGTTTTTTGAATGACTGACACAGTCAAAGGATGCCATAAATTTAAGCAGAAATCTCCATTTGCTTCTGTTCATTAACTAAAGCTTAGAATATTTGCGTCCTGTTTTGGACTGGAGTTCTATTCCAATTATCATTGGATTTGTAGTTCAATTAAACCTTGATAGGCTCATCCAAGGATGCATTCAATCATCCAGCACAGGAAGCTAAACCCATTTTTGCACATTCAGTACCAGATAATCCAGATTTTCTCCATGTTAATAGATGTTTGGGCATGGAAAGAAAACTGCATCAATCTGTATTGGCCATATTAGTGTAAAGTAACCAGTGCCAGGGTTTCATTTCCTGTGTAGATTTGGTATATAAAGAAATAAATAACTGAAACAAATAGGCCACTCACAATAGAGGCAATATATTGCTTTTGTAAGTGAAGAATTATATACAGTAGTGACCATGACATATGTGCTTGTTTTATTCTATGAGTACATTTATAAGATGAGTTAACATATTTTGCAGTGATGTTATTGGAAATAGGATAATTAGTAAAGAAAATAATATTAGAAAATATTGAGGTGTATCTTGTTGTTTCTTTTGTATTGATTTATTTGTTTTCTTTTCTTCCAAAGATAATCTCTACGACATGGTGGTTGTGAATAATTTAGATAGGTAAACCTGTGTGTGACACCCAGCTCTAACATTTATCACTTGTGTAGCCTTGAACAAGTATTTCCATTTGTAAAATTTAATACTGTTATCTCTGGTTTATAGTGGTTATAAGAGTAAATTAGGTTTTCCTTATGGATTCCTAGCACAATCCCTGGGATAGAGTAAGAGTTCAATAAATATTGGTGGCTCTTATTTTAATTATTATTATACTTAGCACAAACAAATATTATTATATTATAAAATATATTATTATTATATTTATATTTTGGGAACATTTTCAACATTTATCAGTATATAATTTCCATTAATATATTCACAGTTCTCTCTTTAAAATTTCCATAATATTGGGGCACCTGGGTGGCTCAGTTGTTTGAGCAACAGACTCTTGATTTTGGTTCAGGTCATGATCCCAGGGTCCTGGAAGCCTGGTTAAGATCCTTTCTCTTCCTCTGCCCCTTCTCTGCTCACGCATTTGCTGTCTCTCTCTCTCTCTCTTTCAAAAAAAAATCCGTAATACTAATAACAGTGAATAATTTAGTTTCTCTTTAATTGAAGATAATAGCCAAATAAAGGCACTTCACTCCACTCTTCTTGAAGCCAATTAAAACACAAAAAAGAGAATGGAAAACAGAGTGGAGAAACTCCATCTAAAATAAAACTAGGAAAGCACAGCAAAACCACTAACTGTGACTGAGAGCTGTCAAATCCAATGGAATTTGTACCAAATTCAGAAAGTTTTTTAAGAGGACATCAACATCTGCCAATCTTTCATAACATTCAGTCTTCCAATAATCAACCAGGCCTGAAGGGCTCAAACAATGACTCTGCACTAAAAATGACAGAGTGGAAAATGTGAGAGTCATTATAGCCCTTTCATACTACAGAGGAGCAGAGGGAGAGGCAGAATGAGGAATCAGGGAAACAAGACAGCCTTAAGCAGAAGCAGATTGTTGGTAACGAAGAGGCCATGAAAGGTAGCCAACCTTGACTATTAATCAAACAGGAAGATAAATATGCTGTTATGCTGTTGAACTCATATGTTGACGTCCTAACCCCCAATTTGACTGTATTTGGAGACAGGACCTTTTAAGAGGTAATTAAGGTTCAATATGGTCATAAGGGTGGGGTCCTACAACTGGTGTTCTTGTAAGAAGACACACGAGAGATCTGCATTTATGGAGAAAAGGCCATGTGAGGACAGCCATCTGCAAATGAAGGAGAGTGGTCTTAGGGAGAAATCAAACCTGGCTACACTTTGATATTGAAATTCAGTCTCCAGAATTGTTAGAAATTGATTCCTGTTTTTTAAGCCACCCAGTCTGTGATATTTTGTTATATTCTTAATAGCCAATTTGAATAAGAAAATAAATAAAGATAGCAGTTAATTATAATTTTTGGAATAAAATAAATATCCATGAGTCTGTATTCATATAAATTAATAATTGAGTAAATAAATAAAGGAAGTAGAAGCTCCTTTTAATAAAATAATTCCTATTAATAAATGTAGAAGGACTTAGAGAAATACAAAACTATCATTAGATAAACACCACCATCATAATTGCTGCAAGCAAGATCCACCAGTGGATGAAAAATGCAATGAATAAAAATTTGAGGGGAAACAGAATATTTACAGAGCCTCAAAATATCTCCCCCAAGATGCTTATCAATTACAAAGGAAAAATGGTAAATTTGCATTAGAGAAACCGAGGGAACACCACATTGGCCGTATGATTGAGGGTTCTACCACTAGTTACAATCCATATGAAAATCGTTTCCCCCTTGTTATAATGCAGTGAAAAGGACACATCACTTCTCCAGTTTTTTTTTTTTTTGCTAAAATGAATAACCTCATTTTAATCATGAGAAAACAGCAGACAAAAACAGACTGAAAGATACTCTACAAAATAACTGACCAGTATTCAGAACGTGTCAAATCGTGGAAGATAGGGAAAGACTGAGAATTGTCACTGCTCAGACACAACTAACTGTGATGTGGGATTCTAACTGGATTGTGGAATCAAAATGGGACATCAAGGGAACACTGAAATCTGTAGTCCAGCTAATAGTGGCACAGCAATGTTAATTTCCTGGCTTTGATCATTATACTACAGTTTTGAAAATTAACACTTGGGAATCTGAGTGAGGGTTATGTGTGAACTCTTTGTGCTATATTTGCAACTTTTCTGTAAATCTAAAGTTATTTCGAAATTTTTTTAAAAAGTTTTATTCTAGAAGAATTATAAAAACGGATGCATTTCTACAAGTTTATCTTTGAAACACAATAGAAGTGTCAATCACTTCTTTTTTTTTTTTTTAACGTTTATTCATTTTTGAGAGACAGAGAGAGACAGAGCACGAGCGGGGAAGGGGCAGAGAGAGAGGGAGACACAGAATCCGAAGCAGGCTCCAGGCTCTGAGCTGTCAGCACAGAGCCCGCCGTGAGGCTCGAACTCACGAACTGCGAGATCACGACCTGAGCTGAAGTCGGACGCTCAACCGACTGAGCCACCCAGGCGCCCCAGTCACTTCCTAATTTCTCACAATTTAATGTAAAAACATGCTATTGTTTCAATGTAGAAAAATTATATATTTGCTTGCTAGGTTTTAAGTACTGAACCAAAGGCAATATTGAAAACCTCATCTTGTTTTTCTAAAAATTAAAGAAGATTGAATCTCAGGCACAAAATACTTATATCAGGTTTGTTGCTGTCAAAGAGAAGACTTGTTATGAAACTTGAAAAAAGTGATTGTATTATGTCATTTTATTTTATTTCATTCAGTGCTCTTATTTATTTTTTAGGTTTTTATTTTAATTCCAAGTAGTTAACGTACTGTGTAGTTTTGTTTTAGGTGTACAATATAGTGATTCAATACTTACATAAAATACCTTGTGTTCATCATGACAAGTGCACTCCTTAATCCCCATTACTTGTTTCACCCATACTCCTCCCCCCACTCCCCACTGGTAACCATCAGTTTGTTCTCTCTAGTTAAGACTCTGTTTCATGGTTTGACCTCCACCACTCTCTTTTTCCCCCTTTTCCCCTTCACTTTGTTTCTTAAATTCCACATATGAGTAAATCATATGGTGTTTGTCTTTCTCTGACTGACTTCTTTTGTTTAGCATGATACTCTCTAGCTCCATCCATGTCATTGCAAATGGCAAGATGTCATTCTTTTTTATGGCTGAGTATTCTTCTATTGTGTGTGTGTGTGTGTATATATATATATATATATATATACCACATCTTTCTTATCCATTCATTAGTTGGTGGACACTTGGACTGTTTCCATAATTTGGATAGTATAGATAATGCTACTATAAACATCAGGGTGCATGTGTCCCTTTGAATTAGTATTTTTGCATTCTTTGGGTAAATACTAGTGCAATTTCTAGATTGTAGGGTATTTCTATTTTTAACTTTTTGAGGAAACTCCATACTGTTTTCCCAAAGTACTAATTAATTATTTTTGAAAAGAGCAAAATTCTTGCTCAGAAATAAAAGAAATTGACCCAACAAAACCTTTTTGAAAAATTTCCCATTGCATAGTCTCGCACATGCATGTAAACTTGTATCAGGATTTTTACAATAGAGTACTCTGCAGCTAATAAAAAGAATGTGGTTGATGTGTACATTTTCATGGGGAAATAAGAATTAGTTGTAAAATTAAAAAGTAAACCAGAATAGTGTATATTTTACATGCCAAGTGGTACTTAAAACTCTATATAATTTATATCTATATATCAGTAGGTATGAGTTTTTAGGTGAGAATTTTCTCCAAAATCCTCCAAGAAAATTTTGATAGTATAACTTCCAGAGAGTAAAGCTACCAGGATAGAATAAGGGAGAGGTACTTTTAATTGCATATCCTTCTATATTATTTGAATTTTTATTATAAGACCTGTAGTTTTCACAACAGAAAGAGTAAAAAGAAAATCGTTTTGGTAATTGGAATATAACTTTTCAGTATATTTCAGAATATAAATGAAACCAATTGAAGAACATCTCAGAAAAATATTTAATCACAGCATCGTTTTTTGTTTACAATCAAAATTGTCCAAAGGCAGGATTTACTGTGTCAAATCACCATGTCAATTCTATTAATAGAAGTGTTCAGGCATAGGCTTATAAGACAATAACTTTGGAGAAATCTATGCAGAGAATCTAAGCACTGAAAAGTAGTTGGACTGGATGATTTCAAGATCCTTTACATCTCTCAACTTTTAACAGTGTCCTTTCTTAAAGCATACAGAATGGTGTCTGGGGCACCTGGGTGGCTCAGTCTGTTGAGCGTCCAACTTTGGCTCAGGTCATATCTCACGGTTTGTGAATTTGAGCCCCGCATTGGGCTCTCTGCTGTCAGCACTGAGCTTGCTTCGGATCTTCTGTCTCACTCTCTCTCTGCCACTACCCCACTTTCTCTCTCTCAAAAATAAATAAACCTTAAGAAATTAAAAATAAAAAGAATGGTGTCATGCTTCAATAATAAAGTACATATACAAAGTGGTGAGACTTTCCTATTTTTTCAGAATTTTGGTAGGTTTCTGAATAATAGAAAACTATTATTATTACTTAGATATTTAAATATTTAAATATTTTAAATTGGCATGTTGAGATACCATAAGCATTTTGTCTCCCACAGGAGGGAAATGATTAGAACAGTGTGAATGTAAAGAGTGAGTCACATTTATTTGACCCAGTGGTATCAATGTTTTTTTCCTAGAAAATAAGTAAAATTTTGTGTCCCTCAAATTCAGATACAGGACTTAGTGGAAGAAAAAGTACGAGATTCAGTATTTTGAAATAAAAGAAACCTCCTTCTATTTACCTGAGAAGCAGAGCACAGATGAAAGAGGTGTGGTTACCATGGCTTAATGTAATCCTAGCTTAGATCCTAGTTTAAAACAAAAAAATGTTGGAATCAATAAATTTGATAAAGTTTCATTCATACTTCTTATTCAGATGAGAAGAAAGTTATACACATATACATATACACACATATATACATATGTATATATATACATATATATGTACATATATACATATGTATACATATATATACATATGTATGTATACATATACATATGTATATATACATATGTATGTATACATATACATATACATATACATATGTATACATACATGTGTGTATATACATGTGTGTATATGTATGTATACATACATGTGTGTATATACATGTGTATATATGTGTACATATATACATATGTGTACATATATATACATATGTGTGTATATATACATATATACACACATATGTATATATAAATGGGCAGAAGTGAAGAAAATAGGATAAACTGTTATGGGATCCAGGAATCTTTTATGGAACTGGCGGATCTGTTAGCAAGACGAACTACTGGAGTAAGGCGGGTTCTGCTTTGATTATCATCCCCTTTTTGAAAGGGTGTTTTCTTATAAATTGGAATATATAAGAAATTTATGTGTCAATAAGGCCCTGGATGCATGCTTCTAAAAGCTGAATATTTGACAAACAGCCTAGTAGTAGTATCAGTGTGAGTGTAGCGTTTTGCCAACTTAAATCTTACCATTGAATAAGCAGATGGAGAGAAAAATTATTGAACGGTATAAATGTCACCTTCACTTTTTTCCATACAAGCAAAGAATTGTGTGCCTACTTGCTTAGAAGATTTTTGCTGGACAGATGTATGCTCAGATCCAGCCTATTTATTAGAGAACAGTCTCGGATCTCATTTTCAATTTTAATCACTGTGTCAATTTTAAAAGGGCAGTTCTCATTACATAAACATTTGGAAGTTATAAAGCTGAAAGGTCAGGGTATAGACAAGACAAAAGATAACATGCCAGCAGCTGGCATGCACTTCCATAAGCAAAATTTTTCTCCCAGCAAGTTCAACCCTTAGATAATAAGGTCCTAAGACACAGGAATCATTAACCTTTCTTCTTTTTCTGCAGAAAAATAATTTTACTTGTATTGGGAGAGTTACACATATCTTTCCACCTAAGGAATATGGAAAGTACAATAAAATTTTATGATAGTTGATATCATGATTTGATTCAACAAAATATAATCTAGAATAATAATGATAATTACTACTGTTCATTTAGCAATACTATGTAGCAATTGTTTTCTCTGTGTTACCTCATTTAATCCTTACCACATCTCTGTGAGGTGGGTATTTCCATTGCCAACATGAAGAAATTGAATTAGGATATTGGGAAATTAAGCAATTTTCTCAATTATCATACAACAGGTATGGGTGCATCTGATGCTTTAACCCACGCCATTGTAACTCTGAAACTGTGACATTAACCTCTATACTACACTATCTCCTTTAATGAGTACTGCTTGGGCTGAAGGTTTTATTCAAGATGCAGTAAAATTTGTACTGTAGGATTCAAGAAATTCTAAAACACCTGAAGCGCAAAGGAAGTATCGTAAATCGTTGACATCACTTTATCATCTTTATCTAAAAGGTGCAATATAAACTGAATGCTATGAAGAGTCCTGTGGGGACTCCCAGTTAAATACGGCAATTTTTTTTCTCATTCTTTTTCTTTGAAACGAGCGGAAAATAATATTAAAAATACATGGGGCGCCTGGGTGGCTCAGTTGGTTAAGCGTCCGACTTCAGCTCAGGTCACGATCTCACGGTCCGCGAGTTCGAGCCCCACGTCGGGCTCTGGGCTGATGGCTCAGAGCCTGTATCCTGCTTCTGATTCTGTGTCTCCCTCTCTCTCTGCCCCTCCCCCATTCATGCTCTGTCTCTCTCTGTCTCAAAAATAAATAAACGTTAAAGAAAATTTAAAAAAAAATACAGAAAAACTTAAACCCAAAACATACTTGCAAAGTAATATAAAATCAGGACCAAAATGCAAGATAAAGAGGAGATTTGACCTCTTTTCCTCAGACTTTTCCTAAAAGTAAGGAGTGTCATCTCCAAGGGCCCATACAAATGTAACGTTGAGGAGAGAGACAAGAACCGGGGGTTTATGTGCATCACCGGAGAGAATGGATAAGACGCTGTTAGAGCTTCTGTTTCAGACCACAGAATGCAAAGGGAGGTGGACCTGAAGGATCAACTGTAGATCAGGTACTTTTACGTTCTCTGTGTCAGTGTGCGGAGCCACTGGAGGGGAAAATAGGATGAACGAGTAAAGGTATCAAGTGATTATATTGTAGCAGTACAGACAGCTGCCACGCAAAGACGTCTTCAATAAACCTCTTGGGCACTAAACAACAACAACAACAATGACAAGTAAATTGTCTTCAAGGCAAAGGAAATAACACATTTATTGAGTCCTCGCAACCGTAATTCCAAGAAGAAGCTGATTTCTCCCCACATGATTCTTTAACAAATAGTTAGCTTCATTTAAGGTAATGACAACAATGGAACCAGTATAAAACTTTTAGGTGGGGAAGGGGATAAATAAAGAACTGGAACATAGGTTAAATGCAGATGAAAGACGCATATCACAAGAGTAAACAGCTAAGAAAACAGAAAAGGAAATCATAAAACTAATTCTTTATGAATGAAATCTTGCCATTTGCAGCTGTGTGGATGGAACTGGAGGGTATTATGCTAAGTGAAATTGGTCAGTCAGAGAAAGACAAAAATCATATGACTTCACTCATATGGGGATTTTAAGAGACAAAACAGATGAACATAAGGGAAGGGAAACAAAAATAATATAAAAACAGGGAGGGGGACAAAACAGAAGAGACTCATAAATATGGAGAATAAACTGAGGGTTACTGGGAGGGGGGATGAGCTAAATGGGTAATCATTGTTTCACTATATGCTAACTAATTTGGGTGTAAATTTAAAAAAAATAAAGAAAATTTTAAAAAAACAATGAAAAAGCCATGAACTGTAAAAATAAAAAAAAAACAAATTCTTTATGGACATCATTGTATTTTGTAAAGACAAAAAAATACAACTAAGCTTTCAAAGATAAAATTACAAAAAAAAGGAAAAAAAAGAAAAATCAAGAGATGAGATTGGACCAGCAAACTTTAAATCAAATGTAAGAAGAAAAGTACATTCAGAGAAGAAATCTGCATTAAAAGTAGCAGCAAAACATATGTGACTTAAAAGAGAAAATGGTAGGTAGAATAGAGAAAATCACACAAAAGGACATTCAAAGAGATATACAGAAGTCCCACTTTTTACAGAACAGTTGTATTGAACTCATTGCACAGATAACAGTTATTAAGACATACAAAACAACCAAACAACCATATGCACCACTGAAGAGTAACCAGGAACAGACAACAGCTGGAAGAAAGTGAACCTTTTAAGAACCTTTAAAGAAAACAACAACAAAACAAACAAACAACAAACAAACAACAACAACAAAAAACCTTTTAAGAAACTTTTAGAAAAAACCTTTTAAGAAAAAGGGAACTGCACTATGTGACATGGCTTTTAAACTGAGGGCACTTCCCAGTGCTAGCAAGATAGTAAAAAGCTGTAGTCTTCCTAGCTGGAGAGGTACCAGGATAGAGTTTGGAGCAGCTAGAACCAGGAAGACGAAGGTATTGTGTTGGGGAGAGCCACTGGAGAACACCAAAATTTAGTGTATGAACTTCTCATTGTTTTGACCCAAGTTTGCAGATAAGTGGACTGACTCTGGTAAGAGCAGGAGACAACAGCTGCTAGCAAGTAGAAAGTTCAGTTAGCCTTCTGCAGGAGAGAGAGCTGAGTTTGAGTGAAGCCAAGTTAACTGCCTTCTCAAAGTAAAGCAACACTCTTTCAGAGAATATACAGAATTAGAGTCTCTACAGTGGATTTCCCAAAATGCATAGGATAAAATTAAAAATTATGAGAATTTCAAAGAAACAGGAAAATGTTACTGGTAATAAAGATAAAAAGTAGCCACTGAAACCAAACCTTAGATGACCCAGACGTCAGGATTAGCTTATAGGAATTCAAAGCAGCTATAAATGTTTTCCAAGACCAAGTAATGGAGGGTCACAATATATTAATAAACGGATCATTCCAACAGAGAAATGGAGGCTATGTTTTTTTTACAAAAGCAAATTAAAATTTAGAAGCTAAAATAAAGTATCTGAAATGATAAACTCACTGAATAGGCTTAACAGCTGCTTAAAGATGGCATCAGTAAACTTCATGACAGACTAATAGAAAATATTCAATCTATAAATAGGAGATTAAAAAAAAGTAAGCCTCAATGGACTGGAGAACAATATCAAGGAATCTATTACAAGTAACATATAATCTCAGACATGACCAAGAGAGAATAGATCCGAAAAAAAAAATACTAGCTAAAGTTTACCAAGATATTATAAAAAAACATAAGCTTACAAATGCAAGAAACTGAATGAAACCAAGCAGTCAGGTAAAAACCAAAGGTAAAGAAAAAATATTTAACGTTGCCAGAGAAAACAACAAATTATACACAGGAAAGAAGTGATACAAATGATAGCAGACTTCTTATTAGAAATAAGAGAAGCCAGAAGATAATGAAATGATATCTTTTTTGAAATAATATCTTTAAAATGCTAAAAGAATTCTATATTCAGTGTCAATGTTATTTATCAAAAACTAAGGAAAATATAGGCATTCCCAGAAAAATCAAAACATGGAAAATTTTAGCAAGACATGCTAAAAGTTCTTTTGGCTGAAGGTATGTGACACCAAATGAAAAATCAGACTTACAGAAATAAATGAGGAACACGGGGGATGATGGTTATGTGCATTTTTCTTCTATTAGTTTCTTTAAAAGTATGCAAAGGTTTAATAAAAAGCCGAAAGAAAAATTTTAATGCAATACTAAAAATTGTCCGATTATCTCAAAGGAAGGCAAAAGAGAAACAGGGATAAAAACCTGAGGAAACAAATAAAAAGAAAATAGCAAATGGTAGACATAAATCCAATTAAATAAGTTGATTGAATTGTATGTAAAATGAACATTCCATTTCAAAATCAGAGATTGTCAGACTATATAAAAAAGTAAGATTCAACTACATGCTTTTTTTTTTTTTAACGTTTATTTATTTTTGAGACAGAGAGAGACAGAGCATGAACGGGGGAGGGGCAGAGAGAGAGGGAGACACAGAATCGGAAGCAGGCTCCAGGCTCTGAGCTGTCAGCCCAGAGCCCGACGCGGGGCTCAAACCCACGGACTGTGAGATCGTGACCTGAGCTGAAGTCGGACGCTTAACCGACTGAGCCACCCAGGCACCCCTCAACTACATGCTTTCTATAAATGACTCACTTTAAAAGATAGCTGGAGTAGATAAATATGAAAACATATACCACGAAGACAATACGCATAAGAAAATTGTCACGACCATATTAACACCCAAAAATATGAAAGGTTATACCACCTTCATGGTTTGGAAGATTCAGTATTGTAAAATTGTAAGTTGTCATCAAATTAATGTATAAATTAAATCTAACCATATGAAAATTGGCAAGATGATTATAAAATTTATGGAAATGTAAAGGCCCAAGTATGTCCAAGGCATTACTGGAGAAGAACAAGGCTGGATGTTACAATGCTAGATATCAAGATTTATTACAAAGGTCTAATAATTAGGAATATATGGTAATAGTGCAAGGAAAAAGAAATAAGCCAATAGAACAGTATTTGAGAGTAGAGAAATCATCATCTCTTTTATGGTCTGGGTGACTATTCAATGCATTGCAGAAAGATAGTCTTTTCAATAAATGGTGCTGGGCAAGTTGAATATTCATAAAAAAATAAATTATCACCACTGTCTCACTTAATGTACAAAAATAAAGTCAAAATCTAAACATTAAAGTTAAAACAATAAAGATTTTAAAAGAAAACATAGGAGAGTATCTTCATGACTTTGGAGTAGGGAAATATTTTCTGAACAGGATACAAAAAGTGTTAACAAAAAAATTTAATAAATCAGACCACATTGTAGTCGGGAACTTCTTTTCATCAAAAGCACCATTAAAAGAGTAAAAATCGAGGCGCCTGGGTGGCGCAGTCGGTTAAGCGTCCGACTTCAGCCAGGTCACGATCTCGCGGTCCGTGAGTTCGAGCCCTGCGTCAGGCTCTGGGCTGATGGCTCAGAGCCTGGAGCCTGTTTCCGATTCTGTGTCTCCCTCTCTCTCTGCCCCTCCCCCGTTCATGCTCTGTCTCTCTCTGTCCCAAAAATAAATAAACGTTGAAAAAAAAAAATTAAAAAAAAATAAAAAAATAAAAAATAAAAGAGTAAAAATAGCAGAATATGTTTGAATTACATATACATTCAACAAAACATTCTTACCCAGAATATTTAAAGAACATCAAAAAAATCAATATGAAAAATGCATACAGCAGAATACAACAGAAAGGAAAAGGTGAAAAATACCTGAAGACAAAGGAGAACACACAGCAAGTACTCAACTTCACTTGTTTTTCAATGATGTTTAAATGATAATTATAATGTGATATATGTTTACCCCCAACAGAATGGCTAAAATAAAAAATACTCTTTCTGTGGAGCAACAGGCACTCACACATTGCTTGTGGACTAGAAGTTCGTAAAAGAACTTGGAAATTTGTTTGGCAAAATCTACTGAAACTGAATACGTGAATGAAATGTTCACCAAAAGACAGGTACAGCAATGCTTATGGCAGTTCTATCGGTAATAATTTCAAACTAGAAACAAACTGATGTCCATCTACCTTAGGGTCACCAAATAAATTGTGGTATATTTTACACAATGGACACATTCACACAGAAAACTAAAGAACAAGAATGGACAATCTACAACTACAAGAATAAGAAAGATGAATCTCACGAACAAAATGCTGAGCAAAATAAGCCAATTACAAAAGACTTCACGGTGCATGATTCTCTCGATATCAAGTTCAATCCAGGAAGCTACCTACGTGTTAGAGGTTGGTGTGGTGTCCACTTGAGAAGGTGAAGGAACAGATGGAAGGGGACAAGTGTCAGTCTGAGTCCTCCAGGGGGCAGGAGCTGAGGTAGATTAGGGGTGAGACAGGTTTATTGAGAAGTAACAACTGAGATTTAGAAGTGAAATGGAAGCCTGACTGGGAAGTGGAAGCCATTATACCCTATGCTGATCTGACATCTGTGAAAGGAAACAGACGTGAGCAAGAAGAGCCTCAAAGTCAAATGTGAATTTGCGAAAGTCTCATCCAATCCAAGGGGAAACTCTCCAAAAAGATTACCACATGGAGGAGTTCTACATCAGGCACAAATGGTCAGGCCATAGTAACCACCTGTGTGCTCAGCGACTAGCTTAAGCTGCCACAGAAAAGTGGCGGCCAGCTCACTGCACTCCTGGCAGATGAAGACAAGTGTTTTCTCACAGAGAGATGGGAGCGACACTTCCATGGCCGCCACGGGCGGAAGGGGGACCTCCGAGCTGCCAAAAATGTAGCTTTCTTCACCCCACTTCGGTTTATTACTCAAGTGAGCTCACCTTGTGAAAACTTTTTGAGCCCTAAGCTCATTATGTGGGTATTTTCTATAGTATATTATACTTTAATAAAATAATTTGCTAAAAACTACTCTAATCTCTTAATGTTTGGCATATTTTATTCTTACTTGGGCCAGTTCTGGCTTTTGGCCTGTTTTTGTTCAGCTCTGGGGCGGAGAATGGTTTTTAAATTTGTAAAAGATTGTAAAACGCCCCCTTCTCCCCCTACACACACAGAAATCATCACAGCCTAAAATATTTACTCTCTGACCTTCTACAGAAAGAGTTTTTCCACCTCTGCTTTTGCAATGGTTCTTCTAGAACTAACATGTCATGTGGTGAGAAAAAAAAAAAGTTATTTTTTTTTCTGGATGGAGAGGTGGCATGAGAGGCGATGTCCATTGGACACACCTGAAGTTGACCAGTGCACCTGGTGATCTGGTGACCTCGTGAGTCAGGTGGGGTTGCCAACATGTCCCAGCACGGAGTGGTGTCTAATAGAGGCAGCAGAATAAATCTAAACTTCAGAATATCTTTACTTTTTTGTCTCAAGTAAAACTCTATTATTAGATATTATTGTAGTATGTTCATTTTTGTTCTATTCTTTTTATCTGTATATATACATAAAACTATGTCTACAATAAAGGTAATTAAAAACAGCAAAATTATTTCTAGTTTTTGGAATGACGAATAATTTAAAAAAGCCTCCTTAGAACTTTTCTTAGTTACATGATTTATATGAAATGTGACCATCACAGCTGAAAACAATAAAACAATAAAATCTATTTATTTTTAAAAATAAAATAAAATTCTAAGTAGATTGCATAGTTTGATATCACCCCCACTTCACACACATACACGCGCGCACACACACACACACACACACACACACACACAGAGTTTAATGTAATAAGATATAGAACCTATTTGGTTATCTTGCTAAATGCTGCATTTCTTAGTCCTAGAGATCCACAGGAAACAGCAACATATGATGCTGAACTAGCATAATGTGATTTACAAGAAACTGGTTCATCAAATATTGGGCTTGGTGTGTTGTTTTCTCAGCAAGGAAGAAATAAATAAGGAGGAATCACATGAATTCTGGAAGTTCCCACAAACCACAGATGCGTCTCTCACTTCAGAAGCACAGTTAATCTTACCCAACACCATGTGATTCTTTCTTGCCAAATATCTTTTGATCTGTATGCTCCTTGTTGAAACAACCAGAATTTTAAAAACTTTAGTAAAGCCACATGTAAGGGGACATTTCCTATGACATTCTGTGACCTCATATACGTGAGACTTTACCATTGACTTGACAGAACTCTAATTCTCTAGTTCTTACTTCCTCTTCCAACCCTCTTTTCCTTCCAAAGAGTAGGGCCCATTAGAAAAAAATACTAACCACAGATAGACTCAAAGTCTTGTATTAAAATCTTTCTGCCTATCCTTGACAAAATTAGTTACTTGCACTGAGTCTCCATTCCTCGTTTGTAAAATGAAGTGAAAGGGGATTCGGATGAGTTTTCTATTGCTGTGTAACCAATGACCTACCTTAAACATAAGGACTTCAACACACAACAAATTTAATATTTCTTGTTTTCTGTGTATCACACAGGTTTGCTCAGGATCTCACCAGGCTGAAACTCAGCTGTCAGCTGGGTCTCTGGTTGCCATCTGTGGCTCAGGGTCCTTTTCAGAGTGCAAGGGTCGTTTGCAGAATTCCTGTCCTTTCTGGTGTTGAACTGACACCCTCATTCTCCTACCAGCTGCAGGTGTGGGACCAGTCTTACCACCTGGAAGATGGCCACATTCCTTGCCACGTGGTCCCGCCATCTGCAAAGCCAGCACTAGAGAAACCTCTCACACAAAACCTATTGTTTCTCATCTCTGACTTCTGTGTCTGACCCGCAAACCCAGACTTAAAGGGTTCTTGTGATTAGATCCGACCCACCCAGACAGTCTCTCTTTCTTAAAGTCAGTAGTGTCACCTAATGTAATGTAATTACAGAAGTAAACCCTATGAGATTCGCAGTCCCAAGAGCAATGTATAAAAATATTCAAGTATGGGGATCTTGGAGGCCATTTCAGAATTTTGCTTACTGCAGGATTCTTTTAAGGGTGAAATAAAATAACATGCAAAAATACTTACCTGAATACCTGGCTCTAAATAGGGGCCTACTAAAGTGTGATTTATTCTGAATATATTTGGAGGGACTAGTCAGTAGTAGTGAACTACTGGTAGTTATCTACTCAGTTGAACATGAGAAATGACCATTTTGTAGATTAAAAATAGTAATGTCTTAACAATTTCACCTGGTTCCATTTACCGTGTCTGCTTAATATTATATTTCACAAAGCATTGAAGAAACACCTCTCTATTGATTTTTCATCGGTAATTCATTCTCTTCTTTCATTCATTCATTGGTTCATAAGTCTGGCCTGGAATGTAATACTTAGGATGTACTAGCCACGGGCAGAGCAATTCAGAACATCTGGAAAAGAACAAGACAGCATCTCCAACCCTCAAAACTTTAGGATCTAATGGGTCTGAGTCCTCATAGATTTTAACAGTGCAGTTGATACTAAACAAAGCTGCTTCTGACAAAGCTAAAAGAAGCAACACATATAGCTGTTTCATGTGTCTAACCTCACATTGTTTATAATCATATGACAAAAACAAATGGAGAAGATAAATTTAGAAGAAACTCGGTACTACACAGGCTCTGTGACAAATGGAGTTTACAGTGTTGGCAAGCAGCCCCCAAGGTTTTTCAGTGCTCGCCGGCATCCTGCTTTGGAAATACCTTTCTTAGTTTCCCAGCAACAGTTCAGATACGACAAACAATTCTAGTGTCTCCTTTTTTGGCTTCAAATAAAATAGCATAAGCATATTTAAACATCTAGCTTCTTCTGGCTTCTAAAATCCTCTCTCGCATAAGCACTTAATTCATGGCTCTGTGCACCTTGCTAGAGTCTCCCAAGGAAAGTTTTCCAAACTTGCCTGGAAATTGAAAAGTTTCCTTTGTAACGTGACTCAGAATTCCGTCCTTTCCCCATTCATTCTTCAGAATGCAGGCAATTACTGCTGCAGGGACAGATTCCTTTTCCGTCCGGCTGACTGACGGCTCTTTGGTTGAGTTACACTGTGATAGAAAGACAATTCCCGAGTCATTTTTAAGTCTGTTGTGTTGATACAATGAAAATGATAAAAGATACAATAGAATATATCTTTGACACAATCTAGTCGAATCCCTCTTACACTCTGAACTCTTACTGTAATGTCCATATGCAGCTGACACTCAGTGTCTCCTCAAACACTGAGATTAAAGGGAACTCACAAGCAGAGAAGCATTGCTCACATATTTTGTTCTTGACTTCCAAGTGGAAAAAAAAAACTGCATTATAACTACATCACTGCTGAATATCTGGCATTTGGACTGGCAAGAAAAGACTCCCCCATTCTCCCCATATACACACACACATTAGATTAAATTCTGGATTTAATTAGCCATGGACACAAATAATTAACAGAAGCAATATGGACCACACAAGTGAGACACAGATGTAATTTATCTTGATGTGATTTTTCCTGGCCCTCCAGTTCACTAAAAAGGCAGAAACGGATAACACTTTGAACAGTGTAGGATAATGCCTTATCTATGAAAACAGTCTACTTTTTTTATACCAGGAGGCCTTTATACTCAGGATTTACAATATACTATATTATAACATATAAGAGTGGTACCTCCTTCCTCCCCCCAGAACCTGAGACTATGCTAAGTTTCTTGGAAAAGTGGGAATTAAGGTTGCAAATAGAATTAAGGTTGCTAATACTTGACTTTAAGGAGTCCAATGTGATCACAGGGGTCTCTTAAAATGAGGAGGGAGTCATAATAGGAGGTCAGAGTGATATGATGTGAGAAGAAATTCAGCCAGTCTTTGCTGGTCTTGAAGTTGGAAAAAGAGGGTCATCAGCCAGGGAATGTAGGTAGCCTTTAGAATCTGTGAGAATATTCTCCCCTAGAGCCTTGAGAAAGAAATGAAGCCCTACAACACCTTGGTTTTAGTCCAGTGAGTAGCTTTTAACAGTGACTTGATTTTAACTCTTTTTGACTTCTGACTTTCAGAATTGCAAGATAACATATTTGTGTTCTTCTAAGTCACTGATTTTGTAGTAATTTATTAGAGCAGCAAACCAAAAGCAACTACTCTTTAGTTAGGCTGGTTTTAGGCTCTGGAATAAGTCTATTATTAGCAAGTGTTCCCAGAAAAAAAAATTGTTTAGGGGTGGAGGGAAGTGACATCAGCAAGGAAAGGAAGCCACTCAAGGGAACCATTCCAAGCTAAGTCCATGGGACTTTGGCTTAGTTCCACTGGGGAGCTCTGGAGACAGTGTGGGTGACTTCTCCAAGTCATTCTAAATTAAACGTCCACGGGACTGAGTTCCTAATTCTCTTCTGCCTGGACATTGCTTCCTCACTGCCCATGGTGGTGAGGCTATAGGATTCAACTCCCAGGTATTTTTAGATCTCTATGCAAGTAGGAAAGTGGGATCTGAAGGTCTGAGGGCACTTGCCTACCAAGAGACTCAGTGGCTAGCTCTGAGAAGTAACAGAGCTCATGTATGGGAAATAATAGACACCTGACTGGGGATGGGTTGAGTGACACAGCGTCTGCCACAGTTGTCAATGCCTTAGGCATTGGTCTACCCTACGCATTTCCACTCATATGAAAGTTCACACAAATTAGATTTTTCTGTGTTTTTGTATCAAAGTCTTCATATACAAGGCCACATAAAAATCAGGGAAAGAAAGCAGAATCAGTGCTCAGATGGTTTTGGGAAATATCTTTGCCTTCTCAAAGATCTAATCATCATTAAACAGCTTGAGTCCCTACTGTGTTTCAGAAACAATTCTGAGTATCTAAGATTTATCTCACATTTCCTAGACTTCAGTGGGCATACAAATTTTAGATAGATAGATAGATAGATAGATAATCATATTGGGTGAGAATAAAATTTTAGATAGATAGATAATCATATTAGGTGAGAATAATCCCATTTTATATTATCTGTCATTGCCCTGCTAGTATGCAACTATATAACTCCAAATTTGTAAGAATCACCCCTGCCCGTCCCCACAGCCCCAACTTTTCTTTATTAACTATCTATAAGTGGATCTGTTTCTGGGAGAATTAGCTTTCCTACATTACTTTTGTAAGTTACCATTTACCTTGAATGGATATTGTCTTTAAGATGATATGTTCAAAACTGATCGTTTTCCCCTTTAAATTTGCTGTTTTGTCCTATGTCTTCCTTTATTGATGTCGCCACTATTATTCTGGACTTGTATGTTAAATGTATCAAGCTTGGATTTATTCTCCAGAGTCAACTTTGTCACTAAGTCTTGTGATATCTCAGCTGTGTTCCCCATGTCCCCAACTCCTGACACAATTTTTGTTTATGCTGCTGTCACAGCCTAGTGTAGTGAGTCCGGTCTGCAATGAATCCTTTTCCACAGTTCCAGAAATGTTTCCAAAATACTGTTTAGCACTTTCCACATGAAGGGTCAAAAGCCCTGATATATCTCTATTTACTAAACATTTTTTCTATTTGATGCTATCCTGTTTGTGTCCTTTTTTTTTTAATTTAAATTCAAGTTAGTTAACATACAGTGTAGTCCTGTTTGTGTTCTTTATAGCCTTTCCAACATTTGAAATTATATATATTCTATGTTTCCTGATTTATTTTCTATTTCTTCAATTAAACTATAAGCTTCCCAAGGGCAAGAGCTAGACCTTTATGTTCTCTGCATATCTGGTACCTATTAGAGGCTACTGTAGGTATCAGGCAAATAGAAGTTACTCAATAAACACTTGACATAATGGAGAAAGGAAGTAAGGGTGAAAGGGGAGGGGGGAATTGTTCTGGTTTTCTCACTGACCACACCTCCTGCTTCTTTCCTTCTCCACCTTCGCCTCACACATATACTCCAGGATAACTATCTGCCTTTTTTTATGCTCTACTTCCTCTGTCAGATGTTTTCCTGTTGTCCTTCCAAATCATCAACTCACAGGTCAAGTCTTGTCTCATCTCAGCTTTTCCTGATTTCTGCACCCATGCTCCTTCTAACAGAGGTGTTTCTCACACTTAACTCCCTGGTGGTTTCTATCTGTACAATTCTGAGCACCTGGTTACATATTTTCTTATGCTGTCATATAATTGTCTTAGCATTTGGTATCGTTTCCGCAAATAGGCGATATCCTCCAATGTTTGGCCTCTACCTCTCAGGTGCACACTGCCTTCTTTCCCTGCTTTGCTCTGCATTATTTTCATCTACTTTGACCAGGCTGCCTACTCTCTAGCTTCCCAGTAAATTCAGTAATGGGAGGAATTCATGGAAAGGGAGAGGGAGGAGAGAAAAACACAGGACACTTCTGTTTTTCAGCAGCCATTCTTGCAGGTGCCACACTTTATCCGTGGCTCCAGCTCCTGTCAGGCAGCATCTGACATGGGTGTGTCCTCTCACCAGATACCCCAGTTCCTGGGTTCTGATAATATCATGTCTTCCTGTTGGTTCCCTATCCATTAGGAAGGTCAAGACTTCCTGCTGACTAATCTCTGGGTTACCCCAGCCTGACTTGGTTTGGCTTCTCAGTTCTTCCATTGCATCTATCAGCAACTCCCTGCATCGAGTTTCTTCATTTGAAAGACTTGAAATGGTTTCTTTTGTCCCAGCAGGACACTGACTGATATACCTTCGTAACCAGGATAAATTGTGAATCCTGTTTTATAGGATTAGAAATTGCCCTACATTCTTCCACAGCTGGTTATATGAAAATTGCTTATGCATATGGATTATTCTCTATGAGCTCCACATGTTTACATCAGAGACAATCACCTGGAAAATACTCCACCGTTCTTTATAAACAAGAGTCAAACAGGAATCCCTATTGCATTAGAGACAGTGATTTTGTTTTCTATAGAGCTCACCTAAACTGCCTAGGTTTTACGTTCTCTGCATTTAACATTACACATAAAATAAGCCTTCTTCTCTCTCGTTTTATTTTGCGTACTGAGACACATCCTAGATGACTATAAGAAGTGTTAGCTAAGACTCTAAAGATAAGAATTCAGTGTTAAATTATAACTAAAGTTGCAGTCTCTGCTTTCAAGCATAACAAGTGTAAACTGTGTATCAGTTAATAGACAAGATGTAATTAAATTATCTTATTCTCCTCACTGGAAATGAAACAACCTCAAAGCTTACCACACACACGCCTTTTAAATATTCTGTTGTTGTTCAATGTATTATTTATTTTTTTATTTATATTCAAGTTAGTTAATATACAGTGTGGTTTTGGTTTCAGGAGTAGAACCCAATGATTCATCTCTTACATATAATACCCGGTGCTCAGCCTGAAAAGTGCCCTCCTTAATGCCCATCGCCCATTTTCCCCACCCCCATAAAGCCTCAGTTTGTTCTCTGTATTTGAGAATCTCCTATGGTTTGAAAACTGTACTTTTTTCTTACTTCATCCTACCACTGACTGAATCACATTATCATATTTTCCAGTGTATTCTACTTTTTTCAACTCAACAAATGACCATATTCCAGAAAATTAAATGTGAAGTTTTTTTGTTTTTTTGTTTTTTGTTTTTTATCAGAATAAAAGGCGGCAGGCACCAAGGTGGCTTATTCAATTAAGTGTCCAACTCTTGATCTCATCTCAGGTCATGATCTCATGGTTCATGTTATTGACTCCCACCACAGGCTTTGTGCTGACAGCATGGAGCCTGCTAAGGATTCACTCTCTCTCTCTTTCTGCCCTCCCCTTGCTCTCTAAATAAATAAATAAATAAGCTCTTAAAAAATGTGCATTGTTCACGCCTATCTGAGTATAAAACAGAACTGTAAAATTTCAACACAAAGGCTCTAGATCTAGAAAGACTGGATAGTGTAGTGGAATGGTACTAAATCCAGTGCTGTTCGAGACATGAAATGTGGTTTTAAGAAAGTCAGTGAATGGGTTGTTTCCTCATCCTCAACATTCAGAGCTGGACAGACTGATCTGTTAAGACTCTTGAGCTAAAGAAAGAAATTGATACAAACAAATAAAACCCAGAATCAGGTGGTACTTCTTTTGAAACTAGTAAAAGACCAATCACAAATCTTTTGTGCATTGAAGGACTGTAGAGATCGAAGCTCATACCAGGAGGCTCCAAGAACACATTTGTGATCATTGAGCCGGTTCCTTTATGGACGACTGAACATTGAATAGATTGAGAAATAATCTTTTTTTGTGGCAAGAGGTAAGCAAGTTTATAACATTCAAGACTGAAAATATAGGTTTAGTTAATGGTATTATATCATTTTAAAGCTATAAAGAGACCTTGGAAAACTCCATGCAGAGTTTTCTACCCTTTTGAAGGAAATCATTTTCCCATTGGAAAATCATTTGAAAGCTATGCATTTTTCTAATAAAAACCAAACAAACACAAACCTATGTAATGAGAAAATTGTACATATAATTTTGGGGCATATATAGACCTGCTGAAGTGATCTTTGTGACCCATGATCAAGCCATCTCCATTATTTAACAGGTAAGAAATTTGGTACTCAAAGAATTTAAACAGATACTCCAGAGACAGCAAGATACTTATAGTGAAAACTATACAAAAATACACATCCCTTACTCAATTACACTATTTCAAACTACTTACTTGGCTAGCAAATGTTAACAATTAATATTATTGATAAAATATTGATAGTTATTGTGCTACTTAACGTTATTGATTTAAAAAGGAAAAGAACATACTATTTGAACCAAGTGGTGAAATGTCCAAGAGATAGGATTAAAAGATATATATATTAGTGAAAGGCTTGAAGCAGGTGTGAGAAAAGCTAGTAGAGAATGTATCTGGCACTTTCCCAGTAAGATTAGTATAACTCAGAGAGTTATCTATCAAAAGAGCAGATAAGAAAATAAAAGTTAATTTCAAAATAAGTTCTCAAGTTTTTGTTTGAATTAATTGAATATCATGATGAGACTCCACAACCATACTTCTTTAGTTCCTCTGTCCTCATGTGTAAACTCTAACCCTCCCTGGCTTTGACTCCCCCTGGCAATGAAGTGGAGAGACCCCTTGTTGATTGTTGGGTCCCGCCTCTTGTCCTCTCTCTCCTTTTCCTCCTGCATCACAAAAGCATATCAGTGCAGGAGCTACTCGGGATTCCAAGAGAGGGTAAGAAACAGCATGTGAAATCAATATCACATTTAGCAAGGAGGGGTTATGGGAAAGACCAAGAATATTCATTATTTATCATTGCATTTGTTTCTGTGGATTTGAGCTACCATCTGGAGCCATTCCCTTAGCCCACTTGAGCTGTGTTCTCTCCCACCTCCTTTTCACTGTTAATGGCAAATATATTTCATCTCTATAGATCATAGGCTCAATAATTCATTATACATATATTGATTTGTTTTATACAATTGGTTTTTAAAATAGTTAAGAGAAGACAAAAAATAAACATTTGCACTCTTTCATAATTACACAATAACCTTTACAGATGTCCTTTGTTTTTTTGTTTTTGTATGAATTTGAAAATATAAGATCCTGTGCTTTTAGCCTGAAAGACTTCTTTTAGTATTTCTCAAAGGTAGATCTATGAATAATATATTCTTTCACTTCTAGCTTATCTCTTAATGTCTTTTTCCTACTTTCTCGTTTGAAATGATTCAGAATTTTCTGAATATTGGTTTCTTGGTTAACAGTTTCTTTTTTGAGCACTTTGGATTTGCTATCCCACTGTCTTCTGGCCTCCCTCGCTTCTGAGAGAATTTACCTGTTTACTTTATTGGAGTTCCCTTGCAATGATGACTCATTTATTCTTGCTCCTTTAAGATTTTTTCCTTGCCTTTGGCTTTCAGCATTTTTACTGTGACTTGTAGATCCCTTTGCATTTATCCTATGGAGTTTACCGATGTGGAGATTGTTTGTTTTGATGTACCTTGATGTATAGATCAATGTTTTCTAAGACATTTGGCACATTTTCAACTATTATTTCTTCAATACTTTTGTTTTTCTCTTTCCTCTGCTTCTGGTATTCACATGATTGTGGTTTGGTATACTTAGTAGTGTCTCATATTTCTCTGAGTGTCTGTCTATTTGTCTTCATTTTTTTTCTTTCTGCTCTTCAGATTGCATAATCTCTATCAACCTACTTTCAAGTTTGCTAATTATCCCTCCTACTAGTTCACATCTACTGTTGAGCTCCTCCAATGAATTTATCATTTCAGTTATTGAAATTTTCAACTCTAGAATTTTCATTTGGTTCTTTTTTTAAAATAATTTTTATCTCCTTATTGATACTGTCTGTTGCAACATTGTCATAATAATCTTTCTTTACTTCTTGAATCATAGTTTCCTTTAGTTCCTTGAGCATATTAGTGATAGTTACTTTGAAGTGAAGTCTTTATTAAATCTGACATTTAGTCATTCACACAATCTGCTTTTTCCCCAATGTATGGATCGTATCTTCTTGTTTCTTTGCGTGTCTCATACTTTTTTGTTGGAAATGACATTATGGATAATGCATTGCAGCAATTCAGGTACTGGTCCCTCCCCTCCAAGGATTGTCATTGCTGTTGCTTTTCTACTTGTTTAATGACTGGCTGGACTATTTTAGCAAAGTGTATCACCCACGCCATGCCACCCCCACCCACTACTTGAATAGCCCACGGTCACAGCCTTGAATAGCCCACAGTGACCCTGGTATGATAGGGTTTTGGCAGGACTCTCTCTGGTCTCTTTCTGTGCCCACACCTAGCTGAAACTACAATAATTGTCAGCTAATTGTTTTATTATTTTCAACAATGTCCTGGGGCAAGAAAGTTCAACAGACTGATCCAATCACATTTGGGCTCCGTTGAAGGGATAGCTCCTAGGCCATTGTTTGAAGTTTGTTCTAGCCCAAGGAGTGCTCCTCCCAGCTGTCTCTTTCCCTGACTCTCTTTGGCAAACTAGCTAGCCAACACTATTGCCTATGTCCCCAATGACTCTACCAATCTTTTACCCATTGTTTGGCACCACAACTCCTACTGATTTTGAAAGCAACCTTTAGGCTTGAATTTCTCCATACTCTGTCGCAAATGAAGTCAGTTCCTTTGGGAAGAGATTCAAAGCTCTGTAATATATATCCTGAATCTCTCTCTAGGCAAAATACATTAGTGATAACTCTGGAGCTAGGTATGGTATGATGGTTAAGTCTCTCGTCTCTCTCTGAGACATTTGCTTTAGTACCTGAGTGCTGAGTGGAAAGGGGCAGATAGCCTCAGGTCTTCTCAGCTTGTCTTTCTCAGCATGGCAAACCAAGAAAAAGCAAGCCTCAGGATTCTCGGTGATGCTGTACACCAGGTAGAGTCGCTGTTCCATGAGTGAGAGCAGAGTGGAAGAAAGGAGCCCCACTTGTCAGTCATACTGACCCAGAACTTAGCCTGAGCAACAGATAGCTCAGAGCAGGTTGAGAAATGCAGTTGTCCTGCTTCTTCTGGGAAATTGCCCTCTGACTTGGAGCTAGGATGAGAGGGATCCCTGGGTTCTTAGCTATACAAACCTAGACTGGATTTTCCACGTGGCTGAGACGGGAGAACAAAGGAGGGAGTGGGTCTTCATTCACATACCACCAACTCTCACTGTTCTTGCCAAACTGTAGTAGATTTTCTTGAATAAACACTTCTTCATTTACATCCCTTTACACGTTGATTTTTGATATTTGTCATTAGTTTTCAGGGAAGCATATCCACAGAACTCCTCATACTATTATCCTACTGGAGGTAGAGCTTGCATATGACCTTCTTTTATCTTTGAATATTTTGAAATACTTTGAAAAAAATTCTGTGAATTTAAGTATTATTATCTTGATTTTATAAAGAAATTGCTCTTATTTCCCATTGCAATTCATTGGTGAGCGAGGATTTGAATAGAGTCCTTAAAAATACAGATTTCAAAGCTCCTTCTCTTAATATATAACACTAACTAGTTTAATAACAAAGAGGGGATATAGAAGAGAAATAATTACTTCAGAAAAATTCTAGACAACTTACTTGTGATTTTGAAGTACAGAGGCTCATCAGAACAGGTGCCTTAGAGAGCAGGTGCCCTGTGTTATTTTATTTTGTGAGGGCTAAGGGAGTGTCTCGTAATAGAGATTATTTAATAGGTTTATTGCTGAGTTAATACAAAAATGAATTATGGTGGGGGAAACTTTAATGGCTTTGTTGTTTCATTTTTAATTTCAGTTGATCATTTTGAGATAATATATGATAATTTTGTAGATTATGAGGAAAAATTCTATGTAGAAACACTGGAGGTAAATAGCCTAAAGGACTCTATATTGGCAAAGATAAATCAAGTCTAAGAGCAATTAAATCATTAGGAGCATTCATAGGCTTTACATCAACTTCTGACACTTCAAGACAAAAGAATACACAAATAAATAAGCAACCAGCTCATGAACACTATGTAACCTCTATGTAATCACTTCAACATAGGTTACTTCTTTTTATTTGCAAATTTTCATGAAAAGTTTAAGGTAGATAGCGATATTAAATTAAGAAATGATTATTTTACTTAATGTTAATGGTTTTAGGTAATTATATATCTATGAAAATTATTTCAGATAAGTATACTCTTAGATAAGTATATATCCTATATGATTATGATCAACATTATACTATAAATATTCTGTCCTGTTTGTTGTATACACTTAAATTTTGATAAATTATATTTTAATATATCCAAATAGCTATAATAAATATTTGTGTTTTTACCTTAAGTATTCAAGTTTTAATTTATTTTGAGTAATATTTTTAAAGTATGAAAGTTTTTATTTTTCTTGTTTTTAAAAACTATATGGATGAAGTCTATACATTTAGCAATTTATGGTAAATGGCATCCTACAATCTAATGGTAGTTACTAAAATTACTGCCATAATACTTAGGACAGCATTTGCCCAAATGTGATACTCAGACTATCTGCAAAAGAAATTTCTAAAGTCCTTCTTACACATGTGCATCCTTTGGATCTACCCCACAGCCTTCCAAACAGAATCTCTGGCAATGTGGCTCAAGAATCTAGATTGTTTTGTTTTGTTTTGTTTTGTTTTGTTTTTGTGTATTTGTTTTAGAGAGGGAGAGATTGAGTGTGCGTGAGAAGGGGAAAAGGGACTGAAGGAAAGAGAGAATCCTAAGCAGGCTCCACTCTTAGCGGGGTTCAATTCCACGACTCTGGGATCATGACCTGAGTGGAAATCATATCAAAAGTAGGATGCTCAACCAAATGAGTCACCCAGGCACCCCCTCCCCTTCTTTTTTAGGAATCTAGTTTTTTATTATGCATTCCCCAGATGATTCGTAAGCACACAAATATTTGAGAACTATGGATCAAACAAATCAAATTCTAATAGACATACTTGAAACATCCAACCTATTCCCAATATATCAAACACTAACCCGGGATAAAGCAAAGAACCTTTGAAGAAGACACTAGAGCAATCAGAGGTGAAGGGATGAAAGGACTGTTCAGTGATGAAAAGTTTCTTTGCCAATATTTAGAGTTAATATGTAAAAAACTGTAAGTCCGACAGAAGAGACATGGAAAATGTTTATTTGGGATAAATAAGTTGCAAGCCACATATACAATCAGAACAAATTTTAAAAATATGTTTAGTCTTGTGTGTGAACGAGCATAATTATAGTCCCTCAGTCTTGGCATATGATAGGGCAGTTTAAGTTTGATATTTCCTTTTGACGGTAGACCTCTAAAGGGATGAAAAGTATAGAAGATAATTTCTCCTTTTTTTATGTTAGGTTAAATGGGTAACGGTATATTGAAGAATTAGAACTTCATCAAAGGTCATTTAAAGCAAAGCGCTGTAATTATTCACTTTTTATGGATACTAATTATGTTTTCACTCATGCTTTTCAGTATTTCAAAATGAAATTGCTGTACACTTTCATGCCAAAACATCTTTACAGAAGTTGTTACAGATTATTTCCAATACCTTTTGCTCAGCCATTTGGCGTCTTCACCATTCAGGCAACAATGTTCATATGGTAATAGTTAAATTTGTTTTTCACTAGGGCCCTCTCAACCAAATTTTTCATTTGTAGCTTGCACATGCTGAACTCTAGAAAGTGTTTTAATTATTTTATTTGAACGTGGGTATTTCTAATTCAATTGATCTCAGATATGTTGCCAATTTTTTTTATTTTTTTTTTTGCTGAAGAGTAGGCCTTACTGTACAAATTTAAGATTCCTTTGATTTTATTTTTTAGATTTCAGTTAGTCAGGCAGGCTTGGGTTTGAATTCCAACTCTACTTTTTCCTAGCTGTGTGACATTATGAGAGTGTTAACCTCTCTGAAATTCACTTCATTCATCTCTAAAATGCAGTAACACTCACTGTGCAGTATAGACAAGATTAAGGGAGTTGGTAGAGATAACGCGCAGAGCAGAGTAAAATGGCACATACTAATTGGTTGTTATTGCTGCCTAACAAATTACCCCCAAATTATGAGAGCAAACATTTTACTTTGTTCTTCATGTATTGGTTATATATTTGAGTAAAGCTTGGCTGGGCTATTTACTCTAAAGTTCTCTGATACTATTGCACTCAGATGTTGGCTGGGACTACAATCATCTGAAAGTCTAAATGGGCCGGATGTCAAAAATGGCTCGCTCAAATGCTGACACTTGGAGTTGACTGTAGGCTGGAAGCTTAGCTGCACCATTGCTGGAGTGTCTACCTGTGTCTTCTCCAGCATACAAATATCAAGATAATTAGATGTACTACATGGTTTCTGACTTCTCCCAGAGCAAACTTCCCAAGAGAGCCAGTTGAAAGATTCATGATCTTTTCTGATCTGACCTTGAAGTTGCATAGTTACATCTAGTACATTATCTTAATTACAAGAGTCACTGGGAGAGAACCAGGAATTCCCTGGGAATTACAAGATTCAATGGGAGGGAACTTTAGACCCCAAATCTTGATGAGCAGATATGCAAACAACTTTTTTTAAAGCACCACATAATCTTATAGATTTGAGATATGAATAGTCCATGTAATTTTGTTAACTTTTCTCTTAAGTTTTTATATTTTTTTATACCAGGAGTATATAATATATTGGTTATATATAGAGAGAGAGATGGGTAGATATAGAGTGTTTACTTGTTATTATACATGTACCTTACATGTTATATATATATTTTTATATGTGTGTATTTTATTTATTTATTTTTTTAACATTTATTTATTTTTTTTTGAGACAGAGAGAGACAGAGCACGAACGGGGGAGGGGCAGAGAGAGAGGGAGACACAGAATCGGAAGCAGGCTCCAGGCTCTGAGCCATCAGCCCAGAGCCTGACGCGGGGCTCGAACTCACGGACCGCGAGATCGTGACCTGAGCTGAAGTCGGACGCTCAACCGACTGAGCCACCCAGGCGCCCCTATATGTGTATATTTTATACATAAATTCTCCCAACATCTACATCAATCAATCAATCGATAGATAGATAGGTGTAGACATTAGGAAAATTCAACTACAATTGTCAGGTTTTAAAATAGATTATTAACGAACAAACATGAAAATATACTCAACATCACTCATCATCAGGGAAATGTTAATCAAAACTACAATGAAACGTTTCCTCACATCTGTTAAAATGGTTAAAATCAAGAAGATAAGAAGCAACAAATGTTGGTCAGGATGTGGAGAAAAAAGAACCCTCATGCACTGTTGGTGGGAATGTAAATTTGTATAGTCACTGTGGAAAACAGTATGGAGGTTCTTTAAAAAATTAAAAATAGACTTACCATATGATCCAATAATTCCACTATGCACTCCCATGTTAATTGCACTCCCAATAAGATATATGCACTCCCATGTTAATTGCAGCATAGCTTATAGTAGCAATACAAGGAAGCAACATAAGTGTCCATCAATAGACAGATGGATAAGGAAAATGTGGAATTTATACACAATGGAATATTATACAACCATAAAAAGGATGAGATCATGTAATTTGAGACAACATGGATGGACTTAGAGGTATTATGCTAAGTAAAATAGGTCACATTGAGAAAGACAGATGCCATATGATTCTACTCATAAATGGAATCTAAAACAATGAATAAACAAAAAGCAGAATTAAAACGATAAATACAGAGAACAAGCTGATGGTTGCCAGAGGGGAGGGGGTTTGGGCAAAACGGGTAAATGGAAGAGTGATATAGGTGTCCAGTTATGGAAGGAGTAACTTACAGAAATAAAAGCAGAACATAAAGAATATAGTCAATGATATTGCAATAGCGATGTGATGAGATAGATGGTAACTATAATTGTGGTGAAGACATCATAATGTATAAACTTGTCAAATCACTAAATTGTACACCTGAAACTACTGTGATATTGTGCATCAACTATATTCAAATAAAATAAATAGACCGATAAATAGATAAATAAATAGTGTTTCTTCCAGAGGATTAATTTTTTAACATAGGTGTGTAAATATAGGCAAAGACACTGACTACAAAATGTTTTAAAATTTATAGCAACCTAAGGGTTCTATAAATCCATATTCTGAAATAAAACAGAATACACAAAGAAATTGCAATTTTAGTCTATTCAGATACTGGTCGCCAAAAGAGCAAATTGAAAACATCTTGTAAGCATTCCTATCATATGCATGTTCTTTTGCTCAGTCATTTCATTGTTACATCCATGAAATTTTTCTGCTCAAGAGAATGAGTTCATACGTGAATGCTCAACTTTGATTCATGCCCCAGTATTCTAATACCCTAATTCTCCATGAGATTACTATGGTCATCGATAAACATACAGATTAAAAGCAAAGTTAAATAAGTTTCTAAGGACAAGTTCTTCATCAATGTGGTAAATTTCCAGATAGGAATTTGGCTTTCTTGCTTCCAGTGAATTAAAAATATAGGTATTCAGATCAGGAGTTTTTGCCTGCGATAACAAATACCTTTGTGGCCAGAGCTGCCCATCACAAGCTGGGTATTACCAACCAAACCAAATGATTCAGGGGGCATAATAGCAATCCTGTGTGTGAATGGGGAGAATTTTTCTTACAGGTTCAGACTTGAGCAGGTTCAGAAAGAACAAGCAAAGTACATTCACAGACTTCCATGGAAGCCATCACTGTTGTACCAATGCCTTTCCTTCCCTTCAAACCATATCTTCTAAAGGTTGACCCCTCTGGCATATGCTGAGATTTGCTACCCAGATCTCCCTTCAGGAATAAAGGACTCATTAACCCCACATACTGTGATAACCAGCCCTCAGCTGTCAGCCCTTTTTGGGATTGCCTCAGCTGAACAGAGCTTCCTTGCCTAAGATCTCTTCCTTTCTTGGGTAGCCTACATTCTGTGACCATTGATAAAGGATACAAAGAAAGGTCTGGTGCCTTTATCCAGCTCAGGACAGCTCTCAAGAGTCTTCTGGTCTTCAGCCTTCTCTTCAGGGCTATCTAAGGCATTCCACAGACACTGTCACAGCTCAATTTTCTTCCTGCCCAATCCTGCCCCCTCCCTTTTCCTTCCACAGATATTGTTCTCAAGAGCACACTCTAATAAATGTCTTGCATGTTAAATCTTGCATGTTAAACAGAGTCTGCTTCCTAGGAAACCCAACCTGAAACAATTATGTCCAAATAACAGAGAAGGAAAACCTCAGGTCTGGTCCACAGATGGTAATACATTGGGACCAGCCAGAAATGTACTGCGGCCACACCACAGCCTCACTCAGAGGTGGCCCCAAAAGACTGTGGTTAAGGAGATTCTATCAATGTTAAAAACTGTGAGCAGTACAGTTCATTTTTTACCATGTGTGGAAGGGATAGTTGAATTATGGGAAGGTTGAGTTATGAGTATACATTGATTCCTGTGCCTGAGGGAACAATAATAAAAAATCAGAGGCAAGAAAGTCTGGAGAATAGACCAGTTGATGGAACAATGGAAGTGGACAGAGTATGCAAATGTTCATGGCTTACATTAATAGCTACTGAAGAGCATTCAACACAGAAAAGGAAATCAACAACTCACTGGACAAGATGATCCATCTTGTGTCAATCATCATATTTATTGAGCCGAATGGGGCTGACACAATGAGTTATGAATGATGTGGCCATTGTGCCAGAGATAAAGACTACATATGGACTATACAGCATGGGCTCTCTCTCATCCAGAATGATCTAGCCTACCATTACTGAATGCCCTATCACCAGTGGCAATGTAGCACCGTCATGGAGGAGAATAGCCAATCACTTGATTTCAATTCCACTGCATTGGACTTCTTCCATCCTTTATCATCCTTACCAGAATTGACATCTGGGTTTTTCTTTTAGGTCTACAGAGCAACTCCAACACTACCATTAGAGTATTTGCCTAACAATGAACCATTGGCATGGTGTCACGTACAACGTTGCCTCACACTAACAGGTATTGCTTTTTACATTTCAGATGTATCATACATGTTTATTGCAATTCACAATAAGATGAAACACAGCACACGCTCCTTGGCATTGAGGTCTGACTCCACATCGTGAGCAGTCACAGTCTCGTGGGCAGCTCTTTCTTCCCTCTGGGGTCAGAGTTAAGGCAGACTCCTCTTCTGAGTACTCTATAGAAGAAGCTTCTGTTTGGTCTGGAAACTGGACGACACATTTCTCTTATGTACCCAATGCTGTATTTCCCTCACTTTCACTTTCACGGGTGTCATTGAAACATTCAGTTCCATCATCTCATGCTGCCAGGAGATGGAGACACACCCTGTAGCAAATTGAACAGAGAAGGTGTCATCTGTGGTGCCCAGGTGAGTTCCTTTCACTGTGGAGAACTGCTCAAAACCCAAGACGTCTTTGTAATAAGCTGCATGGGGATCGAGACAGAAAGGGGGAATCTAACATATTTACTTCCAGCCCCTTGAAGCTAATGTTCTTAAACACAGGGTGTTGTTTTCTCCAGCTGCTCCATGGCCCTCACAGCCCAGTTGTTGCTGAGGATTTTGGGTGAGTAACAACAGCCGCCATGTCTGAGCTCCAGCAGCAGCACGGACCTACCTCTCCTGACTGTCCTGACCCCTCACACGTGCTGTGCTGTGCCTACCTCATGGCCTGTATACACACTCTGCCCGCTCCCCTTTTGTGAAGTTTATTCTTTATTCAAAGTGTAAAAATGTACTGTGCTGCACTATTGCAAAAATTCATGGTTCAAAACATTTTGCAGCTAGTAAGATGGCAATAAAAAGTAGATTTTTAAAAAACTTTTTTTAAATTTTAGACAGAGGGATAGAGAGCAGAAGAGAGGGGCAGTGGGAAAAGGAGAGAGAGAGAGAAAGGAGAGAGAGAGAGAGAGAGAGAGAGAGAGAGAGAGAATATCTCAAACAGGCTCCATGCTCAGTACAGCCCAATGCAGGGCTCAATCCCTTGACCCTGGGATCATGACCTGAGTAGAAATCAATAGTCTGACACTCAAACAACTGAGCTACCCAGGTACCCCTCAAAAGTTGATTTTTAAACTCATTACTATCAATTATTCTTATAGTCCCTTGCAAATTCAGAATTTCAAATTGTATTTTCTTTTTCTAAATTGCCCACAGTACTCAAGGTGCCTGAAGCTAAGGCAGTTGTTGCAGAAAGAAGGAGAGTGAGGAGGAGATAGCAGACATCAAGGGATTTCCGTTTCTCTTTTGCTGCCCATGTACTTCAGGCCATCAGCCTGGCTCTATCTGTAAGCAAAAAAAACAGCTCTGCACCAGTCTGGATGGCTTTCTTAGCCAAATTCCCTATCCTGTGATCACTGTAAACAATCACAACTTTTGCATGGCACTTTGGATTTACTGAATAATTTGCAAAATGAATTTTGTTGCCCTAACAGGTTGCATCCACCACAAAATCATTATTTAAGTTGAATAGAAAACTGCACATGTATTTGTCATATACTTCCTTCTTCTCTCTGCTTCATCTTGAGAATAAACCCACTTTACCCCAAAAGAGGCAAAAGAATAGATATATATCCACAGAACCCTTTAGACTTACCATGTACGATATCAGCTGAAGGAGAAGAGCGGACTATAGACTATAGTAGAGAGGTTTGGCAAAGGCACCAGCTCAAGTAGCATCCTGTGAGGTGCAGTCCTCCAGAATGTGGTTTGTATTCTGAACGAATGGTTCATTTCTGGTTCTGTGCCCCCAGTTCATTGGATATACAGGTGTGGGAACCAAGGGTAGAAGTGGGGCTGGTACTTCTCACCATCACTCCTGGTGACACACTTTCAGAATGCATGCTTCTCATCACCATCCTTTACATTACATCATCATTAGTTCTATTTCCCAGGGTGCACTGCGAGCATTCTAGTGTAGCTGGAGGTACAACTACCATCTGGTCATGTTGGGCTCATCATGCCAGGGAACCAATAAGCAAAGAGTTAACTCTACAGGGGATAAAAATTGACCTTAACAACCATGGGGGAGTTAGTATTGCTGCTACACCTTGGGGACAGGGAGGAATATATCTGAAAAAGAGGAGGCTCCCTGGGACGTCTTTTGGTGCTTCAGCACTTAGTGGTAATTAAGAATCAGCAGGTACAGCAACCACAGCCCAACAAGGGCCAGGCGGCTAAGGCTTCAGGATAAAGGTCCCGAGTCGCTCCACTGGGCACACAGTTAGACCCTCCTACTAGTCAAATATAACGGAAATTCAAAATACATAGTGGAGGAAAGAAAATACTGATTATGGCTTTAGGATGTACATCCAAGCAGTGAGGATAACCTTCATTCAACCCACCTTTTATTAAATCCTCTCAAATTTGCCTACCACCTTAAAAGGGACTCTGTAATGGGAATGAGAGAAACTGAGAGGTAAAAGGGATGGACTGTAGTAGACGTGCCTTGAACTCTGCCTCAAACCCTCTCCACATCCTACTCCAGGACTGCCGTGATGACTTGTTCTTTGAAAGCTTCACCCAGCTTTCCATAGGGGCAACCTGACAACATTTGACTGAGGCCTGTGGTAAGTATCTCTCAGTTTCTACCTGGGTATTTTGCTTTTTTTTTTTTTTTAAGTTTATTTACTTTAGAAAGAGAGGGAGACAGAGACAGAGCATGAGCGGGAGAGGAGCAGAGAGAGAGGGAGACACAGAACCCAAAGCAGGCTCCCGGCTCCGAGCTGTCAGCACAGAGCCCGACGTGAGGCTTGAACCCACAAACCGTGATATCATGACCTGAGCTGAAGTCAGATGTTTAACCGACTGAGCCACCCAGGTGCCCCTGTTTGGTTTTGGTTTTGATGCACCTGTGTGGAAAGTATATAAGAACCTGTGCATCATTCAGAAGTGCAAAGGAGCATTAATGTGGTTTCCCTTGACCAGTGGGGGACAGAAGATAAAAGATGTATCCACCATTTTGATACCCTAGTTAGTCACTTCTGAAACACATACATAAGGCTCTTTAGAAAAACAAAACAAAACAAAAACAAAAACAAAAACAAAATACCACTTTGAGTACCACTGGTGTGGCCAAACTTGTAACTCATCCCTAAACTGGCTTTTCCTCCTTCCTGTTTGATCCTCCACATCTTGCTTTCCAGTATCATTTCCTTCTTGCCTTCCAGCAATTCATGAATATACTACCTGCACAAAAGCCTTTGCCTTAGAATCTGCCTTCAGAGAATGTCTAAGACAAGTGACTATTAGGAAACCTAACGTTATGGTAAGCCAGAATGGAGGGATTTCTGAAACATGATAGTGTTACCCAATTTGAGGCATTACATTTCTACACAGGAACCTGGGAAACTCGTTTGTTATATCAGGATTCACCTCAATTTGAAGCTTTCAGAAAACTAATTTATGGGGGCATTTTATCCCCATTGCATTTGATTCTAAGCCTGGAAACTATTCTGATAGCTAGGTTGTTTTAAAAATCCAGCACACGATGTAGCCAAGTCTAGAGGGATCTCAACCTGACACTCCCAGTTATGTCACTGGGATGTGCGCATGAAGGTCCAGAGACAATGCTTGGCTCGCCTTTAAACAAAGGGCGGTCTCCATGCTGTGGCAGACTGATTTCAAAACACTTCCACTCATCTCTGGACATTTCTCAACACAGCTTGGGAATCTGGTGCCCTAAAAATGCAAGAAGCAAGATGAGTTTGAGGTTCACAGACATTGCTTCCAACTTTCCTCTGTGTGGCACATTTTTTAAGCATTCCACATCAGTACACAAATGTTTCCATGTTTTCTTTGAATAAACAAATTCTAAAACATCACAGTCTCTCTGCTGGCATAGTAGATTTAAAGATTAGACAAAACATGTAATGCAAGTGATTATCAACAAAGTTTAATCATTCAGCTTTTCAGATTTATCACAAATTCAACATTGTCATGTCTGAAAATTAAATCTGGTTATTTTTAAAATCTAAAATAATTAAAAAATGTTTCCTATGTACATATAACACCCTTACCAAGCAAATGTGGAGGGCGCTGAAAAATTTTTTTGGGCATTTTCAAATTAGATAGCAGTGATAATTATGTAAAGTTAATAATCAGAAGTTATATGCTATCTTCAAACATAAAATGTATCATTTAAAAATTACTGTATCCTTGACTAACCTGAATTTAAATGAATAATGATGGTGATGATAAAGACGATCATAGTTAGCACTTACTGAGCACTTTCTGTGTCCCAGCATTTTGCTAAGCACTTTACATCTATCATTCCATTTCATTCTCCAACAACTGTATCCAGTAAATTCTGATGTCACCTCCATTTGGTAGCCACAATTCCACAGGCACAGAGAGATTAAAAGGTTCCACAATAATAGCCAGCTTGGAAACCATGAAGCAGCAAGGAAAACCGTTCAAAGAACCAAAATAGAGGGGAAAATCATTTCCTATCTCTGAGAATTCCAGTCATGACCATGTCTTTCAGTTTAGGGGAATGGGAGAAGAGTAAATGATAACAGATACTCCCTTAAAATAATTTTAGTACTCCTGGGGCGCCTGGGTGGCGCAGTCGGTTAAGCGTCCGACTTCAGCGAGGTCACGATCTCGCGGTCCGTGAGTTCGAGCCCCGCGTCGGGCTCTGGGCTGATGGCTCAGAGCCTGGAGCCTCGTTCCGATTCTGTGTCTCCCTCTCTCTCTGCCCCTCCCCCGTTCATGCTCTGTCTCTCTCTGTCCCAAAAATAAATAAATGCTGAAAAAAAAATTAAAAAAAAAATAACAATTTTAGTTCTTATTATGGATCTATCGACAATACTGAAGAGTCACTTTAGAAACAGGTTTAAAACAAAAATGAGGGGCGCCTGGGTGGCGCAGTCGGTTAAGCGTCCGACTTCAGCCAGGTCACGATCTCGCGGTCCGTGAGTTCGAGCCCCGCGTCAGGCTCTGGGCTGATGGCTCGGAGCCTGGAGCCTGTTTCCGATTCTGTGTCTCCCTCTCTCTCTGCCCCTCCCCGTTCATGCTCTGTCTCTCTCTGTCCCAAAAAAAAAAAAATAAATAAAAACGTTGAAAAAAAAATTAAAAAAAAAAAAAAAAAAACAAAAATGAGAGGCACCTGGGTGGCTCAGTCTGTTAAGCATCTGACTTCGGCTCAGGTCATGATCTCACGGTCTGGGGGTTCGAGCGTCGGGCCCTGTGCCGACAGCTCAGAGCCTGGAGCCTGCTTCAGACTCTGTGTCTCCCTCTCTCTCTGCCCCTCCCCCACTCATGCTCTATCTCTCTCCTGCAAAAATAAACATTAAAAAAAAATAGGTCACAATGGGATCAGTGACACTGAACGATTGAAAGGACTTTAAAAATATGTATTTCAGTTATGAAGATACTGTGGGACTTCACGCCCTATGGTTGTATCAAGAGCATCTGTTCTTAGGCTTTAGTAAACATGTCTGTCATATTACCAGGTGCTAAAAAACATACAAAACGTCTAGCCTTGTGGCAAGTGTCAGTTGCCCTTCAACGTGGTCACACTCTCAACTTGCATTTGGTTTGTCTCTTCTCACACTGTCCTTGTGCTTGATGAAAGTGCCCTTGGGCTCCTCAAGTTTACTCAGCGAAGGGGTTTCTGGACCCACTGTAGAACCCTTGGGGCTCTTCCTGTTCATCCCTTCCCAGGCTGTTCCCTCTCCACCTGGCTGGGTTCCTACTAGATGATGCAAGGCTGTGAAATGGGACCGTGTTTGGGATCCAGCTGAGGGGAGAGCATTCCGGAAAGGTCACAGAAACTTCCACATAAACATCTGTGACTTGACCGGTTGTGTGTTAGCAGGACTAGAGGCTGCTTGTCCTGCAGAGGGGAACACACAAACAGTACTCAACAAGCCCCACTCCAGAAACGCTTCCCTGTCATTTATGCACCAGTGGGAGGGGCCTTTGACAATGTTTGCCCTTGGCTTGTGAATAGGAATCATGGTCTCATTACAAATTATTTCACCACGTGATGAATCTTATTGTCTGACCTGCAGAGCAGGCCCTTAAGCACAATCGTGAAGCAAGCCAGATTCATCCACGGAAGCCTCCTCCTCTTTGGCGTCGTCCGTCACCATTATCTTTGCATTTTTTGTTGAATTTTGAGTATTTACTTTGTGCTAATCTGACGTCAAAGTGCCACACCTAAGCCTGATCTCCCTGATGGCTCAGTGGTCTAAAGCTTATCACAACCCGAATTTACTAGACACTGTCCGCTTCTTAGTTTATCACCTCAGAATCTGTGGTCTTTAACTGGCATGTAGTTTTCAAGAAGAGTTGAGGTGTTCATTAGGTTTAAATTTTGGACAGCCTTTTTGGCAATAAACCATTATGCCCCAAAGCAAAGTTCACAGGGAGAATTCAAGCCATACCTGACACTGGAGAGGGCTTTATTTGTGAATAGGTAGTTTCCCCTGTCCCTGTGCCACCAGTGCCTTCTCCACTTCGTGGTTATGTATTTTTGCCACCTCTGGAGAAGGCAGAACACATTTTAAAAAATTCCTAATGTGTAATTCTCTTTATCTTGTACAGTCATTTTGTTTATTGCTTGGAATTCTTATCTTGGAGGATTTCCCAGGGTCTTGTAATCCAGGTCTCAGCCCTGCCAATCCTTTCCAGTCTGTCCAGTTTGCTCACTTCAACCCCAGCTATGAGCCTTTCTCCAGCTTTATCTTTCTTAAAATAAAAACCAAAGGAAGGGTAGGCACGAGTGAAGGATCTCTAACACATACCCTCCAAAATTCTCAGCCTAAATAAAACTACTAAATAAAAATACTTACTAAAAAGTATGGTTTTTAGGGGCGCCTGGGTGGCGCAGTCGGTTAAGCGTCCGACTTCAGCTCAGGTCACGATCTCGCGGTCCGTGAGTTCGAGCCCCGCGTCGGGCTCTGGGCTGACAGCTCAGAGCCTGGAGCCTGTTTCCGATTCTGTGTCTCCCTCTCTCTCTGCCCCTCCCCCGTTCATGCTCTGTCTCTCTCTGTCCCAAAAATAAATAAACGTTGAAAAAAAAATTAAAAAGTATGGTTTTTATATATACAGTGGAATACTACTACTTGGCGATGAAAAAGAATGAAATCTTGCCAGTTGCCACAATGTGGATGGAACTGGAGGGTATTATGCTAACCAAATAAGTCAAAGAAAGATATATGATTTCACTCATATGTGCAACTTGAGAAACTCAACAGATGAACACAGGAGAAGAGAAGGGAAAATAAGATAGACAGAGACAGAGGAGGCAAACCATAAGCAACTCTTAAATACATAGAACAGACTGAGGGTTAATGGAGGGGTGTTGGACAGGGGGATGGGTTAAATGGGTGACAGGCATTAAGGAGGACACATTTCAGGATGAGAACTGGGTGTCATATGTAAGAGAGAAATCACTGGGTTTTACTCCTGAAGACAAGACCACACTGTATATTAACTAACTTGAATACAATGTTAAAAAAAAATAGGGGCACTTGGGTGGCTCAGTCAGTTGTTTAAGCGTCCAACTTCAGCAGCTCAGGTCATGATCTCATGGTTTGTGAATTTGAGCTCCGCGCTGGGCTCTGTGCTGACAGCTTAGACCCTGGAGCCTGCTTCAGATTCTGTGCCTCCCTCTCTCTGCCCCTCCCCTGCTTGTGCTCTCTCTCTCTCTCTAAAAATAAATAAACATTTAAAAAAATTAAATATGTAAGTATATCCTGTGACAAAAAGAAAAAAGAGAAAGAAATACCCTATGGAAATAAGTAAACAAAAGATGTTTTAGACTCAAAAAAAAAAAAGTATGGTTTTAATTAATAATCTGACTTACCCTAAGGGAATATCTACATTAGCCAGAAATGATCAGTTCTTCTTTTAAAAAAGTTTTATTTGGCTCAGTATTGTAAGCCTAGAGGGAAAAGGATAGAAACTAGAGTCAAAAAAAAAAGGGATGTTCAGTTCCCAGCTGTGTGGGCTTGAGCAAGTTAGCTATCTCCCTGGCTCTCAGTGTTTTTGTGAGTGAAATAGGTAAAATAAAATCTAGACTGCTACAAAATTAAATACCATGAAAGGATACACATAAATATCCTTGTTTAGTAACATACTTTACACACAAAAAGGAAGAGAAACTCAGCAATAAACAACCAGCCAAGAGCAAGCAAATGTAGGTCCTTAAGTGTTCTGTGGTCAATGCCAGTTCCAATGGCGTGTGTGCTCCTTAAGGATGTACGATTCCCCAAGGAAAAGAGGTAAGTAGTCATACAACATACAAAGACTTGTGGGAGCCAAGCTATAGTTTCTTCTCAGCCTTTTCTCCCAAGGCCTCAGTCTTCCTCCTTATGGTAGTGTCATCCCAAACTGCCTGAACTCCCTCAATTCCTCTGTCATGTCTGTCTCATCACTTTTTGCACAAACCAATCCGCCCACCTAGAAAATACGTTTCCATCTTAATTTCCTGAAGGAACTAAGACATTTGTACATACTCATGGGCGCCCACATGCACACACACACACGCACATTTACTCAGTTGTGCCCATGCTATACCACAAAGATTCTAAAAACAGGGTTAACCCCCAAATGCAGTTTCACAAATGACCTTCAGGAAATAAAATAAACTCTCAAAATCACATGCAGAGTTTTGTTTCTATGCGCCTTTGCACATTTTTCGCAAAAAGGGGTTTGCTGCTTTGATCACATTCTCGTGAGGGTCTGTGATCCAAAACAAGTAAGAACTATTGTTGCAGTTCTGGGTGCAAATCACCACTATACTGAGACATTGTTTGCAGGGATCATGTGTTCCTGGCCGCTAACGTGTAGAGTGCTCAAAAGGTATTTGATGGATATTTAATTGCATTTGCAAGAGAACATCCTCTGGGTACCGGAAATGATGGAAAAGTGTCACACGAGGAAAAGTGACATTCATAAAACAGAAAAGTCCATCCTTGCCCAGCTGCTATAAACTAAAGCTTGGTTGGTGGAGTTTACAATTTGCTAATAATTAGTGCTTTTCTATATACAAAATTAATTATAGCATAATAAAATCCAATAGCATTTGTTCTTAATTCTCCTCTGATCTGCATTCTGTTGTTTATTCTCATTTGTTCTGATAAGGTCCATTGTCTCTAATGTTGCTTCATAAAGGGTAAGAAATAAATCAATGGTATTTAGCTTTTCTAACCATCTGGTCTGGCAAACATCCCAAAATTAATGTTTAAATCTGGGTGCAGTTCATGTATTTTGTCTTGTCTTAGGGAATATCTCTGGAGAGGGGAAATGAGGGGTAGGAATTTCCCTCTAATCTCACTGAGAAATTTGATCTTTTTGTGGATAGTGCTCTATAAATACTGTAGGTTTTCATTGCATGTTAGGAGGTTCAGTTCTACAACAAAGGCCATGATTGGTCAGTTTGAAAGCTCTCGCTTAGGGCACTTTTTTATTTTTTAGAGAACGAGTTAGCAGACCTTTTCCACTAAGTGGCTATGTAGTAATGATTTTAGGCTTTTCCGACTATATAGTTTCTGTTGCAATCACTCAGCTCTGCTGTTGGTGCGAAAACAGCCATAGACAACATGCAAAGAAATGGATGTGGTTGTGTTCCAATAACATTTATTTACAAAAAGAAGTTCCTCTTTAAGTCAGATTACTGAGGTTCGTTCACCAAGGACCCTGCAGCTTCCTCCTGATTCTCCTGGGATGCTCACTCTGAGGATGCCTGCCTAATTAAGAATAGTATTTAACTCAGCCTTCTAGAACCTCCATATCCTGACGCTGAGCGGCTTTTCCTGCCTTACCCTGCTCTAACCCCTCCGTGTATGGTCTGCTCCCACATGTATCTTCTGTGACAGTGTCACCAGTGGGACATGTAGCTTCTGTGACACCATGCTGCTGCTTGGTGGTTGGGGTAACTGGACACTGAGAGGAAAGAAAACACAACGATTCTGGAATTCTGAAGTAGGATGAAGAAGAGGTATTACCTTTAGTAGAAAGGCTGAAGTCACAGTAGGAAACTTATTTGAAAGAAAACATGAATCTCTCTAGCATAAAACCATTGCAATCATGGAAATCCTGTCTTGTGTAACCCTCCCTTCCTTTGCACATCTCTCACTTTAGCCTATTGGACTGACAAAAACCCCATCCCGGTTAAGTTCAACTCTGATTGTTCTGTTCCTCCCCCAGGCTGAACACGGCTGGGAAAAGCACACAAGTTCAAATGTGCACCACTGTGTACCAGGCCCCTGATTTTCCTCAGAAACCACATCCATTTCCCTAATCTATCCACTTCCCCACAACTAGAGGACCATCTGGAACCTCCTTCTCTATGCTCATATGCCCCACATTTCTGCTTCCACCTTCACTTGAGCCATTGACCTTGCTTCCTATTCAACAGGGAAAGAGAAACAATGGAAATGCAACCCCCACAGCTTCTTGCATCACCACATCTAGCCACCTCTCTGCCTTCTTGCACATGCAGTCTTCCAAGCTTCCTATCATCCTGCAATTCTTTCTCTTTTCCCGTTTTCCCTCTCCACCAAATAACTTGCATACAACAGTTTGTATGCATGCTATCATCTCTCCCAGAGGAAGAAAGAAAGAAAGAAGAAAGAAAGAAAGAAAGAAAGAAAGAAAGAAGAAAGAAAGAGAGAAAGAAGAAAGAAAGAAAGAAAGAAAGAAAGAAAGAAAGAAAGAAAAGAAAGAAAAAGAGTCCTTCTCTTCTACTCACAGACCCCCTCCAGCTCTAAGTCCACACTGGTCTGGTCTTCCTTTTAGAAGTCGTTTGCATTCATGGTATTCATTGTTTTTAAGTTTCTTCTCCCTGACTCTGAGTTTTGCCCCCACCATTGTACTGAACTGGCTCTTCCAGGTCCCCAGTGACTTCTGCATTGCTAAATCCAGTGCTTAATTCTCAGTCCTTACCCCTCACCTCCCTTCAGGGTTTGACACTCTTCAAACTCTTTCTCCATCTGGCTGCCAAGATTTCACACTCTCCCAGTTGCCCTATACCTCCATGTCCACTCCTTCCCTGGCTCCCTTGTAAGTTTCTTGTTAGGTCCCCAACATCTGCACCTTGGCATGACCCAGAGCTCAGTCCCTCAGGCCGCCTCTCTTTTCTCTCTGCACACACGACCTCAGCGATTCATCCGGTTTTGTGATTTTAAATATCATCTATAGGATGATGACTCCCAAATTTACAACCCATCCCAGACCTTCTCCTGCACTTCAGACGCGTGTGCCCACCCTCTTACCTTATTTCTATTTCCATTTGGATGGCCAGTAGGTATCTCAAACTTATTGTATCCAAAACCTGACCCCTCCCCAAACTTCACAACTGTCAGTCTTTGGAACCTCAGTTAATAGCAATGTTTTCCCTCCTGTCTTTCAATTAAAACTTTGAAATTATCCATCATTTCTCTCCTCATATCTGGCCTATCAGCCAATTCTTTTGGTGCTATCTTCTAAATATATCCAGATTCTTACCTCATCTTCCGCATCTATTGCTTCCGCCTTTCACAAAGCTATTGTCTCTTGACTGAATTATTACACTGGTTTCCTAACAGATGTCTCTGCTTCCACACTTGCCCACACACTCTGCATTCTAGTCTCAACACCCGCCACATCATGTCAGCCCTTCTCCTAAAACTTTCTGTTCCATTCCTGGCTCATCAGAGACCACACCACCATCTTTAGAGAAGCCTGTGAGGATCTCTACATCCTGGCATCATCCTCTCCCCTCTTCTCCTGCTCTTCTGCCTGTCTGGTTTCTGTCAAGGAACACTTGGCCCTGGTGAGCATTCCAACAATGCTGCTGCCTTAGAGCTTCTGCACTCTGTTTCCGATGCCCACAAGGCTCACTCTCTCACTCCATTCAGGCCTTCATAGCAGTACTGTCTTCCCTGTGAGGTCTTCAGCGACCACCTTATTAAAAGTTGCACCCTATCCTATCCTTGGTCGCCTTTTCCTGCTTCCTTGTGTCTGTAGCACTTGCACCAGCTGACTCAATTTCAGCCTCATTCTACTCCATGGAAGCCCGGATGTGGCTGTGCAGCTGAGGCAAAGTCCTGTCGTGTTACAGCCTCACACCCCTGGTTGCTGCACCAAGAACTGGAGTAAAAATGGCCCAAGAAGATGTAAGACAGGACATGTGAGCACCCAATACAGATGTCAACTGGCATAATCATACTAAAAAATCAGTCTGCAGTTTCTAACCTATTTAAAATACTGCCTCTCATGACCTTCTCAAAACTGATTGTATGAAAATAGATTTGGAAACAGACTTCCCTTTCTCTATCTGCTTAACCTTTAAACCAGCACATTGATCTTCCATTCACTATTTGCTTTTTGTTTTTTTAAGAATTAAAAAAAAAATTATGCTTACCCAACTGTGCCTTCAGTCCACAAGTGAAAAATGTACTTGACTCTATTGACGTTTCTCTAATCCCAATGCTCCAGTTTGTTGCACCTCTGGAAAGGTGACCTTTTCTGTGAAGGAACAAGGACACAGAATTTTGCTATACTTAGTTATGCTTTTGTTGGGATGCCTTATCAAATAGGTTTTTTAATTCATATTCTAACAACTTGGTGTAACTAAATATGGAAGCTATGTCCCTCAATATGTGCATTTGTATGTTTACATGTTTTCCAAAATAAAGGGAAAATACATAATATTTGGGAATAAAATATGAAAATCATTTTCACAAGTTACAGATGCCCTGATAACTCAGAAGTGGTGAAATTATATAAGGTCATCTCTAATGAGTGAAAACATTTTTGGTTTCACACTTCCCACATCTTATACTCTCTTTATAGGAATTATTTAAGATCTGAAGATTTTAAGAATTTTTTAAGTGGTTATTTATTTAACTATCAGAACCTAGTAAATACATCTTTATACAAATTTGGTATTACTAAGCTTCCATTTAACACAAAGGGACTTTGACATTTTTTAAGTTGATAGCGGAAAGACATTTCTTATAACTCAGGGCATTCATCATAAATTCTGTTGTTTTATTTTCTGACCACTATAAATCAATCTACCTTAACATATTTTCCATGTGGCAGAGATTTTTTTGTGGGTTTTATGATATAATTGATCTCAGAACAAAAAAAAAATTTAGAAATGTATTCACTTTGTAGGCCAGTTCAGGGATGGAGTTCAGCAGTAGAAGCATAATAATTTAAAAAATATGTTTCACTAGCTTGGAGTATTCCAAAAATCACTAGGAAAGTAACTTGAAATCCTCAGCTCACAGCGGTCACATTAATTATGTGCACATTTACCATAACACCTTGCCTTCCATACCAGTGTGGAAAAGACAAGAAGAGACCAAGTAAAAACTCATTTATTGGAACCTCGGTACAAAGTGAGGTATGTGACTCTGACCTGACCACTCACAGTATCAATCCAATGGTCATGGTCACCAATTCAGGTATACATACAGGGGCCACCATCCCTAGATTTTTTCATGCAGAAGCTTTTGGGAACTTTTTCATTCCTGTGAGTTCCCTGAATTGGGATGATATGAACTCGAGGCTATGTATAAACATATCACCTGCCACATGGAAAAGTTTACATAGAGTAGGAGAGAATGAGACCAACAAAGACAGGTGTGAAATAATAAGAAATATATATAGTTCCTTCCTCAATGGTGTTGCACCTCTCCTTATGTTACAGCCTGTTCCATAACTAGAGAAAATGGAAACATAGCAGATAAAGTGATAATTTGGAAAACACGAGAAACCTAAATTCCCTCCAGACAATACATATCAGATGAATGAGAAAAACCTGCATCAAAATGGGTAGGAGAGCCTGAGACACAATCTCATCCGAAACCCCAGCCCCAGTGCAGTGATACACCATCAGGAGGGAACTCATAACCCCCAGCTTCCTCGGAGAAGAAGTGCTTTCCCCACATTTGCTACCCAACTTTTAAGACCTGTGCTGAGAGAACACATCCCAAAACATCTAGCTTTGAATGCCAATGGAGCTTGCATATACAAGACCCACAAGGCTATAGTGCCCTGGGAAACAGTTCCTAAATAGTTCATGCAGACTCACCCTGGCTCTACCCCAGGGCCCAGTACAGAAGCAACCAGCTCAAACCAGTCTTTCTGTGAGAAAGGCCTATTAGTTTATCTTCAGAGCTGTGGCCTGAGGGGCAGGCTGCTAGTTCAACATACTTCTAAACACCCTCTGTAATCCTCTCCAGAGACCTTAGAAAGGTGGGCACTATCTTTGTGTCCTCCTTCTGCATGAAGATACATATATTAGTCTCTGCCTCTTGTTCCTGCTGATATTTAGTCTTTGATCCTGATTCCTCACACAGAACTCTTAAAACCCGCGTAACTTCCTGTAATCTCTAAAGCACAAGGTTCAGAGAGCTTCCAGTTTGGTGAACACATCCACCTGCCAGGAGGGTGGCTCATCCCAACTCCATAAGGATAGAAGCTTCTGTACGTACGTGGGTCCCTTCTGGACCTTTGCCTGTGTATCTCTTCATCTGAATGTTCATTTTTATCCTTTATCATATCCTTTATTATATAAAATCCAGTAACCGTCAGTGAATGTTTCCTTGAGTTTGATGAGTTTTTCTAACAATTTATTGAACCCAAAGAGGGGGTTGTGGGAACCCTGATTTATAGCTAGGCAGTCAGAAATATAGGTGACAACCTGGGGCTTGTGACTGGTATCTGAAATGGGGACAGTCTTGTGGGATTGAGCCCTTAACTTCTGGAATCTGATGCTATCTCCAGGGAGATTGTGTCAGAATTGAATTGAATTGTGAACACTCAGCTGGTGTTGGAGAATTGGGCAGTTTGGGAATAAACCCACAACCCACACCTCTGATGTCAGAAGTGTTATTAAGTGTGGTTTTCCCCCAACAGCAAGAGATCAAGAGAAAGGGAGTCTTGGTTACATTGCTGGAATCCTGCAATCTTGTACCTGAGTCTTGCTTGTACAGCAATAGTAATAATAATAATAATAATAATAATAATAAAAGTTCCTTTGTTTCTTATGGTAGAGTTATGTTTGTGTCACTTTTAACTAAAAGAAACTTGATTAAGAGACAATCTAAGAAGTTAGTAAATCAATGAACTAATTAATTAATGTGTGATTAATGAAAAAAACTCCCCACTACTGGGACTATTAACTATTTAGTATGCAAATTATTTAATGGTAACTTAGAAACCTGAATAACCAGCATTTTCCTACTGTTTTAAAGCACTCTTAGCAGTATACTTCAAACCAAATGCTTTACTGCTTTATCTTTAAGCACACCATGTCAGAGGTTTAAAACAAGGGCTGCTATCAAGAAAATGGATTTCAAGACACAAGAAATAAATCACAATGACCTCCTTATTTGAGGAAAGTTTCACCTGCAAAGAAAGGAAAAGGGGAGTGTGGGAAAGTGTCTTCCAGAAAATTATATTTTCCCAAAGGTCATTTTGAATTTTAACAATTTAATCAGCCATCTGATTGTGATTTCAAGATTCAGAGGAGTTCTGAAGTGAATTCATAGAGGTTCACTTTATTATAAACAGAAAAACTTATAGTCATTCAAATATTAATGACAGAGAATATCACCATTAACGGTACCGAGCAGAAACCAGGAGCCAAATAAAGGAGAAAGATGCTTTGTTACTCATCAATTTTAGAGTATTTACCACCCCCCAGGACCATCCTAAAGCCAAAAGTGAGGAAATATTTCCTACTTTTGCACATAATGATTTTTACTCCCTTGCTTGCATGATCCGGGTCTCTGAAACTTGGTTTCTGTCGACGTAGCTACAGAAAGCCTTATCAGGGTGAAATATACATCTTTTGCAGGCATTCATGCGATCTCTGGTTTGGGGTTACCAGTGGCCTGAACGAAGAGAAACTAGGTAATGCATGGACAAGGAGAGAGCGGAAAGCACAGAGCTGCCCTAATGCCGTTGCTCTGTTCACAGTGAGGATTGAGCCATTCTAATCCCCTTGGATTTTTTATCTACCAAAACAGCTTGGGCCCATCAGCAAATTGCAGTGGCATATGGTCCAGGTTTACGAGTAATCTGGCACATGATTAAGGCAAGGGGGATGTCATCCTTCAGCAAATACTGAAAATATTGCAGGAGAATTTGGTGGGGTTTTAAAAAGTCAAACTGATAAAGATTATAATTATTAAATACATTCAAAATTCAACAATTTGGAATTTATCACGTTAAAATTTTCTTCAGATGTAGGAAGTTACCATGAGGGAGAAAAAAACCCATGCCCAACGTGTTTAGAATTAGTAGTTCTATTTCTCTGCTGTAGAATTAGTGACTTGAATGCTGGATCCCATTGGGCTATATACACTAGGCGTGGATTTCATTGCAGACAGTGTTTCTACTTCGTGGCAATCAGTTCGCTACTCTAGGGTCCCAGTGATGAGGGAAAAAAGTTCAAAGAGAGGTTGATGTGCAGAAAGGTATAATGACAGATCATATCTAATATAACCTCCTCCCTGGTCCTCAAGCTGTAGTAAGCCTCCACCTATAGCATTGGTTCTTACCCTTGGGCAAATTCTAGATTCACCTGGGGAGATTTTTAAAAATATCAATGCTAACAATCTTTCCCAGAGACTCAGATGTAATTGGGCTTTGGCGAGGCACAGGAGTTGGCATTTTTATGTAGGTACCCTAGTGTGTCCACTGTTCTGACAGAGCTTTGACCCTTTGAATTAGGGCAACTCCCGTGGGCTCAGCGGTACACAAAACTACTGGATAAAAACGGAACATGTCTCTCTGGAAAACTAATGTTACTCAAAGATTTGGGGAAGAAAAACTGGCATTATTTTTTCTTCCTCTTAAAAGGATACTGTAGGTATAAGACATTATATAGATGTAAATACACAGTAAAGCACAAAATTCACATGAGATTTTCAGGTGAAGCTGTGCCCCCAATACTTTATTCGTTCATTATTCTCTTCCTTCAGAGACATATTTTAAGTAATAAAATACATCAAATATTATAAGTTCATTGAAACTACCTCAGCACTTTCAATTTCTCCCATTTCTTTGCTCATACACAACAATCTAATAATTACATACCTGAATATTTATCTAATAACCAATTTAACAATATATGTGTGTCTGGATGTGTGTGGATGAGGTGATCTTTTAATCAGGAAAAAGATTTTGAAAAAAACAAACCCCATAATACTCAACTGCATCTAGTCTTGAACAAGTTTAGCACTTACAGGTACAGTTACATAAGCCTGATTTACATTCTAATTCCTTCACAGATTATTCAGCATTTATGAGTGAGAGAAGGCTCAGTAGCAAATCGAGCAGCAGAAAGAAAAGAGGTAAAAATTTTTATCTCATTCTGTTTAATACTGCAGTGTTCTTTACAGCCACAACATAGAATAAAATTTTTTTCAGGTTTTCTGGTTGTTTCAGGCACTGTATTCTTCCTCTATCAAGTTATTTCTCATTGGATTGAAGCTAGTTAGTAATGCAGAAATTCATGACCATATAATTCAATCTGTGTATAAAAGAGATTAAACTTCCCTGAATTTCCACATTCAGCACATGCCATAGGAGAAACAAGCCAAGTTTAACTTCACTGTCTTTTAGTCTTTGACCTTGAAAACAATACCGGCATTTGCTTCAGTAGGGTTCCAGCAACTACCCTTACCAATGAATGACCTTATGTTTCTTCTATTGTCTCTTTAGGGTTAATTAATCAAAATTAATCAAAATAATCAAAATTATTTATTGCTTCATTTTTACTACAGCTTCCGGGGGTGGGGGGGAGGCATAGTTTTATTTTACTCTCATCAAATTAATTTTTGCAAAATCTCCTGCTGGGTAAATCAACCAGTGACCACTTGGCCAGCTGCAGTGTCAAAACAGCATCACACCATCATGTGGAGACCCCCCCCTCACCCCCCACACTGTGTGGGCTTTTAGGAGGGCTCTGTGTCCAGTAGGACAAACTGACCCAGGAGAGCAGACATGAGAGATTCACGACTATGGCTCTGTTGAAAAAAAAAAAATGTCTCAAGTTTTCATTTAAAATATTCGGGTTGAACACTCAACATCATTTGGAAAACCCCACAACCATAAATCAAGAATATGTCACAGGAGGTTGGACTTGATCTTTGGCATTGGAGCAAAATCTTGAAAAGGCCACAAAGTCCACTGGTGGATGGGGGAAATGAGAGGTGGTTTCCAACACTGAAAGGAATCAAGTCACCTCCCCCACATGGAAAGATTAGAGTAGATTTTGGTGATCTGTGAGGAAAGTCATTTCAACGGGTGGGAGCTGTTTTGCAGTCTGTGGATTTTGAAAGCAAAAAAGCAAAAGGATCATAGCATGAGGAAACTGTAGGCTGGGCCAGAATCAGTGTAAAAGTGTTGGAAGCGATTTTCCTGGCTTTCCCATGAGTTATGTACATTCTAAGGGTATTAGAGTGAAGTTTTGGAAAAGGAATGAGCTACTTACCCCCAACAAGATGTTTTCAGGGCTGATAGAGAAGGAATTAGAGTCAACTGGGGCGGGGGGTTGTGGGGGGAAGCCGACATTCATCTAAAACACAAGATCCCAATGCAAACCCAGAGAAGAAACAAAATAGCAGATTAGGTAAGTCAAGGGGGTTTGCTGATAAAGATCATAGACAAATTATCCATGGGCACATTGGAGACAGTATATTTCCTATTAAGTAAATTAAAATAATTTCATGTTAATATTTCTTATTCATAACTCATGTGCACTCAGGATTTCTAGGAAAATTGAATACTGTAGGCAGTGATTGTCATTGGAACTCAAGAGTTTACAAAGTCAAAGAAAATTCAGGAAAGGTGCAAACTAACTAGAAAGGACAGCCACACACTCCCATAATGTTTTACCTTTTCCCAGGTTGAGTAGATTTGAAACAAGAAAAATATTTGTATTATTCACAGAATAAAAAAAGAACATCCTATATTTCTGCTTAGGGTGTCCAGGTGTAGGCAAAAAATTGATATAAAAAAAAACACAAAAAACATTTGTTAAAAGTAACCAGGTAGAAATGTTGCAGTTTTTATTAAAAGCAAGGAAGGCTTTTCACTTTCTAAGGAGTTAACTAATTCTGAAACTGGTATAACGTTTCTGGGTTATATATTCTGCTTGAAAGCCTGGTTAAATTAATATATATAGTGTATATTATATATTATATATTATATATTATATATATACACTATATATATAGCATATAATTTGTAGCTAGAGCTCTGATATATATATATATATATAAAATTGTATATAATTTGTAGCTCTAGCTATATGTGTGTATATATATATATATATATGCCAAAGATCAAGATATATATATATATATATATCAGAACTCTAGCTACAAATTATATACTGTCCTACCAGATTTCCTCCCAACAAATAAAACAGTTAAAGTAATAGTGCCATCAATAGTTGCCATTTACTGGGTGCCAACTAGGTGCCAGATGCTTCCAGAAATTCTGAAGTATAGTTACCAACCTAACCTAGAATTCATAGATAAGGAAGTTGAAATTTAAACAAGTTAAGCAACTTGCCCAAGATTTGGCCAGGGTCCTGACTCAGAGCTCTCTGATTTAAGAGCTCATGCTCTTAACCACTGCCCATTGCCCATTACCCATTGTCCCACCTCCCAGGATTCGCTCATTCCTTCCTTTAATAAATGCGGCACACTCGCTCTGTGCCAGGTGTGTTTTAGATACAGCAATAAACAAAATGCTACAAATTTCTGCTGTCTTGGAGCTTACAGCCCATGCTCTACACATACATTTCAGGGGCTATTAAGTGCTAGGAAGGCTAGAACAGGGTAGAAACTTCGATAAGTGAATGCCTCTCATCCTTCCTCACCTCCAAAAATGCAGCTTGACCTCTCAGTTATACTTTTTTCTTCATTACTGTTATTCCCAGCTTGTCTTTTATTCCTATCTCATGACAATCCTCTTATTCTTGTAAACTCTTCCACTCTCCTCTTCACAGGACATTTCCTAGATCTCAATGTCTTTGTGAAAATCTCTGTCTGATGATACCATACGCCTAAAAGCCCACTGAAGGATTATACTGAAAGTCAGCATTTGCAGTTTCAACTCTGTGTGGCCACACAAAATCTTTGCTTCTCTAAATTCTTGCAAAAAATAAGAGCTATATCGTGCACATTATCTCCATCTCTTTGTTTACTTCAGTCATCTCAGTGATACTTGGTTTAAGGTTTTCCTCTCTGCTTTAACTTTTATCATTGTTCTTAGTAATTTTTGCAACCACGTGGCTGAATTAGCCAACAGCAACTCCAGAACATATCTCATCTCCACTGTATACATGCAACCATGGCCCTAGCCAGGACTTCACCACCACCCCGAGCTCACACACCTCTGAAATCTTAAAGTTCTATGTCCAACCTATCCACAGTTTCCTATCCTTTGAGCTACTGTGTTTGTACTAATAACATGTTTGTTTCCCAACTTTAGTGAGACTTGAAGTTTATTGACTTCCCGAGTCTAACCCATCAGTCAGCCTCTTCCTGTCCCCAGTTCCATGGGGACAATAATCCAGAACTCAAACCACTCCTTCACACATCATATTGTTGTACCAATGCCATGATCCCCACTACTTAAAATTGATGGGGGAGAATAAAACATGAAACTCTGTAGGTCCATGTCACTGCAGGTTAATAGTGCCCAGTAGGCCCTTAATATTGCCTGAAAATACTGTCATGTTCCTAATCAGCTTGTCCCTCACTATCCAGAGTAACCATACCGTTTTACCTGTGTCTCCCAAGCTCCCTATCAATGTATGTATGTGATCCGTACTGAGCACTAGGCCTCCCGTCATGCTTTACAGAGAAGACAGAGACCATCAGGAGGAAATTTGGCCAACCTCATACTCACCACCCATATGTTTGCTATATTTGCTTTCTATTCATTTTTTTCTGTGGTTTCCCTAGGCAAGATATTCTATCCTTCTTTCTAAAGCTAATCCTGCCATCCCCTCCAGTTCCCATACAGCAGTGGTTCAATCATTTATTCTCTTATGGTAAATTCCCTGACTTCTCCCTCTTCATTGACCTGTTCTTTTTTGCATACAGGGCTATTCAAGCCTCTGCCGGGCAAAACATTTGCCTTTAACCTGCTATCCCCTTCTAATTTGCACTCAGTCTCTCCCCTTTTAAATAGAAGTCAGTTCAAAAAAATAGTCTGTTAATAAGTATTTTAATTACTTATCATTCACTTCACTCTTTTATTCTTGCCATCTACAACCCCACTCCAACTACTTCATTAAAATAATTCTTCTAAATGTAGTTCTTTGCGTAGAGAACTTCTGGTTTATACTTGTTGTCCTAACATAGTCATCAGTAACAATCTCTGTATTAGTCAGGATTCTCCAGAGAAACAGAACCAACAGAATGTGTAGACAAATTGATAAATAGATTTACAGGTAGATAGAAGATGGATAGATAGATAGATCACAGATAGATAAAGAGAAAGATAGAGATGATACAGTTATAGAGATAAATGATACAGAAAGGGCTTTATTACAATTATTGAAGCTGAGATCTGCTGTCTGCAAACTGGAGAGCCAGGAAAGCTGGCTGTGTGTAGTTCCAGTCCAAGACCAAAGGCTAGGAGAGTTGATGGTGTAAATTCTAATCCAAGTCTGATGGTCTGAGAACCAGAATTGCCAATGGTGTAAATCCCAGTTTGAGGGCTGGAGAAACCAATATTCGCACTCACCTGACTTCAGGTGGAGAAATGGTGAATTCTCCCTTCCTCTGCCCTTTTCTTCTATTCAGACTCAACCGATTGGATGGTGCCCACCCCAACTGGTGAGGACAATCTGCTTTACTCAGTCTAATGATTCAAATGTTAATTTCATCTGGAAACACCCTTACAGACACATCCAGAAATAATGTTTAGCCAAATATATGGGCACTGCATGGTCCAGTTGAGTTGACGCTTAAAGCGACCATCACAGTCCCTTCTCTCTCAAATTTATTCTATTTTGGATGATGATTTATATCATCACTCAACTTTTTGATCCTTAATTTACTTGATTGCATTGCAGCGATTACCTCTGTGACCCAGCTCTTTCTTTGAACTCCTTGACTCCGGGAGACCATTCTCACGTGGTTATACTCTGACTTCACCAGCTAGTCCTTCTCAGTCCCTTTTATAACATACTCTTTCTTTTACTTCTCCTTGAAAGTTAATATTTCTCTACCTATATCCCTTGGCCAACCTGACAAATACACCTATACTAATGATGGCAACAACTATTATGACTATTCAATAATTCCCTATTGTACATGTCTAAGTCCAAATCTCCCTCCTCCTGACTTCCAGGCTTTTATATATAACCACTTACTGGAATTTCCACTTGGATGCCAAAAAATATGCCATAAACAGAACCCATCTCAAAGTGAACCCATTAGCTTCCTTCCAGATCTGCTTCTTTTCTCAGATTACCCTAACTACATAGTTGGCAACATCCATACCCATTCTTCAAATCAGAGACTTGAATATCATCTTTGACTCATCATCTTCCCTTACTCCCCTATTCCACATCAAATTTGTCATCAGTTACAGTTAATTCTGCTCTTTTGGAGTACTTCCTGAATTTGGGGAATCTGCTTATGTCAACTGTGATTTCCTTGGTTTAAGACTTTATCAGTTCTCACTTTGTTATTATAACAACCTTTTATCTGGTCTCCCAACCTCCACTTTTAGCCACTAGTTTGATCTTTCTAAATCCTGCCATGCCTTCACAGTGACTTTAGGCAACACCTTTATCTAAGTCTACCCATCTAGTCCTTGCATTGTATATACCAATATACTCAACTCAAAATTGCTGATTTGAGCCAAGTCTCTCAGGCTTTTGTATATACTTCTTCCCCTCCCTAGAAGAACCCTCCTAACCTTTCCACTCTTATGTGGCCTCAATATCAGCTGCCTTTGAAAGTCTTCTAGGCTGGGTTAGGTAGTTCTTCTTACACAGCATCTGTTGCCTCCTTTCACCACAGAACTCATCTTCCTATAGTGCTAATTGGAAAGTTGGTGTTTGTCTCTATTACTAGACTATGAACTTTGGGACATCTCTGCATCCACTGTGCCTAGCTTAAGACTTGGCATAGAACAGGCACTCAGTTAAGTTTTGTTAAGTAAGTCATTGAATGGATGATCAGCCAATTAGAAACAATTTCTGCCACAATAGATGGAGTACAGGGGCCTGGGTGGCCCAGTCAATTAAGGAGCTGACTCTTGGTTTCGGCTCAGGTCAGGATCTCATGGTTCCTGATTTCAACCTCTGACTCTGACAGTGCAGAGCTTGCTTGGGATTCTCTCTTACCCTCTCTCTCTGCTTTTCCCGCACTCAGATGCACGCTCTCACTCTCTCTCTCTCTCAGTCTCTCTCAAAATAAATAAATAAACTTTAAACAAAAATAATAGATGGAGTACATTTGAATAAAACATTTATATTATATATATATAATTTCTTTTCTTAAAAAAGATTTTAGTTCAATCCAGAGACTTTACAGTGCTGCAGAAGTGCTTAAGTTACTTGCTAAGTTCTGCTACACAGTCCAGGACTTCCATTTCACACTTCACCATTTAACACCTGTAGCTTCACTTTTTTTCTTTGTTATTTATTATTTGATCATTAAGTCATACCCTGCTGTCTGTTATGGTTATATTAAGGCTGTGCTTGTGCAGTATTTCTGGCTTCCAGAAATGCAGGCCAGCCAGTATAGACATTCTTTTCTTGTACAACCACCTGCTTCCTGAGACATATGTTTCTCTCTTTTCTAATACTTGTGTTTCTGAAGCACTTTTAATCTAGACATTATTCTAAAGACCCTTGATATTAGAGTTTTACTTCTCTTTTAAACTCAAAAGGATGAGGGGGTAAATCTCGTTTTCTTGGCTAATTAGCAAAGTAAGATATTTTATACCTTGTTTAAAAGAAAAACAACGAAAGGGAAATAAGGATCTGTCATTAAAATGGGAAAAGGAAATCTTCCTGTTTTAGCCATGCTATCCCAATTGGAAAGTATGAAATAGTCATTTGCTACGAAAGGTCTAAGCAAGCATCAACAGGAGATTTGATAAAACGTTGAACACAGAAATATCTCATGCTTATTACCTCACAAAACAAAACAAAAATCCATATTGAAATATGGCAAATTCAAGTTGGAAAATGAAAGAAGCTGTCACCTATGGAAAACCTAGCTCACTTTATCCCTACGAAGAGTTTTGGGTGGAAGGAAATAATAGAAATATTTTTTATTCCACTAAATTTCTGTTAGAAAGTGTTAGAAAGCTTTCCCTTGCTCCCATTAGATCAAAAGTCTCTAGGGGCGCCTGGGTGGCGCAGTCGGTTAAGCGTCCGACTTCAGCCAGGTCACGATCTCGCGGTCCGTGAGTTCGAGCCCCGCGTCGGGCTCTGGGCTGATGGCTCAGAGCCTGGAGCCTGTTTCCGATTCTGTGTCTCCCTCTCTCTCTGCTCCTCCCCCGTTCATGCTCTGTCTCTCTCTGTCCCAAAAATAAATAAAAAATGTTGAAAAAAAATTAAAAAAAAAAAGGTCTCTAAAACTTCATCCATAAAGAATATTGTTGGTATCTGACCCTCTTCCTTAATCTTCACTGTGCTTTTCATAGCCTTACACAATGGTAAAATGGGGGGGGGGGGAAGACTATATAAAGACTTTGTATATGCTGCAGTGAAACTTAAGGTAATGAGAAATTATATAAAATATATCTAAAGGTGTGTCCAAAGAGGGTAGGGCTGGAATTACTCATCCAGCCTCCCATCCAATCCAGCAATCTCATTCAGTCTTTCTCTTTAGAATTCCTCGCAATAGAGGCATGTTTGGATGTGTCTTAACCTCAAGGTTCTTTCACTTTGTTTTTAGTCTCTGCAGACTCTTTTGTGCAGGCCTAAAAAGCATTTAGTTAAAAGTTTATATAATTTTTTCCATAAGTTTATTTTAGAATAATCTTCCGTACTTCTAGAAACAGGGGCACATCTTATTTCTTTAATATAAAGAAAAACCTGGCATTGGAAAAAGACTCTAACATAAAAGAAGAGGCCAAAGAAAAGGATTAAAGGAAACATTTCAATTAATTTTCCCACAGAAGTTAGAAATGAGTTTACAACCATGTAATAAGGACAGACTAACATAAATGGAAAACATTCAGAAAATGGGAAAGTGCTTTAGGAGATTAAAGATATGAGAGAAGAAGTATAAATAGCCAAGAAGAATGCTGTAAAATAAAGTTGAGGAATTGACTGAGAAAGTAGAACCAAAGGACAAACAGAGGGGGGAGGTCAGAAAATGATCAATATGGGACATCAACCTGCAACTTATAGGGGTTCTAGAAAAATAATCTTTCAAAAGAATCAAAGAGGAAAGTATTTACGACAAAATACAAGGAAGTTTTCTATTTTCTAGAACTTAAGAACATGTGTCTGTGATTTCAAATTTCGCAGCAAGAACACCCTAAATGGAAAAAAGAAAGATGGGGGAGAGGGGAAAAAGAGGAAAGAGGGAAAGAAGGAAGGAAGGAAGGAAGGAAGGAAGGAAGGAATAAAAGATTGCAAAAGCTTCCAGAGAGACAAAAAAGAAAGTCATTTACCAAGGATCAGTAATCAGAATAGTATGAAACTGCTTAGCTGCAGTGCTGGAAGCTAAAATAAGAGATAGTGAAAAAATGACACACAACCCAGAATCCTATAGCCAAAGTACCAATGGCTGATAAAATAGAATAGAGATATCTTCAGACATGCAATGCTTCAAAACATCCATCTCTTACACAGCTGTTCTCAGAAAGCTACTGGAGAATGCACTCCAACAAAATTAGGGAGTGAATCAATAGGGCAGAAAACATGAAAGCAATGTGAGATCCAAGACAAAACAAGGACAAGACGGCTGTGAAAAAATCCTGGAAGATCTGGCAATTGACAGGGAAGATTAGAAAAAGAAAACTGAAAGCTCTTGGAGAAATATTAAAGAACTCAAAGAAAAAAAATCATTAAATTGACCTCTTACTTGATGTGTTTGGTCAGTTCTTTCAGAGATTTTTATGACTGAAGAATGCAAAAGTAAATGAACTAAAAAAGAATTATTAGCTTTTAAAAAGACCTCAAAATGCAAAATGCAAAAATTGTGAAAATATAGGAAAGTCACTTTATTATATCAAGTGGCTTAGCAGTTGACATCTATATAACCAAAAATAATGTAAATACTGAATACCGACTTAATCAAAAGTGGCAAAACAACTGTATTAGAATGATAGGGGAGAGTCCCATGTACACCTGAGAGAGGGCTGTGGGAGGGATGGGGGTAAATATTTATTATCTGTAGTAAAAAATCAAATAATAAGGTCTAACATTTTTAAATAAAGAAATATTTTGCTATTTAGACAAATGGAGATGAATACCAGAAGCAAAAGCAAAAAAAAAGTTCACATTGAGAAGTGGAACTCAAGGATGGAGAATGTATGATAGGCGGACCACTTGCTTTACTTGAAACCTCTGTACATAGTTTAATTCAAACAAAATTTAAACGCACGGCTTAATGTATCCAAGAAGAAATATAAAACTTAAAACTCTATTAACCTTCAAAGGCTTCTGGCCTCTTCATGTAATAGTGGCTCTTCCATCAACGGCATGATTTCTGCCAGTTCTGCCAGTGAAAATCAAGTCTTGTGTGGTCCCTTACCTGGAACCCCACCTGCCTCTCTCCTGGGGCTTCTTCCAAGTTTAACTCTTGAAAAACCAGGTCATTCATTTACACAGTAATACACTACATTGCTTTGGTCACCAATTTGAGCAGCACAGGCAATGCTCTTGATGTACAGTAAGTTTGCAACTCTAAATATTCACTGTGCTTTCACCCCTTTTCACGTAGACTTCTGATGAAGTCTCAGAGCCACCGATGCAAGCCCAGATCATTAGAACTGGGTGCCTCAGTCTGAGAGAGCATCCTATTCTTACCTAAGGAGGCAAATGTCCTCAAGTCTGCTCTCAGCAGGGGAATCTTTGGAATTTACCCCTCACTAACAAGGAAGGGTTCCAGCTAGCAAGTTGTAAACCTCACCAATATGTCTTTTAAGCCCTTCCAACCCATACACTATACAGAGAACAATCCACTGTGGCCAAGAAGAACCAAACCCACAAGCAAAAAATAAATCATTAGTACACAAAAAATTCTGCGAATACAAGATTGGTTTGACAACCCTTTGAAATAATCATGCTTTAGTACTCACAAGAATGTGTGACAAAAATACATTTCACAATATTGCAATGAACTATTTTTAATTTTATCTAAACTTGGTGAGCTTTTGAGAGGTTCTTACACCTGTGGTAATTTGCCTCCTCATAAACATGTCTGGATTGCAGCACGTCTTGGCTTCTACTTAGATAGTTTTCTCTTAGTATGGGACCCAACCAGAACTAAAAATTCCTTAGAAATCTCATGATGAAGTTTGTTTTCAGAAAGTTTCAAAGTGAATTACAATTGTATAAGCAGCTTTTAAGAATCTCAGTGAGAGCAAGATGAAAACCCTTCCCAAGTGTGACCCCAGATGTAATTCCAACAATTGTTCTAATGCACCCAAACCCATTGTTACCTCTTTAGTCTTTGCAGAACCTAGACCTAAGCCATAGAGCACATTTCTCTCTGACTACAAACATCAGCTGTCCACTTGTGGAGGCTGATTTATGTCAGTCAAGACAGAAGCCACAAGGAAGCCAAAGTCACCATTTGTTTGCTGAAGTCTGGTACCATCTGGTGAATTTCCAGGAATTTAGGAACATTCTGTCTCTACTCAATGACACTAGACCACAGTGACCATTCGTGGGGTCCAAAAGTGAAGCAAATCTATGCCCAAGGAGGGAAAATGCCCCAACTCAAAGAGTTTACTCCTCCCAAAGCAAGCCACTCTTATGCCTGAGGAGAGACTCTAAGCTCATTATCTATTTAAAAGATGCAGACAACTTAGCTTGATATAAAAGTGAGTTGTTACCCAATTAACTGTCATAGAGGGTTGCTCTCCTTGTCAAACAAGCTCTCAGGGCTGCTGAAACGAATGACATTATAACTAGATCATAGTTAAGGAAAGACATAAGCATGTTAAGGAATAGGTCATCTCATCAGCCAGAAAGTGGATGCCAAGGAGAAAGCAAGAAGAAAGGCAAATAGGGTCTAATCAAAGTGATGATTTTTTGCAAAGGGATTTTCATAAGAATCAGTGGCCAGAAGAAAATTCTCAAATGGAATATTAACTTTCCATGACTCATGGCAAAAGAAATTGGGAGCACAACTAGCCAACAAGAGGAAATATTTCCTACAAGATATCCAACAAAACATGACTGATTACTTGACTTTTAACCATATTTTTGTACTGATTTATATTTTTTGGGTTTAAGAGATGGGGCCATTTGTCCAAAGAAATAAATTATTCTTAGAAAATATTCCAAAGGAGATGTTATGTCATATCAGATTTTGACAACTGAAGCCCCCACATAATAAATGACACACACACAAACACACACACACACACACACACACACACACACACACACAAAGAACATTGGGTCTCTAATAGAATAAATCATGTCATAATGAAGTTGAGTTCACAAGCTTTTCTAGTTATTTCTGTACCTTCAGCTAGCAAATGTTTACTGAATAAATGAATGAATGAATGAGTGAGTGAATAAATCTATTATGGTGTCTATAGCAATGACTAACAATATTAATAGTCTCTTATCTTAATTTCAACACTTCAGCCCTATGAGGTTAGATTTAGAATAGATGGCAGATCACAATCTTAGCCATGTTAGACCAGGGGCAATCCTAAGGATATTCTCACCTTGCTCACCTCTGAAGAAGAATGTACCTAAGGCCAGAAGAAACTCAGAGAGATGACTAATTTTCCAAAATCTATAAAAGATTTTTCATCCTGATTTACGAATTCACTGGCACCTGTGACTAACAGTTTGCTCTAAAGCAAAATTCAGCATAAGGCAGGTCCATCTTGAACTCTATCCAAAGGGGTTTAATTACTGAATCACACACAAAAAAATCTTGTTATAAAATGGATTTACCCAAAAGGCAGCCAGATGGCCTACTTCCAATGCATTAGTGAGGATAAAAAGAATGACAAACATGTTGTTTCCCCCCTAAGATGTTTGTTGTGTTGCTTAAAGGAGTCAAAACCCAGGTAATAAGAGGAAGTTGATGCCTGAGAAAGGAGATGAAATCCTGCATCAGCAACTGAATAGAATCCTTTGGGGTCTCAGCAGATACTGGGGAAAGACCATTCCTCTAGACCAGGATCACTGTTTCCAGAAAATGTGGGTGCTACTTGCCTCCATAAGCAACTGTATCTTAGGAACAGAAATTTTAATTGACTGAAACCCACTGTGTGAAACTTAGAATGGAAATTGGGTTCTCCACCTCCGCAGCACCTTTATTTTGGGCTATGAAGCTTTGGAAGGACAGCAGGGAGTATAAACTGGCTATTGGTTGTCTCCTGTATTATTCATTTATGTGGAAAAAAAGGGGGGGGGGAAGAAAAAGAAAAAAAAAACCTTCCTGGTTCTGAAGAAGTTACACAAAAGATAACAGCACTGTTAGAGGGAGGTGTGCGTGTTAGCTTATGAAGTAAACGAACCTTTTGTACATTTCGTGATGAAAGGAAGAGCAGTTGTCATCTGTCATCTCTGAGAAGAATGTCACCCATGAGAATTGCACCATCCCTCTGTACTGTGTAGCTTTATCCAACTCTGCGAAGGGATCTTCCAGAGGGCAGACACTGTGCTTTATTTATGCTTGTTGCCCCAGAGTCAACAGACTGCCTGGCACTTAGTAGGTTCTCAATAAATATTTGTGGAATGGAAAATCAGATGAACAAATGAAATAATGAATCCATCCTGTTTACACTTCTGCATTTTGTTAAGTTTATTTATTTATTTTGAGAGAGAGATCGAGCAAGAGCATGCGAGTAGGGGAGGAGCAAAGAGAAAGAGAGAGAATCCCAAGCAGGCTACCAGTGCTAACAGCATGGAGCCTGATGCCAGGCTCGATCTCACGAACCCTGAGATCATGACCTGAGCCAAAATCAAGTGTCAGATGTTAACCGACTAAGCCTCCAAGGTGTTTAGTATACTAAGCCCTGTATACTTCTGTATTTTTTAAAAAACACAAAAGTACATAGGCAGAGCATATTACAGAATAGAAAAGAAAATGATTCGTAGGAAAAGATCTTAAAAATCAGCAGGTTCAATGCCTTTATTTTAAAGATAAGGAAAACAAGACTTAGAGAAATTTAACATTTTATATTGACTAGAGATCTCAAGGTTTTGAAAAATACATATGGAATATGTGTGAATGCCACACTGTTTCAATCATATCCACAAGTGCCCAATTGTTTAATGACCTCCAACTCACTTCTGGGTTCCCTTCATGTTTATTTGCCCAAAGAATGCAAACTATTTTAAAATAGCTTCAGTAAAACCTAATTAAGTAAGCCGTATATGGAAATAGTTTCTAAAACACAAAAGGGCCTGGGAGAAATTGTACGTTAAAAGTGTGTCTTTTAGGTAGAAAAACTCACAGCGCTGCAGGTAGGTAGATAAGGATTCAAATTCGGGTGCCATCAACACTTTCTAGCCATGCAAACTTGGGAAAGTTAATCTTTTGAAATTCAGTATTCTATTTTTTTTTTTTAGTCAGTAAAGATTTGACATCTCATCTTTAAAAGTCATTACAAGAATTATATTAAATATTACACGCAAAAGCACATCAGTGCTTGAGGAATCGAAGGAAAGGGGCAAGGTGAGGAGAGCTGGTTTTGTTTGGTGATCAAGCATGTCTATTAGATGATCTGAGTTAAAATCCTGATTCTCTTAGAGGCTGTGCAACTTTGGGCAAGCTACTTAGCTTCTCTGTTTTTACATCTATAAATAAGAAATTATAATAGTACATATGTCACAGGATAGACTCAATGATATCATAGTGGTGACATGGTAGTGTTTGGGCTCAAAAAATTGAGTTTAGCTGCAGAAATGCAGCAGATGTATCTGAAGAGATGGTAAGTAAAGGGGAAGCATGTCAAGGAAACAGATAGTTAGTTGTACAGGGCCTTTAAAAGGAGTATCACCGGGGTCATGAAGATCTACTTATTCAAATATTTACCCAGGTATATTCATTTTTATTTTCTAGCATCTTTCTGAAAAAGCTGAAATTCTTTTAATCTGATGTCTTGGACTTATTAGTTGTAATCTGCCTTATTTTGATTTTGAATTTAAAGCTAGTGTTCAACTACTGGCCTTATGCATGTACTTAAAATTAGCAAGTGAAAACATAAAATATTTACATCTCCACCCTTGCCAAACTGACTACAGCTGAACCACCCTTCCCTTAATACTGAGGCTAAACAGATGAGGCTTGCCCTGTGCCCTGGAGGTTAGAGCTCTCAGGCTGCAGCAGAATAACAACATAAATGAGTTCCAAAATGGAAAATTCTCCACCGTCCTAGCAGAGTTCAAACTCAGGACCTGACGAAGTCAATGGATATCACTAATGGGAGCACTTATATCGCATCACAAGTTCTAACTTACCTTCTTCTTGAGATCAGAATCTCCTGGTAGTTATTGGAGTATCTGTTTGTACTTAAAAGGTAGGAAGTAAAGAAGTATCCAGCCACTGAGCTTGGCCGATGTGCCTGGTAGAGTGAAATACTATTGTCAAGTCAGTCCAGTCCTCTGTGTCTGGGCCCAACATGGGTTCCCGAATGAGATGGGTTAAATTATAAACTTCACTCCTGATCCTTTCCATTTCAGTCAGATGCTTTGCATTTTACTCTTATTACTCATCACATTTTACTAGTAAATGACGTTTTTCTTTTATATATTTTACACATAGTATAATGTACAGAGCTTATGTGTGGAGTTGGTTGAATGTTGACAAATGACACACTTATGTAATATCACCCACTCAAGATGTAGAATTCTTTTACTCCCTGAAGGTTTCATTTCTAGACAATCATCCTCACCCCTTCCTGGAACTTTATTTTATTATTATTTTTTAAATTAATGTTTATTTTTTGAAAGAGAGACAGAGTGTGAGCAGGGGAGGGGCAGAGAGCAAGAGGGAGGAACAGAATCCAAAGCAGGATCCAGGGTCTGAGTTGTCAACGCAGAGCCCCATGAGGAGCTCGAACTCACAGACCTCGAGATCAAGACCGAGGCTGAAGTCCGACGCTTAGCCGACTAAGCCACGTAGGAGCCCCGAAACTTTACTTTAAAGTTTTTATCACTTTAAATTAATTTTGCTTGAACTTGAACTTCTTATAAATATAATCATGCTGTATATACTCTTTCATGCTGTTTTCTTCTGCTCAGTATATTTTTGTGATTCATCCATGATGTTGAATGTATCAGTATTTTTGTTACTATTTTTTCATCACATGAATATAACGCAAATTGGGTTCTATTTTTATCTTGATAGACACTTGATTGTTTACAGTTATTGGCTGTTATAAATAAATATACCACAGGCATGAATGTACAAGTTTCTGTCAAATATATGTTTTCATATATCTTGGGTAAATACAAAGGAGTAGAATTGCTAGCCTATAAGGTAGGTGTATATGTAAGTTTATCAGGATCTACTAAACTGGTTAAACCACTTTACAATTCTACTAGATATCTGAGAGTTGATTTGTTCCATATCACCACCAACATTTGGTATTGCCTATCTCTTTTGCTTTAGCAATTCTAGTGAGTGCAGGAAAGTTGCATTTCTTCAACGACTAATGATGAACATCTTCTCATATACTTATTGACCGTTCATATACCTTTTTTCATTAAGTGTCCTTTGCCCATCTTTTTGTGGTTTATACTTTTAAGTTTATACTTTTATGATTTATACTTTTAAGTTTGTGGTTTATACAGTTAAGACCTTTTGTATACATGGTGGATTAATGCACTGTAAATGTTTTCTTCGAGTGTATCACTTGTCTTTTTATTTTTAACAATGTCTTTTCACAAACAAAAGGTTTTGTTTTTGTTTTTAGATGTTTATTTATTTTTGAGAGAGAGAGAGCGAGGGGCAGAGAGAGGGAGACAGAGAATCCCAAGCAGGCTCTGCACTGTCAGCGCAGAGTTCGATGCAGGGCTTAAACCCATGAACCATGAGAAGGTGACCTGAGCTGAAACCAAGAGTTGAACGCTTAACTGACCTAGCCACCCAGGCGCCCTCACAAACGAAAGTTTTTATTAATTTTGATGAAGTCCAATTGTCAATTATTATATTGTATAATTGTATTATAACTATGTAGTATTTAATCGTAAAGCACATTGTATTCTATTGTATATTTATAATTGGTTGACAATTGATGCATTATATTATATATGTTTGTCCTATCTAAGACCTCTCTGCCTACCTCAAGGTCATGAAGATATTCTCATATATTTACTCCTATAAGCTTTGCAGCTTTAGCTTTTACATTAAAGTCCATGGTCTATCTTCAATTAATTTTTCTGTATGCTGTGTAATACACAGTTTGTATATTTTGTTATGGCAGCCTGAGCAGACTAAGACAGCCCCTACCCTATTCACCAGGCGCTAGACACATTAACCTCCTTTTAGTTCAAGTTCAGCTAATCCCTCTCAGCTTCAGGACTTGCTGTTCCTCCTCCCCAGAATTAGTTTCCAACTCTTTCCATCCTTTAGATCTCAATTCATATCTTATATACTCTAAGAACTCTCCTCGAATAACCTTATCTGAAAAAGACTTCCCCAGTTACTCTCTACCTAACCACCCAGCTTATATTTTTCACGGCACTTTTTTTCATCTGTATTCATTTATTTATTTACTTACCGACTTGCTTACTCACTGTCACTCATCACCACTCCCCAAGCCACACACAATCAGTCCCTTCTGAGCAAGGAACCACATATTCACCAGTTTACTGCCAGCTTGTAGCATGCCTGACTCACTGCCGGGATTCAATAAATATTTTTTGAGTGAAGAAATAAATGACCAGTTAATGAAGATTCTGTGATCAAATTAAATTCTTGCTTTGATAATTCAGTTTATTGATAGACTTTATTGAGTGGCGACATAACATTGAAAAGAAAAGGATTAGGATATATTTTTTTAAAGGGGCAGATTCTGATCTGCCAGTGATTTCCATATGACTTTGCATAAGTCATTTACCCTCCCGGTTATTTTAAAATGGGTTTAATAGGGGCGCCCGGGTGGCTCAGTCGGTTAAGCGTCCGACTTCGGCTCAGGTCATGATCTCACGGCTCATGAGTTCGAGCCCCGCGTCGGGCTCTGTGCTGACAGCTCAGAGCCTGGAGCCTATTTCAGATTCTGTGTCTCCCTCTCTCTCTCTGACCCTCCCCCGTTCATACTCTGTCTCTCTCTCTGTCTCAAAAGTAAATAAACGTTAAAAAAAACTTTTTTTAAAAATTAAATGGGTTTAATAATATTTATCCTACCTGCATGAAAGAGTAATTCTGAAACTTGAGTAGGGTTCTGTATTTAATTGAGTTTATATATTTATTGTAAAATACTTTATAAACATGAGGCATTGCTTCCTGTTAAGTACCAGACACCTTAGGGAAGAGGAATAATTTGAAATATACTCTCTTTGGCATTGAAAACTGCATTGCCCAATATTGTAGCCTCTAGCCACATGTAGCTATTTACATTTAAATTAATGAAAATTAAATAAAATTGAAATTTTAGTTCCTGAGTTACACGAGACACTTTTCAAGTGCTCAGTAGCTAAATATGTCTAGAGAGTATTCTGCTGCATAGCACAGATATAGACTTTGTCCATCATGGCAGAGAGTCGTATTGGAAAGCTTCTGTCCAGAACTTACAAGTTATTTTAGGAGACAAAATAAATATCCTCGAAATAACCTGAAAACAACCAACATGATATGTTAGCATCTACAAAGTAATATTCTAAAAAATAAAATAATATCATATAAAATAAAATACTAAGGAAGCATACAAGACAAGGAGAGTGGGGGAGAAGTCAGGGTGTGGCAGGTGGATTCAAAAAGGCTTCCCTGGAAAATATGATTTTGAAATGTCTCCTTAAGGAGGTGAATCGGGAAAAGGACAGATGGACTTCAGGGGGGGGGAAAAGAGAAGGCATGTCAGGAAGAGAGACACCAAGACAGAGATTAGTATATGTGACATGTGAGTTTCTAAACTAGTCCAAAGATCAGCAGGCATTTATTTATACACTAAACACTTATTTCCTGGTACTAGTGTTAAGTGGTAGGAATTAAGAGTACACAGACTCATAATATATAGTTTCTGTCTATGTGCTATAAGAAATAGAAGACTACCAAAAAGGCCTCTAACATGCAAGTCCAAGTAAGTGTTATATAATTGTTATAAAGGCTCTAAGGAGTTGTGCACTTTTTACTGGTGAGGGGTTCCTGGAAAGGGTGCCAAATGAACAGAACTTAGAAGAACAAGTAAGATTTGGGGAAACATATGTGATTTCAAGGGAAAATACTGGAGAGAAGAAGAAGAAGAGGGGCGAATTCACCAGGCTTTGGATGGTCCAGCTGAATGGAGCCTAAATGCATACATATGAGAACTGAGAGAAGTCTGGAAAATATAAACCTGAGGATATAATGGTTAAAAAGATTCAATTCCTAGCCTTATACCTTGCAAGTAATAAGGAATCTCAATGCAGAATGATAGATCCTCTGCTGAAGAAAATACAGGTGCTCTGGAAGCATAGGGGGAAAGAGTGTCTAGCCAAGCCTTTGGGGCCAGTGAAGTTTACATTTAGAAAGTGTTCTGAGGGATGATATTGGAAAGTTGAGTAGGGGCTAACCAGGCAAAGGGTAGAACATAATGCTCAACAAAGACAAAAATGTTCGCAGATTCAAGAAGGGAGGGATGTGTTGCATTGAAGTATATTTCAGTGGGTTCAAGGCAAGAGGTTTAGTTAGAGAGACATGCTGGAGAGGAAAGCCAGAACCAGGTCATAAGAGCCACTGCAATCCACTTCCAGTTGTTCATACTCAGAAAATATTTGGGGGAACCTGGGTGCCTCAGTCAGTTGAGAATCTGATTCTTGATATCTTCTCAGGTCGTGATCCCAGAGTCATGGGATCAAGCCCCACATCAGGCTCCACACTGAGCATGGAGCCTGCTTAAGATTCTTTCTCTCTCTCTGCCCCTCTCCTCTACTCACACACTTTCTCTAAAAAAAGAAAAAAAAATAAAAAAAGTAAAAAAAGAAATTTAAAGAAAATATTTAAAGATTTTTGTCAAGGATGAGTCTAAATCAGAGTTTCACTCAGTCCCCCCTCCCTTTCTCCATAGCTCCTGCTATCTCTCTCCCTTACTGCAATGTGGATTGGAGAGAAAGGAGACCAGGAAGCCAGCCAGGAGGCTATTGTAGCATCTTTGGATGAAAGGCAATGGTGGTCTAAATGTAGGGAATCATCATGGGATAGAGAGAAGTGAAACACGGGCTACAGATGTTTAAGTAGTATAATAACAGGACTTGACCATTGATTGAATTTGGAGTTTGAAGGGAAGAGCATTTCCCCCTTTGATTTCTGGCTTGGGCAAAATGTGGGAGGTTCTGTTTTGGACATGTTGAGTACAAGTTGAGTCTGAATTATCCAAATGATTGGTATGGGACAGTGGGTAAAACGAGTCTGGAGTAAGAGAGACCTCACTGGAGATAAAGACTTAAAATTCTATGGCACATTGACAACGCTATAAGAGCTTCCAGAAAGAATATGGCTCAAGTATTTTCTAAGCAGATTAGCTTTTTAAAGATGGATCAACTCAATTTTATTGTGTTGTGGTAATTACCATGCCATTTCTTGAAGTAGTTGTTTTCATTTCTTGTCATTTACCTCCCCTATATATATATTAAAAAAAAATCTAAAATAATCTTCTGCATGAAAATCTCAAAACGCCTATCATAATCTCAATCCTTCCATTTAACTGTTTATTTTTCTTGGGATATTCCTAGAAACCTACTGATACTTCAATGTTGAAATATCAAACTTGATCTTAGTTTTGTAAAGTAATTACAGTTTGAGGAGGAAAAATATTGTCAAACACCTACCCTTTGAAATACCCCTTTTAAGATATTCTTTTCTGGGGTGCCTGGGTGGCTCAGTAGGTTAAGCATCTGACTTTGACTCAGGTCATGATCTCGCAGCTTGTGAGTTCAAGCCCTGCGTCGGGCCCCGTGCCCAGTAGTTCAGAGCATGGATCCTGCTTTGGATTCTGTGTCTCCCTCTCTCTGCCTCTTCCCCAGCTCTCTCTCTCTCTCTCTCTCTCTCAAAAATAAACATTAAAAAAATTTAGAAAATAAAAAGATATTCTTTTCTGTGACTTACATGATTTCCATGCGTGCAAAAAGAGTTTCTTGATCACGCACAGTGTTTTTGCTTCAGTGCAGATTAGGATTCCACAGATATCTTAATTTGGAAATTTGCATCCAATACAAAGTAGCATATGGAGTGAAAAAAAAAGTGGAAGTAAAAGTTCTAAAATCACATTAATCCCTCTATGATTATGAGGTGCTTTTCCTTCTTTAATTTTTTTGTGTGTTTTTATGATTTGTAAGCATTATTTTACATCATTAAAAAATAAATATTATTGATACAGTGGCTTCACTATCTTACTGCGTCGTATGTGTACAAAATATTAGCGTTGGTATTGTTTTTCATGCTTTGAATTGTATTATACAGCATTCCTTTAAATGTCTTCATTACCCATAGACTCATTTTAATTTTATTGTAAGCAAGATGTAGTCCAGGTACAGATGGTATAAGATGACTTAATAAGTAGGGAAAAATCTTCAGCAATCTGGTTCTATATCCATCATGAGACTGTAGTATTAAAAATGGTCTTTATCATACAGATAATGCTGAGGGAGTCGATCGATGGCTGTACAAGTTGCCACTACCTGGCAACTTCGCATATGGGGCTGGGGATAATTATTACCATTTTATACTTTTTAACAAGTCGATTCAATTGACCTTTCTACTTCCAGACTCAGTATAACTGGCAAATCAATATTATCAACAGTAATTAAAACTGCCAGCAATATGAAAGAGATCAGCCTGATAAATTGTATACAATTAAACTCTTATTTAAGTGGTTTTCTAAAATTATCACAAACGAAGGAACGAAGGATGAGAACCACATTTTCTAAAAGTGTAGCACATGCTCTATACTGGCTAGAAAAAAAATAATTCTGAGCACTCTTCTATTTGTCTCTCTGTAATCAAATGCTAACGTATTTGTTTTGAGAACTAAAACTAAGCATCCCCTACATACTCTATACTTCATGGAAGTTTTAAAAAAGCAGGAGAATAATGAAAAGAAAGAAAGAAATGCTCTAGGCACTCATCAGTAGTGTCAGGGAGAATAGTGTTCAACGAAGTATATCTTCCATTTTAAAATAATCAACTGGTTGATTACAAACTGCTCTGCACATAGAACAAAAGTCTCCTATAAGAGTTACTTAATAGTAGTTATAGGAAGACACATGAAAATTCAGATTTTATTATTTTTGTATTTAAAGTATTTTTTTTAACATTTATTTATTATTGAGAGACAGAGCATGAGCATGGGAGGGACAGAGAGAGGGTCAGTCACAGAACCTGAAACAGGGTCCAGGCTCTGAGCTGTCAGCACAGAGCCTGACGCTGGGCTTGAACTCACAAACCACGAGATTATGACTTGAGCCGAAGTCAGACACTTAAAGAGCTGAGCCACCCAGGCTCCCCGAGAATTGAGATTTTAAAAGGGCATATTATTTATTTACTTTCAGTAAAAATATTATAGTAATGCTTCTGTTTATTCACTAAGGCAATGGGAAGAAATGGAGTAATTATTGTATATAATACCTAAAACAATCTCATTTATTTCATTTCATTCATACTAGCCTAATATTTTGTTTTGTTTTTTTCTCTAATATAATAAGGTGTCAAATAACATAATTTCCTGTATATTAGTCATAGCCCTCTTTCTTTTTCCAAATAAAATGTTGGTGGCCAGATGCATAACCTACCAGAGTCCTGTTAATGTCTTCCCCTGGAACATTTCAGAGACAGATGTGCTGGCTGGTTTTTGGTTAAGTTTAGTAGTTCCTTAAGGAGAAAATTATTTGTTTTAAAAAATGAGTTAGAAGCAGTTCATCGCAAGGGCACAAATAAAAATCATTTCATCTCAAATACATCTCCAACTTCAAGTGATTCTAAACATGGAAGATTACTTTTTTCATATGCAAATGTATCTAGTGTCTTTTTAATTTTATATCCATTCTTTAGAAATTGTGGCTAACAAATATAATATTCTTCTCACGAGCATATGATTGTACATTTTTGTTCATTTTGACGTTACCTAATAAAGAGTACATGGTAGGTTAGAGCCTGAAAACCTACCTATAGAGAGGAGTGTAGAAAGCCAGAGGGGAAAGGGCAACATTAAAGCCTTCTGCTGAGACGTCCTTTCTGACAAGAGCCTGAGACAGAACACTCTTGAACAGCTACTTCTTCTTGAGCAAGTGATTAATGTTGTTGGCAGAAAGACATGACCACAACATATAGCTCAGCAACTCAGTCTCCTGTACCAGATTTATGAAGCCTGGGTCAATATAAATTGTTTTAAGAGAGCTCACAACCTTGTAATTCACTAGGGACAATGATGGAAAGGAAAACATGGCCTTGGTGTTGTCTTTGCTCACCATTTTCATTGGCAGATGTATAATTGAGTAAAAAACTATCTTGGCATTTAATGAGCAGGTAAAATATGAAGAATAGCTCTCTTTGAATCCCATCTTTAATCTTCAGTGATAGCTCAGGCATTAGAGACAAAGGTGAGTTTAAAAGGGGCAGAGTTGACACGCTATTCCATTAGAGGATTCATCAACCAAGTTCACTGGTTGAATTGAGGTATTTATTTTTGTGTTTTTACATTTCGAGTAAAAGAATTCTTTTAAAGCATGCACATGTTGGGAAGATATTTTGCATATGAAAACCATGCCTTTCAAAAGTACATAATTGAACGATTCAACATAATACAAAAAGTTCCTGACTTTGAAGTTTATTTTAAAGTCAAATGGAAACAACCACCTACACTATTATCTTCATGTAATATATATCCACCTAGATGATTTTTAAAGGACCTTTCAGGCCATTAGACTAAAATAACAAAATAAGTCATAAGCACAGCATCACAAGCTTATTATCACCCCATTGTCATCTAAAGGGCTCATTCCTTTTATTACATCTATTTCTCATATTATCCTCTTTTAAAAAAGCATTCACACTTAAGCAAAATTGTTCTCATCAATAAAAGCATTGTCTGAATTACATAGTTCTTCAAGTGTGGTGTTCACTCTTTAAAGTTACTCTATGGAACCAACTCAGAAAGGGCAGTCATTCATTTTTTTGAGAGGCACATCCTGGATCCTGAATGAGATGAACAGTATTTAATTTCAGTTGTAGTTATAGAAGGGAAAGGAGGAAATGGATGAGTCTCCAAGAAGATGTCCAAGTGAAAATCAAAATGGAAAGTTGGTAAATAACTGTGGTCATATCAACTTAGATTGGTTTACAGCATGTCACATGATTTTGCTACTCTATTTACAAAATGCATTTCTGAAAGTTAGTTTAATTTTTTTTTAACTTTTTAATTTATCTTGAGAGACAGAGAGAGCAGAAGAGGGGCAGAGAGAGAGGGAGAGAGAGAATCCAAGGCAGGCTGTGTGCTGTCAGCTCAGAGCCTGATACGGGCTTGAACTCATGAACCATGAGATCATGACCTGAGCCTAAACCAAGAATCAGACACTTAACCAACTGAGCCAAACAGCATCAGTTTAAATTTTAGTAAGACTATGCTGTACAACCTAAAAGTAAAGTAAAATAAAATCAATATTTTCTATTGTTTTATTTGTTTGATGAAAAAGCTAGATATCTGAGAACAAATGTCAGGGTGAATTTATCTTTCATCTGAATTGTGTAGCAAGAATATTACATATGTCATAATCTGAGTACTACCAAAGGATCCTTGTGGAACTGCATTTCCAACACAGCATGTCTGGACGGTATGTATGTCTCGAATTCATACTGTCAATCACTTTTTCAGAGGAAAGTACCAACAGTCCTTATTAAAGTAAGAAAACAATTCATTGACATAGTAATACCTCATTACAAATTAGTTTATGAGATTAGCTAAATAGTAAGATGATAGTGATAATATTAGCTAACACCTGTGATAGTTGAGGACACAGGGCATAAAAGGTTGGGGGCACAGTTAGGCCACATAGTATCAATGGTGTTACAAAATGGAGAATATTCTTCCCACATACACCCCCACAAAGAGAACTGTAATGCCTCACAGTCTTGCTGAGAATAGGTGACTTATAGACTGAGATGGAAAAAACATATTTGTGCATACACAAATATATATACGAATACATATATGCACACACACTTATAGAGGGATATGCACATATACATATATGCACACACACATGCATAACAGGTTTATATAAATGTGAATATAGCTGAGACATTAGTGATAATATGAACTAAAAGAACAATAGTGTCCTAAAATCTAAGGCATAGAATACCTATATGAAATCTACAGGGTTAAGTTCTAAGTACACTTTTCAGAAAATTATATTTAATTAGGTTCAAACAGGTATATCTCATTTAGAACTTTTTTCAAGTTTTGCCATTCTTTTCAGTCATTTCATTATCATTAAGTATTATTTATTGAGGAAATGCATGATTGTTTATTAAGGGATTGAAGTAATTATTATTTATTGAGTGCTCACAATATGCCAGGGACGGCTGGCAGAGCGTAAAGGGACACTGTCCTACCCTTGAAGAATTCATCAGATAAAGAGGAAAGACAGATGCACTTGGCCTTAGCCTTTAATGAGGTTATTGGTGCTTATGTTACACGAAGAGGATGTTCATGCATATGAGCGTGTGTGTATTCAAACAGTATGCCACTGACTTGACTATTTCATTTCATCACCAATTAATTCATAGAGGTTTGGCCCTCAGAAAGTTGAGATGAAAGTCACGTATCATGTTGGAAATTAGTACTATTATTGGCCTTGTATAATTAGGAAAGGGTCCCTGATGGTGTTTGGTTCCTTAAAATCATCAAGTACGAATGCTTTTAAACATAATAACAATAAAATAAAATACTATAATAGATACTTGTATATATACCAGTGAGAATAAACATATGTTAATATGTTTTATTATTATATTAGTTAACATCTATTGTATTTATTTATTGTATTATTGTATTATTTATTTATTTACTTATTTATTGTATTTATTAGGTGTCAAGAATGAGGCTTGACATAATTACCTCACAGAACCTCCCACTCCTTTCCATTTCGTGCTGACCAGAGGTACCTACACTGATGTGTATCATTCCCCTAGGGGTTTTTGTACTTTTATTCTGTCTATATTTATCCATAACATAACATATACTATTGGTTTGTTTGCTTTAAAAATTTATACAAATTTTACCATATGACATATACCTTTAGGTAAGTTACTTTTTTCACTCAATGTTCTGTTCTTGGGATTTCTCCATATTGATACATTTATTTTAACAATGTGAATGCTCCATGGCTATTCACCCTGTGGTCCACAAAAAAAGCATTAGATGATTTCCACTTTTTCATAAGCATTGGTCCCCAATAAACATTTGCACCCAAAACTCCATTTCACCATCTGCTTCTTAGAAACCAGCCTGTATAGCTCAGGGAGGTAGTTCCAGGCGCTGTGTTTTGTGATAGGTTTCTGATTCCTAAAACAGATATCCAGACTTTTATGGTGCTTATAAGCCCTACCCATTCTTATCCTTCTTATCTCAGTGACTCCCTCAATTTCCTGCTATTTCTAGAAGCTCTATTTTCACCTTCTCACCTTTTTTTCCCCCACCACATAAAAAGACAAAGAAAGGCCCACGTCCCATTCATGACAAGGCTTCTATGTGCATTCTGGATCTTATTCTGCTCTTTGGGGACTTGGGTCTGGTATCGCATGACTTCCTTCTCTACTGGCTTCCCCACACCTTGGTCAATAAATAAATTGAAGTCACCTTGTTTTAGAAGGAAGCAGTAACAAAAATATAATCTCTTTTGATCTACGAAGTCCAATATCTGACCTTTCCAGCCAACCTCCCCATTAACTTCTTATCCCACTGAAATCTGGCTTTTACAACCACTAGTTCACTGAAATTATTTTTATCAAGGTCCCTAGTGACCACTTGATTACTAAATCCAATGGATATTTTTCAGTCCTTGCCCTACTTAACTTTCTTCAGGACTTTCAAAAGTTAATCCTTTTTTGGAATTTTAACATTGTAAGTATTTCAAGTACACAAGTGTCTCAAATATAAAAATTCACATAATAAATATAACAGACACTCATTACTTGTCATTTGGATTAAACGAATACAGACATTTTGCCATATTTTTTAACTCTATTAATAAATAAAACATAAAAGATGCCATCCTTTCCCTGTTTCTTCCTCTCCAGGAGTAACTTATAACCTAAAGTCATTGTGTATTATATCCACTTCTTCCTTTTCCAAATATTATGATTCATTAACTTATACACATCACTCTTTCTTGGTTCTCTCACACAATTTGACTATCAGTTTTTACAATCACTTTTGGGCTCTACTTCCATCCATATATTCCTGCTACAGGTATTCCCTGACAGTCTATTGAAAATTGCCATTTATATATTTCACAAAGGCAAGTGGGTGGGACCAGAACTAAGTTCATTGTTCCCCCACAATAATTAGAGTGAAGCCTACTGCTGGAATAAATAAGCTTGTTTGTCCCCTATATTAGTGCAGTAATTTTAAAATATGTCCACAAATTCTTTGACACTCCCCCCTTCAAAAGGTGGAGCCTAATTCCCTCCCATTGACTATGAGCTGGACTTAATAACTCCATTCTAACGAATAGGATAAGGCAGAAACAATGGTACACAGCTTCCAAAACTAGGTCATTAGAAAGCATCGTGTCCTCTCTCTCTGTGTGTGTGTGTCTCTCTCTCTCTCATCTCTCCTCTCACACTTGCTCTGGGGTGAAACCTTCTAAGTCATAGGGACACTACTCATGGAACTCTGTCAAGAGGTTCATGTGTCTATGGACTGAGGTCTTCTGTCAAGAGCCACCTGAGTGAGTTATCTTAGAAGTAATTTTTGGTCCAAGTCAAACCTTTCCACATTAATGACTCTTGCGTGTCAAAGGGGCCAGAGTCAGAAACCTGTGGGATGTCTTGATTCCCCAACTCCCTTCACCCCATACAGGTAATCAGTCACAAATCTTGCTGATTCTAACCCCATAATAATTTTTTTTTCCAATACATTTTACTTTCTTTCTCTTCTGTCATTACGGCTAAGACCATGGCAACAATCTCCCACTGACAGCCCCACAAATTTTGCACACTCTGATCCATTCTCCTGCATAACTTGTCAAACTCCACATCTGATTATATCTCTTTTGCTTAAAAATAAATTTTAATTAACAAAATAGTCCTGATTAGTCCATTACCAAACAATTATCTTCTAAGCACTTTAAAATAGGGGGCAGGGAATGGTTAGACATGACATTGGAGTCTTTGAGTAATTTTCTAAGCTCATCTCATGACATTTTCCTCACTTCAAATTACAGATTTCAGCCATGCTAAACTTCTACAATTTCCCCCCAAGTGGACCATGTTCTCTTTTGCTTCATTAATACTATATATGCCTCTCTGCTCCTCCTTCATCTGTACTCTTTACCTACTGAGTCTCATTTAAAGCATCACCTTCCCCAAGAAGTTTTTTCTGAGTACCTAGTCGGTATTTGTCCACTCTCCTATAACCCCCTATGCACAAATATCTATCACTTTCTTTTCTCTGCCACTGGACCCTTTTGGAATTAGAAGCTTAACTATGCTTGCGTACATAGTAGATGTCCCCTGAAAGATTTTTTTGAGGCAGGGGTGGTGCAGGGGGAGATGGAGACAGGGAATCTTAAACAGGCTCCATGCCCAGCGCAGAGCTCCACGAAGGAGGGCTTGATCTCATGACCATGAGATCATGACCTGAGCCAAAATAGAGATTTGGATGCTTAACAGACTGAGCCACCCAGGCACCCCCCAGAAGATATTTTTAAATGACCAAATGCATGTATGGATGAAGCAAGTCAAATTGAAAATTTAGTTTCTCAGTCTTTCTAGCTATATTTCAAGTGCTCACATATGGCTAGTGGCTACTCTACTGTACAGTGTAGATTTACAGATTTCCATTATCTCACAGGTTCTATTGGACAGTGCAACCTAAGATTAGATTAACTGGAACAGGAATATTTAAGAAGAGAAAGGGAAAACTAATGATAGCTAGTAAGAAATAGGAGAATAAAGAAAGGAGGAAATTGGTTATGATTTCTAGATGTCATGATTAGTTGATGAGTTGACAGACATAGGAAATGCCAAGCTATGCAGAGGCCAAGATGAGAGATTATTCGTGTCGTTGCTGTGGTAGTTGTTGAGTGTGAGATGACAGTTGCACATCCGGTGGATATTTCCTGTGTCACTGTCCAAAGTTAATATAAAAAACTCTGTTCTACAACTTGCCTTTGTAACAGGAGATCCTTCATTAAACATTTTCTTGTTTCTCCTGTTTAATTTAGAGAACCATCCCCAAACAATGCTGGATTCTCACTGTCCTTATGATGTCCTACGTTTAGAATAAATGAGTTTGGTGAAAATCACCAAATTGGGTTGTTTCTCCATTCAGAAATATATATTTTTTCCTGTGTATTAAATTTAACCACTTAAAAAGTTCACAATGGTATCATGGGGTAAATGTATACAAATTTATCAAGCATTTGAACTTTTTTAAAAATTGCCCACAAAGACATCAAAGGACTTTAAAATTTTCTCCTAGAATGATACAACACTAACTCCTACTTTAACAACACTGACATACTGCTCCTTAAATGCTTCAATACACTACTCTGAGCTACTACATTTATCTTGTAAAAGGCATCAGGGATTTATACAAATACATATTAAGTATGATAGATTGATTACCTTAGAATTCATATTTTGTCTATAATGGAACACAGCTGTTAGTACTTGCCCAGTAATTGACTGGTTAAATTTTCTGAATATAGAGAATTTCCCTATTCCATAGAAATAAACTTTGTTTTTAAGCCAAATCTCTGAGCAGGATGTTGAAGAAATCTGTGTCCTAAAAGATCTTTGATATCTCATGCTCTAAATGTTTTAAAGAGCATTAAAAATTATACAAAATTCTGTCCAATTAATTAAATAAAACTGACTTGCGTTTTCCTTTTTATATATTAATCTCATATCACATAGGGATCAATAGATGTTTTTGAAATAAGCCATTTAATTTTTCTTCCAGTTTGTATATCTAAGCCAGTCATGGGACATCACGTTCCTTTAATTTCAGGTGCCCCCCCCCACTACCCCCCGCAACCTACTCCTCTATTTTCACGTGTGTTTTCCTTGTTAAACTTTTTTTGCTGATAATTAGTTTATGTTCTTCTGACATTTACATTGTTTAGTGGGTTTTATTTTTATGGTATTTTTATATTTACTCCAAAATGTAAGCCTTTTTTTTTGAACAGTGAATCTTTATATTTGACTTTTTTAAAAAAAAAATTATAATTTACATAAAAAGTTTTCTAAACACTTAGTTCTGTTGATAGTTTCTTACATCTATGTAACTATCACCCAAAACAAAGTACTGATTCTCAAAGGTTTGCATACATTTAAAATCTGTGAGAGGGCTTATTAAATACAGATTCCTGGGTCCCTCCTTCTGAATTCCTGTTTCTATTTCAGTAGGTCTGGTGTGGGACCCAAGAATTTGCATGTTCATCAAGTTCCCAGGTAGTACTTACATTGCTGGTCTGGACCACCCTTCAAGAGTGACCAGTTATAGAGCATTGTATTCATACCCAACACATTCCTTCATTCTCTTTTCTGGTAAACCCAATACTCTGCACACTGCCTATCTAGCCATTTGCTGACTTCTTTCACTGTAGTTTAGTTTTGCCTATCCTTGGGCATAATATAAAAGGAATGATTATTTTGTGTCTTCTTTCACTCAATATGAGCCACTGAATTTTTCAAGTAGTCAAACAGTCATTGTAACATATATGTTTGGTCTTCGGATATTTTGAATTTTTGATTTCTGTATTTTATCTTTCATTAACTGCTCATCTTTTTTTTTTAAGTTTTTTTAAGGTTATTTTTGAGTAAGACAGAGTGTGTGAGCAGGGGAGGGACAGAAAGAGGGAGACACAGAATCCGAAGTAGGCTCCAGGCTCCAGGCTCCCAGCTGTCAGCACAGAGCCTGACGCGGGGCTCGAACTCACCAGCTGTAAGATCATGACCTGAGCCAAAGTCGGTCACCCAACCGACTGAGCTACACACGTGCCCCACTGCTCATCTTTTATATTATTTGTATTTGATATGTTAAATTTTATTTTGATTTATGCTTTGCTATACTTATTTTATTTATTATATTTTTGTGTCATTGAATTAGACTTACTTTTACTTTCCATTCTATTTTAATCTTTCTATGATAAAATGGAAACCACTGAATTTTAAGAAAGAATTTAAGTAATTTTTATTTGTGATTGTAAATGATATACTTTATTTGTGATTGTAAATGATATACTTTATTTGTGATTGTAAATGATATACTTGGTCTATCATTCTGGAACTTTAGTTTCCATAGTTTGTCTTTATTTTATGGTTATTATATTGCTACTTTTTATGATCTTCGTATAAACAACTTTGTTTTGTTTAGCTTTATTTTTGTCTTCCTCAGTTATTTGGAAATAAATAATTTACTTTTAGCTCTATAAATGTCTACTTTTGAAATGACTTTAACATTTTTTTCAACATAAGTGATTCTAAACACCAAATTCAATAAATAATTTACACATTCTTATTCTCCCGTATGTAAAATCTCAACACAGGCTACCTGACCAGGTTCTGCGACTGCCCTTTGCTCTAGGTAAAAGAAGTGTGTTTTAACCATTCAGCAAACACCCAGTGTAATTTCTTTGTTTCTGCTCATGCTGGTCTATAAAAGTCTTTCTCTTCATGCACCTCTTTGGAGTTCCTTTCTACCTGTTGATTGGATGCTGCCTGATTCATGAATCGCTGAATAAAAGCCTATTTGGTCATTAGATTGTGGGAAAATTTCTTGAGACATAAGTTAGCAGATTAAGTGAGGTAAGTGATTTAGTGTAAGGTCTTTCAAGTTCATCATCATGGTTTTATCTTTTGTCTCTTTTTTCTTAATTTAAAAAGATTCTCTGTGTTTTCAATGTGACTAAAGATTCTGCAGCATCTATTCTGATAATACTGTTTTTTGTTGATCTAGCTATTCAAATTTTAGTTTCTTTCTAGTTTTTACCTTAACTCACTTAATTTCCTCTTCATCTCACTATTGTAGTCTTTGTATCTCACACTATTAACTTTTAATTTCATTCTTTCCTTTTATTATGGATATTTATAAATAGCTGCATCAGAGATTCCAATCCAAATGGCATTTTAAAATGGAAATATATCTGCTTTTGAGTAAAATTATAATTTCTTAAAAATAAAATTCAGTAGTATCACTCTTTTCTGTACATCAACTGCTATATTTAAATTTATGTATCTAAATCTTCATGTGCATTTATTATGTGATTTTAATAGTTTTTTATAATGAAATCATAGTATAGCTACATATTATAACCTAGTATTTTTAAATAAGTATATATATGTATATATATATGTATACTTATATACGCATATATATACTACACATTTCCCATGTGATCGAGTATTCTTCAATATATCATATGTACCAGAATTTAATTTATTGCTGCCCTATTATTGTTATTTAGATGGGTTCCAATCCTTTATTATTATTGATTTGTTACAATATTTAATCATATGGTTATAATTTTGTCTTTAATTTTTTTCTTTTTTTAGAAAACATAAAGCAAATTTATTTGATTCTAGAGAATGCACATACTAATTGCCTTCCAGAAGAGTTATTTATTCTCAATAACAGTAGAACAATATATGACACTAGAAAACTACACACACACACACACACACACACACATTCTTTTTTTTAATGGTGCCAATTGGTGATTGACTCAATATCCTCTTGCAGTGTTCTTTAGCTTTGTAACAGGAAAATTGAAAGCAATAATTCAGAATTAGGGACTTGCTATGGTGGATGTGTGGCCAATGGCTATAGACAAAGAACAATACTGTTGAGCCTTTCAAAATTACTAGTAAAGAGGTGTTGGTTAGCATGAGGAAAACCAGAATTTTTCCACCTGAGTTTCAATAAATTGGATTGATCTGAAATTAAAACAAACATAAATTTTCAAATGCCATTATGCAGATCTGAGTAATTTTTAATTCAGTTTCATTCTCAAAGCATATGATATGAATTTAAATTGTTACTTGAAATAAATTTATTTCAAGGAAATATTTTCACAGGCCAAATTCTTAAATTCATTCTCTATGTTAGTGTGATAGACAGAATAATACTCTCCTCACCCAAAGATGTCCAGATCATGTGATTATGTTACTTTACATGTCAAAAGGAACTTTTCAGATGTGATTAAGATGAAGGTCCCTGAAATGAGATTATCCTGGGTTTTCTACCCAATCTAATCATTCCTTAAAAGTGGAAGAGAAAGGCAAAAGACTAGGTCTGAGACATGCAAAGTGAGGAAGTCTGACTTGCCGTGGTTGGCGTTGAAGGAGGAGGAAGGAAGCCATGAGCCAGTAGATGGGGTTGTCCCAAACAGAAACCCAGACACCTTAATCCTATAACCTTAAAGAAAGAGATTCTCCCTTTTGGCTCCATAAAAAATGCTGTCGGACTTCTGATCTACAGAACTGGAAGATAGTAGATTTGTGTTGTTTTAAGACATCAGAGTTATGGTAATTTGTTATATCAGCAATAAAAAAAAACTATTAAAATTAGAGATAAGAAGCCTCGTAACATTCAAGAATCATGTTTCTATCTTTTTCACTGCTGTGAATCAGTGACCAGCAAAGTGCCTTAGCATGTTGCCAGTAATCAGTAAATATCTATTGATTTAACTAATTAATCAAGCTCCATACATTGTTTTCATTATTTTGGCTTTTCTTAGTAGGGGAAATAGTCTCACTAGAGTTCAGAAGAGGAATAGAAATTAAATTCTGTTTTGTAACTAGCTTAAAAATTTAAACAAAACCCTGGCAAAAGAGTAATTTCTTATGTGATTAGCTAAATATAGCTTTGTATGAATGGGGAGGTTGGATCCTTCCAATGTAATGCTTGATCTCATTTTATTTGATTAGGCAAATTATGGAACGACAGCACGAAATGCATTGCTATAAGATTGTTGGCTCTAAAATGTGAATCTCATTATAGCAGTGGCCTTGAGGCCTTTTAGTGTTGAATGGAAATGAACAAGTTATACTAGTTCAAAAGAATGTTTACACACACACACACACACACACACACACATTAATTATACTCTTTTGTAGAGGAAAGCTTAACTCTTGGGCTACAGTTAAGAAAAAAAAGAGGAAATGGCACATCTGTCAATTTATAAACATGATAAAAGTAGCCAAACAATATGAATGTTGCAGCAATTCCAAAAACGGAATTTCTGGGTGTGGAGGTTCAACTGAACTGCTGTTGCTCTCAGGGGGTGGAGGTGAGGCATGGTGGTCACTAGTTCAGCCTTGCAACCTGTAGTTAAGCCTCGTGGCTGCTAGTTGAGGGTGGCCCCTCAAGTCACTGCCTCTTATTTCCACTGGATGGAAGATGGAATCCAGCAGGAGAATCAGAGCTCACTGGCTGCTTCCATGGAGTGGGAAGGGGTTGAATGATGGAGGCACGGGGGCTTGGAACAGCAGCTTCCCACTTGGCTCCCGTGTAAACACCAGGGTTGGGTGAGCGTGGCCTGTTTCTGTTGTTATTTGGTTGGATTTGACCAAGTATTGCCAGAAAAGCTTTCCGTTGGTAGGCCCCCTTTCCCATATCCTTTAGCTGTTGAAAGAGGCTTTCTTTGGGGTTTTCTATGTCCTATTGGGGATTCCCAGCTGGAGGTTGTTGGGGAAGCCTTTCCAGGGTAATGCAGTAAGAAAACCCAGGGACCTGCATGTTATTCCTCGAGTTCTATGGCCTCTGCCTTCTTCTTTCCACCTTTCACGGGCTTCCTATGTTTTTGTTGTGTTATGTGCAGGAATTTTGGATTGCAATAGGGAGGACATGGGAGAAACTGGGAATACTCAGTCATGGAGGAACTGGAAGCCTGAATAATCAATTTCTAGCTCATTAACAAATATTCAGTGAGAGCCTAGTATGTGCCAGGCACCCTGCTGTTCTGTTATATCTATGTTGCTAAGTGAAGAGGACTAAAGCAAAGAGGGAAGGAAGGAAACACTACAAACCCTCACAGTCTCAGCGACAACTTCACTGCCCTCTCTAATGACTCACACTAGGTTATTCCCCTCCCATTACATGCCCCAATACCACTTTATATTTCCCCGTTACAGAACTCATGACCTGGAATTGTCTTGTTCAATGTCTGTCCTCAGTTGCCAGTAAGATTGCCGAGACCAGTTTGTCTTTCTCACTGCAATATCCCATCGCCCTGTACACAGACTGGCACTAGGTAGGCATCACCAGTATTCATTAAATCAGCTAAATATGTGAATCCAAGGCGGTTTCCTCTCTGCCTGACTTTGCTCTTACCTTTGCTTTTCATCCCTTGTAAAATGGCTGCGTTGACTTCTGACCTCCTTGGTCAGGTTTTGGCAACAGAACCAACTCCCTGAATTTAGGCATGGGGGGGGGGGGTCTTCACATTCCTGGCTACTAAGCACAACTAACCTTTCCTACCCCCAGGACTCCACCCCAGACACATCATGCCGCCATTCTCCAGGAGCTATGGGAACATTAGGTGCTGAAGGATTGTGATACCTGGCTTCATCCTCTGCAGCATTGTTCTTCACCTGCTTTGTGTAGGTCAATTGGTAAAATGGAGGGGAAACATCGATGTCAAAGTAGAATAAATACCTGGAAGAGTTAATCGTCACAAGATAAAAACGCAAACTATAAATCGAGTTCAGTTTTCCATGGTGAAGGGTCACTTCACCATATGATCCTTGGAAATTAAAACCAAGACTGAATTAATTATCCTTTTACTGTCTTGGGTTTTCTTTCCCTTCTTGTTCAACATTAACTGCCTCTGAAATTATGTTAAAGCAATGATCTCTATCATAATGTCCTTCAGCTGGCCCTGAAAACAATTTCCTACAGAAACCTTCATTTTTCCTAGGAATCATGTCAACCTTCTTAACCTCATCATTTTTATGGTATTTTGTTTTGTTTTGTTTACCCTTAGGGTATATTAAATTTTTATGTGGCTTAACTTATCTGTGAGTTAGACCAAAGTAATGTTTTAAAGTACGTTAAATGATTTAAAAGTATTTTGCTTCCTCAGGAAGGCTGTTAATATACACGGAAAATTGTGTGGCAGCAAAATGAGATACTCTCAGCGGTACAGAGTTTATCTAGGGTTTCCCATATAAAGCAGGCCTCATTTAGCATTAAATCTCATTTTATGTGATCAGGGTTTATTTTTAAATGGGCCACTCAGGATTCATGCTGCAAGACTTTTTTTACTGAGCGTCATGGGAAGGCCATTTTTTTTCCACCCGTACCCTTATACCACAATTTCACACTCAATTTGCGTAGGTTTTCACCAAATTTGCACTGTATACATAGTATGTAGCCAATACATATTTATTAAATAAAAACAATGAAAAATACATGTGGAAGTACTTTGGAAAATTATAAAAGGATATATAAATGCAAGTTATGAGTGTTAAGTGATTTGCCTGGTTTTCTTTGAACGTGCTAAGAAATCATTATTTTCAGATGTCAAAATGCTTATGTCAATAATCCGGATATCATTAGGATTGTGAAGCTGTACACGAAAGTTCATAGTTTGGGTCATTTATAGCATTTTCTAACACATATATGTTTATTAGAAGGAGCACGTGTGTGTATGTGTATGTGTATAGCTATATAAAGTAAAAAATATGAGAGATGTAAATGCTATTCCTATCGCATGTAGGGAATCTAATAATTTCTTCCTAAGAACTCAAGGTTCATTGGCACATGATATAATATTTTAGGGGAAATCTGGAGAAACTGATCCCTTTTATTTCTATCATTTAGAGTTTATCAATTTGATTGCTACTTGAACAATGTTTGAAATAAATGTGAGTTTTATTGACTTTAAGATCACTCTCCTTTCTTACTATATATATGTGTATATGTATGTATATATGTGTATATATATACACACACACGTATATATATGTATATATATGTACACACGTGTGTGTGTGTGTGTGTGTGTGTGTAATATATATATTATTCTAGGAAAACAGTTAATAGGTGGGGGCAACTTACTATATAAGATCTATATAATATTACCTTAAACCCATTCATCAGTTTTGAATGGCCAGTTCTCAATATTTTTGCACATTTTCAGAGAAGCTCATTTTTATATTAATCTTAAGGATCATTTTATCCTGCCTTGAAAGTTTTCCTGAACTCAAGCAACTTCCTTAAGTAACACAAAAACGGAGTTAGCCTACAAGTGAAATTATCAGGCGGTGGGGCTTACACTGCAGGAATGCCTGCCGTTGAAAACAGAGCACCAGGCATTTCCATTCTTAAAAACACAAACATCTCCTATCATTTTCTCAATTTATGCTCTAACCTCCTACAGTGTTGCTCAGTCCTTTTCTCTTCTTTTTTCTCCATTTTATTTCCCTTCTATTTCAGGGGAGGGGGGAATGCCTCCAAGATTTGTTTTATGCAGAGAAATTCAGTTTTGCTCAGCCGCCGCTGCAGAACTCGGATGGGAGATTCACGTCACGTGGGAGAACTGAACTGAAGCTTCGAAGGGACGACTTACAAGAGCCCCTCCTCTCTGAGTTAAGTTCTTAAGACAAAGGCTGTCATGCTCTTTCGCTCGTTACAAAGAAGGAAGCAAAGGCAGTTTATTATTCCAGTTACCCAAGCGCACAGGCAACTAGAGTACAAGATATTTTTAACTCCTCGTATTGCTTTGAATAATACCAACTTGAAATACAATTCCTCTATACGAATCGCTGTTCTTTGGGAAACATATGCATGAACTTACACAAAATTTTAAGGAAGAGAAGATCTTTCAGTACTTCACACACATCTCCCTGCTTCCATTTTTGATTCCTAATACTCTCCACCCAGGAGTTAGAGTCATTTTTTCCCATGTCTAAAGCATAACGCATCACTATCCTGCTCAACTCCAATAGCTTGCTTCCTATCATGGTGAGAGAAGTCCCGTTGTTTATTTTCTAGTTCCTCACTTGAATGTAAAATCCACAAAACCAGAGATCTTATCCCCCTTCGCTATTCTTTCCCCAAAACCTTTTTAAACAAATTATGACATAACATTAAAATGGGAGTCTTTTGTCTAAGGTGTAGCAGAAGCCTCAAGAGTTGAGGAGTGACATCCAAATGTGCATTACACTAGATCTTCTGGGCAGGACATGCTGTGATTGTTGAACTGGTTCCACAGGTCACAGGTCGCCTAGCATTCACAGGTCACTTCTAGCTAATGTGAGGGTAAGGAATCTAAGAATGACAAGAGACACAGGGGGAGGCCAGACCCCAGGGATCTAGGCACAGGGGTGACAAGTCCCACAGAGATGGAGTGGGGGGGGTAGGTAATACCATGGCCAAATTATTCAAAATAGTAGTACTCTTTTTGAATCTTTAAAAGTAACAGAAAAAAAAAAAATACAAGTGTGAAGCAAGAATGACTAGTTCTAACTTTAAACACATGGCATCTGTTTAAAACTGAGGGGTATGTTTTAATTGAGGCAGTAGAAACTAAATGCTCCCATAATTCAAGAGAGTATAACAAGCTCAGAAATATAATATCCAGACAGTGCAGTGATGTGAGACTTTAGGAGAGATGTTGAATCATTTGTGATACACCCTTTCCTTGATAGTCTCCTCTCTAATCTATGCCTCAAAATGTCAACCTAGTAAATATTGTTTTCCTGCTTTAGACCTTCAACGCTTTAGACTTTTCAACCTGAAGAGACAGTAAAAATTGTGAACATGGCCCTACACTGTCTGATCCTTCCTAAACCACCCTGTGCCATCCTTTTCCAGTCTTCTTGGCTCTCTATGCTGTAATTCATATCTCTTGGTCCTCCCAGGTAGCTTAAATTTCTATTAATTCTAGGGCATGCTTTTTCACTGTCCACAACATTCTTCCTTCCTTCTTCCTTTCTGTCCTTATCCTTCCAAGTTCTTGCTTCTTCCAGTTTTTCACTAAAACCCTCAAGCCAGTTAAATCTTCACTATTTGCAAACACAGCACTCACACATTTAAAATACGCATCCTACTTGTTACCTATTCACTTAAGGTATTTTCTTCTCCAGTAGAATGTAAGCTCAGCTTATTTATTATATCACTTCCCTAGTGATCCACATATTGTCTGGCCCTCAGTAGGCATTCAATAGTTATTTGTTGAATTTTCTGTTGTGGAGTGTGTGTTCTGGAGTGACATTATACATGGGACCAAACAATACGATTAAGACTCCATTTTAAGGGTGCCTGGGTGGCTCAGTCGGTTAAGCATCTGACTTTTGATTTTGGCTCAGGTCGTGATCTCACTATTGTGAGATCGAGACCCGCACTGGGCTCAGCATGGAATGTGGAGCCTGCTTGGGATTCTCTCTCTGTATCCCTGCTCACCCATGTGCACATACACTCTCTCTCTCTCTCAAAATAAACTTAAAAATATATATAGGGGTGCCTGGGTGGCTCAGTCTGTTAAGCGTCTGACTTTAGCTCAGGTCATGATCTCGCCAGTTTGTGAGTTTGAGCCCCACGTCGGGCTCTGTGCTAACAGCTCAGAGCCTGGAGCCTGCTTTGGATTCTGTGTCTTCTCCTCTCTCTGCCCCTTCGATGCTCATGCTCTCTCTCTGTCCGTCAATAATAAACGTTAAAAAAATTTAAAAATAAAGAAATAAATATATAAAATATATATATGAGGTAAGATAGCAGCCAATGACCTATATAAACACAGGGTGTGTCATGTGTGAATGCCACAGGATTTGGGACAAAATAGTCAATACAAGCATTTAAGAAAGGTTTTTCAAGTTCTTTTTTACATGTGTATTTCTGATGTTAGCAACATCCACTTATTTTTGTCCTTTGTCTCTAGTGATATTTAAATACCTTCTAAATAGATTTTCAGTACCATAGCATAAAGTATTACAGGGACTAAATCTAGGTTAACTTCTGGGCTTGTGCAGATAGGCCAGGTAAATTCTCCAGAGGCAACAAAAAACTGCCCATATGCTTCTCAGCCTTGTGTGAGGTTTATCATCTGGCAAAAAAAATGTTTCAAGAATTTATCCCTTGGCATTTTTCCTTTTCTGAGAAGAATTTCAAGTAAAATATAAAGCAGTAGAATGGGGACAAATGGAATTCCTCCAAAAACAAAATCACTTGTGTGATGACAAGATCTAAAGAATATGGGCAGGCAAGGATTTAATGGAGACAGTTGAACTCAACTGGTATATTTTCTTAGGGTGTCAGATGCAAGGAAAATATTTAGTGAAGGTAAATCATTCTAATGTTTGTGGTAAGCTGAATAATGCTCCCACAAGATGTTTATGTCCTAATCCCCAGAACCTGTGACTATTACCATACATGGCAAAAGAGACTCTGCTCGTGTGATTATGTTAAGGATGTTGAGGAAAGAAATCAGAAAAACAAAAGGTGACTGTAGTAGAGGTTGGAATAATACATTCTGAAGATGGAAGAAGGGGCCACAAGCCAAAGGTTACAGAGGATGACCAGGAAACTAGAAGCTGAAAGTGACCAGGAAACAAACTCTCCTCTCAGAGCCTCCAGAAGGAACGAAATCCGCTGAAACCTTAACTTTTTAGCTCATGGAAACTGATTTTGGACTTCTGACCTCCAGACCTATAAGAAAATAAATCTGTGTTTTAAGCCACTAAGTTTGTGGCAATTTGTGACAGAAGCAATAGAAAAGTAACACAAGCCCTCTCTTTTCAATTTAATTGATATCAAAAACATTTTTTTCTGAGTTAGAAATTATAGACATATGCATAATGTCCTTGGGTTGAAAGTTTTGGACTGATTTTGGAAGAGTTGAGGGAAATCTTTTTTAAAGCATAGTAATCCCTCCCATTTTATACATGATTAGAAAAAATAATTTGATGTGTATACTAGGTTTACTCTACCAGTTCAATGGATTTAATAATTTTGAAACCATTTGTGTATTGGTCTTTATCATTTGAATTGAATTTTTAAAAAATCATTGATTAAACATATCATTTCAATGCTTTCTGGATGGTTGTAGGAATACAGAGATACTGAACATTAATGCCACTGTGATTTTCTTTTTAGTGGTATGCCATATTATTCTAATCACATCAGTGTCCTTTAAAATGAGATAAAACACACTGAATATTTACCAATATAATTTGGTCTTTGATACCCTTTTAAAAAATATACCGGTTAACATCCAACTTCTGCTCAGGTCATGATCTCGCTGTTCCTGCGTTTGAGCCCCGCAATGGGCTCTGTGGTGATAGTTAAGAGCCTGGAGCCTGCTTCAGATTTTGTGTCTCCCTCTCTCTCTTCCCCTTCCCCATGCACTCTCTCTCAAAAATAAACATTTAAAAAATTAACTATATACGTGTGTGTGTGTGTATGTATATATATATGTGTGTGTGTGTGTGTGTGTGTGTGTGTGTGTGTATATATAATCTTTTAAAGCTTTCTGAAATATTCCGCTCCTTATGAAGAATCCCATGAAATTAATTATAGAAGTCATGGAACTTCTTCCATTTTTTTTAAACATTAAGAATTTGTTGAAGATATTTTACACTTGAACATATTGTTTAAAATATAATCTTTCTCCCCATGTGACAGCCTCACACAAACAAAGTATTTAAAGAAGATGAAGGTCTGTCATTGCTCTATTTAATTAACAGAGACTTTTCGGATTATAAGATGTTAAGAAAAGAACTCAAAAGAAGACTTTAGCGTGATAATATTAATCATCTCATTTCACATCAGAACTTCAACTGGTAATTCTATTTACAGGTGTCATTTGCTAGAACTAGTCAATCTTATTTTATATTGTGAGTTTTTCTTTCCCCAGCTACTTACACAAATCAGATGGTGACGTACAAAAGCATGGCTAGAGGTTTACATTCGCTTCTAATTTAGCCTATGATGTAACAATTTCTTTTTTCTATCATCCATGATTTTGGAAGCTCTCAGTTCCTTTGTTTTGCATCTACATTGTTTAATCACCTTGCCTTTTAGTGCATAAAGGCAATGCGTATCTTTTGGATAGTATACATTCTAGAAGATGAACTCTTGATGTTTCTAACCAAATTGAGATCTACTTAAATGTACATTTTAATAACTTTTACAATTACTTTTGGATTATCCACTGACGTTTACAATCTTGTGAATATTATTTACCTAAAACATAAATAACTTTATAGTAATTAGGAGACAACGTTAAGCATCCATTTTCTTTTAATTCTTACTTCCAAAGTTCTCTTCTACAATAAGACAATGGTAACTGTGGAAGTTTAGCAATTCTAAAATACTACATATCCTGAGTAGTATTGAAATTACTCAGTAAAATGTCTTCCACTGAATACTTCCCATGGGGGATATAAGCACAGTTATCGTCAATGAAGATTGTTTTCCAATTTCGACTAAGGAGAGAAAAGTTTAGTTTTTCTTAACTTCACTTAAAGAATAATTTAACTTTCTGCAGAGTACACAGTACCTCCTCATTAAAATTAGTAACATAAATATATTGTAACGATTTCTGTACATCTTTATACATGCCTTTGAGACACCTGCTATGACTGTAAAGTCAGAGTGAAATACACAAGATATGTTTCCCACTATCTTACTCATCATTTCAGAGGTTTCATCAGACATAAATTTTATTATCAGTTGCCTCTTTGACAAATTCTAGTTGTAAGAAATTAACTGAGAAATTGCTCTATTATGGCTAATTATAAAATTATGTAGTATGGTTCAATGTCTTTTTGGTAACTAAATGGCAGTTTACAGAGCTAATACTGCTGTGCTCTCCAAATGAGGAAAGTCATTAAAAATATGAAATATATAAGTACTAAAACCTCCAATATGACTGTATTCACAGAAATGTTGTCAGAGCTGGAAGGAACTTGAGACCTCTCCAGTGCACCTCTAGTCTATGGTTGAGAAGCTGATCAGTTCAGTTTCAGCAAGCTAGTTGTAGCTCACTCTAGGAGCCGGGACATCCATCACCTGATTCCTAACAGAAGATGATGTGTACCACATCACACTGACTTCCTCTCTTTCTTACACACACATACACACACACACACACACACACACTACCTTAATATAGTTCTTGTAATCTGAACAAGCACATTTTAATATAAATTTGCATGTTCTACTGTGTACTTTTTTATCAGCATTTTCTTTTGGCAGAAGAGCACCGAAATAAAGTACACTTTTAAAAAATAGCACAGGGCTTGCTGCATTATGAGTTTTCAAAAAAAATTTTTTTTCCTTTGACCAATTTGACTGAATTAGATCCTAGTAAGTGTAGGAATATACCAAAATTAAACCTCGAGACTAGAACACATGGCTGCACTCACTTCATTATCTACAGACAACATTCTCCAGCCTCACCTGCTCGTTTCTTTCTTTAAATATACGGCAGGTGTACCCGTTATTCTGATTCTACATTATACAGTTCCTTTCATATTAAAATAAAGAATGGATATATTTCTTTCCTGAATTACATACCCACCAAAAACTTTTTTGGTAATAAAACACTTATAAACTTCCTAAAGTAATGTGATGCTATCTGCCACTTAGTAGAAGCTAACCACGGGTTTTGCCATGGAGGAGGAGGTTACAGTGCTTTACAATACTGGTAATTGTGGCCTGATTATATTTTGCTCTCTTAAAATTCAAAAATAATATATGTGAAGCGATCAATCAAAAATGTTTTAGATGCCTTTTGGCCACAATACAGACAGTGTATTAATTTTAAACATAAACAAATAAATTGCCTCAGAGCAGTAAACAGTGGTCAGTGATACACAGATATTAAAGTTACTAACTTCACAGAGACACCCAGATCTTATATCCAGTAAAGATTTATTAGAAAAACAGATATTGAATAATTTATGATGTTAAATCGTTCAAATAAATTTCAGGTGGAATATAAGCAAATCATTTCTCAAACAATCTGAAATACAGGAGGTTTAAGCCTTCTATATTTTTGTCAAAATAAGAATTATCTGTAGATGGCAGGTACTGCGCCCTACTTAATGGAGGGTCTCAAATTTGACTCTGCATCTCATTGGGAAGGAAATATAAATTTTTAAAATAGAATTAACTTGGGGAAAGGCATCAGTGCTGTAACTCTTAGCACCAAATGTTTTTTCTTGGAGCACCAAATGCTTTAAGGAAAACATTCCAAGTATCAAAGTTTTCAGATAGATAAATATTTATGGATCAAATCCATAAAGAACAGACATTGTTATGAAATATATATAGATGCCTTCAAAACTTTCTTTCCAGGCAGAGTAGACACATAAGTTAGGAGTCATTTCCCACTTAATTGTCGTTGCAACCTTATGCAACACAAATGGATTACGGATAAAGACTTATTCGTTTAGACACAGAAAGTAGATCTTGACTGACATTATGTCCAGAAAATTAAACAGGACCGATTCCTCTCTACAAAATATTTAAAAAATGTTATTAAACTTATAGAAATGGCTTTATTCTAACCTTTTATTTTCCTGACTAAAAGGTATAGAGGTTTTGATTTAGTTCTTTGGTGAGAAAAGAGTACTCTTTCAAAGCAAATTCTTCTATTTGCTAGATAGCAAAATGAGAAAAAATGGCATAGATCTGGTTCGTATCTTTAAGTGCAGTGAAAATCCATCTGTCTTTGAACTTTATGAATTGTACTCTTTTAGTCTACACATACAGGCCATTGCCTCTCCCTCTTCACGGAGAGCTCTTCATAGTGGTATTAGAACTGGAACCCCATTTACATTCCAATCTACAGAAAGCTATTTTTCCCTTTAAGGGCAGAGGTCTACTCCCATTGCTCATGTAGCAAAACACTAACTCAATACAAATGCCATACGATAGTAGACAAATTCCAAGTAACTACTGAAGAAACAGCCTTGGCTTCTGTACTATCTTTGGTGCTCTTAAATACCATTTATGGGTGTGCATGGATCAGAAATGAAGTGCTAATTTGAGAAAACAGCAGTAAATGCCATCCCAGATATAAAAATGTAGAACAAAGGTCTACAAGAACTCATGGGGTGTGTATCAGGCTTCTAAGTCACACTTGCACACATGGATAATTACTGGCAATAGTATCATTTGTGAACATAAGCGACATTTTGGAACTGAATAGAATTCTGTCCTGAAACTAACCAGGACAATTATATATTCAACCAAACAAAACTTGAGTTTATGTGGGCTTAAAGAAAATGGTAGCAGAGGCACAGGTAAAATTTTATTTATGAATATGTAGACACATGACTTTGGATCCAGCCAGCCAGTGACATAAATAAACTTGAGCAAAAAGATTCAAGCTAGAGGATATGCATGTATACTTATATTTGTGTGTGCTTGAGTAAGGCTTCTCGGAGCAGTGCCACAGATCTGGACACCAACCAACAGAATCACTCCCGTCCTTTGAAATTTCCATTAAGAGCACAATGGGGGTAATTATACTGGGATGCTCCAAATCGCTCTTTCCATCTTGTGCACACACATGCCCGCCAAACATGAAATGCTCGCCTTCTCCCTTCCAATGTGATGGTTGTTGAACTTATTTTTAGTGTCATTTGATAAGCCTTTGTGCTCACAGAGAGACATCCCACTGACCCAGCCACTGGTCATTGTCTATACCAGTTCACATCAAAGCAGGCGCGCTTTGTCAGGTTTCGAGTCGAATATCCATTTCGCATCTGAAGTACAGTATCGAAAGTGACTAGATCATTTGAGCTTTTTTCTTCAGCTGCTGCCTTCTTCCTCCCCCACAGTGTTTCCACTCACGCTAACATAATTTGGCATCGTCGACGTGACACGATGGTGGTTTTTCTAAAAAATTATAATACATACATTTCGGTGTTTTGTGGTGGCCGATCCTCCTGAAAATTTAATTTATAAATTGATGAGAGGAGGTCTTTTTTCCTCTACTGAATCATAACCAAGGTGGAGTGCCCCTCAAAATCCAAGTAATGCGCATACAGTAATAGGTCATTCAATGTCAAAAGGCATAAAAAAGATGAGCAAAATCTTCACAGGCTGCTGCTTGCTGTTGCCTTTAATTATATTAATTAAACTTTGAAATTTTCATGCAAAGAGAGTTGCTGGCTTGTGACGCTGAAGAGCCCTTGGAGACTTGGAGGAAGGAAAAACCCTGAGCGGAAGCTTTGTGGTTACTGCTTCCTTTAAATTAAAAGCAAAACAAACTCCTGGTATGTTTACAGATATTAATGCTTTATGCACTACTAAACCCTAAACATAGAGAGAGGGGTAAATCTACCAATCCCAGAGACAAGTTCTCAAAGCACAAGTCCCTTAAACTCCATTCAAGATCTCTGCTTACAGGCTGTCTTCCTGTGGAATAACGCTCTATTAATTTTCTTCTTTTCCCGGGTGCATAATGAAAGAAAGGTGTCTTCAAAAACTAAAGGGCAAAATCTTGCTTGCTACCAACACCTTGAGGCATCCTGTCTACATTTTGTCATGCGTGTGCACTTTTCAGTGTTAGAATGACAAGATTTTCCAGTCAGAAGCTTCCCGTAAGGCACATTGTGATAGGGGACTTGGGAGGATTTTGTGATCTGACATAGCTATAAGGCAATGGACTCCTTTATTTGCTTGGCCTGGTGGGATATTCCATACTCTGCCTGTGGCTAACAATCTTGCGCTGTGAAAACACAAGTGCCATGTTTCCATATAAAACACTCCTCTCTCCGTTACAGATCCATCATGGCCAGTTGTTCTGTGGTCCCTGTTTTGATATCATCTTCATGCCGTCGTTTTTGCTTTTTCCTCTTCTACACTTTCAAATGCACTTTCTTGTATAAACCATAGCGTGTAGATTAACATTAGTCTTTATTTTCAATGTCATGAATCATGAGTTACTCCTGGGTTCCATCAACTCTCGTGTAGATGGCAGAACAAGTATTTAAAAATGTTTGGTGCAAGCAAAGCAGAAGGCAGAGAAAACATTTCCTGACTGAGAGGAATAAAGCTGTTCTTCCAAAAACTTCTGAAATGCATATTTTTTTCATTTGGTTGGAAATCAGCAGTGTGAAGATGTATCTTCATACCTTCTTGGTCTTCCTGTTTTCCTTTTACTGAGATGGAACTCGAGAGAAGTTTATGCACCGGCCCTAGAAAAGAAAAAAAAAAACACTATTGAAATATTAAAGCAATTATAAAAAGGCATAAGAATACCTAGTTTTCCTACCATGACATAATAGACAATTACCCAAGAACACGTCAATGTTAAGATGAACCGTTAAGTCATGTTTTTTTCCCTTGGGTCAAAGCATGGTGGTGGTTCATTCAGATCTTTTCTGGAGCAAGTTCACCTACACAACCGTATGGTAAAACTAGAGTGGAAAGAACTCTATGTAAAACAGAACTATGTTATTGCTATTTAAAGTATAGCATTACTATCTTAGCAATAAAAATATCAAAGCCAAACCCTATGTTTCTTTCTATAATGGATTTAAATGAAAGTATTTCTTTATGCAATCTGGTGCTTTTAAAACTGATATAAAAATGGTGCTTCTAAAATGTATATATGAAGAATGCACTTGAGAAGTAGTAAGAGACGGAGGATAAGGAGTCAGGGAGAAAGGGAAGAGATGGCATCTCTTTCTGTTTGCATTTTAATAACAGGCTTTTGCCAAAGACAGTAGAAAACTCATCCTCTGTTGTTGACCATTTCTCTGTGTGCAACTACACACCATCATTATGTGTTCTTAACAAAGGGCGACTATTTGCATTCTACATTTTCTTTGCTTTCTTTTTTTTTTTCTTTTTTTTTTTTGAGAAAGCACCTGTGTGCACGTGCGCGAGCCAGGGAGGGGCAGAAGGAGAGGAGGACACAGCATCTCATGCAGGCTCCATGCCCGGTGCAGAGCCCAACTTAGGGCTCGATCTCATGAGAATGAGAGCATGACTGAGCAGAAATCAAGAGTCAGACACTCAACTGCCTGAGCCACCCAGGCACCACTACTGTCCACATTTCAGAGACTGTCATCCCAATTTCTTAGCATTTCAAGGAAGGTTATGGAGACACATTGTTTCCTATGTAATTGTAAATAATCTAAGAATTATTTGAAAACAAAGTTTTAAATTATTGATAAAGGATCTCCTCTTTCGGTCTCCTGGGTACAGCCATGGTGATACTCTGTACGACATAAACCATATCCAGATTTCTCAATAGGCCAAAGCTAAGCATACTGCTTTTCTCTAGTTTTGGGTAAAGATTATCATCTTACTGAGATTTTCCTATTTGTCATAATATCTGCTCTTTAACTTCAGATTTTAGAATTTCTCTTTACTTCTCTCTAAATGTGAATAATAAGTTTGTTTTAAATATCCAATATATGGTAAGATTCAAAAGAAACAACAAATATTGTTGGAGAAGACAGCTTAGAACATAAAAAAAAGATTTTGGTCCATTTTCCTCTCAAAAATGTTTGCTCAATAAATTTAGAAATTTCAGAAATTAATGAAAAAAGAGAAAGCATAAAAGCAAACTTGTTTCCATCAGCTTTTGCCTAAAAGGCAGACATTCATCAAAAATTACACATCTTCTAAACAATCTTGGAGGCAACATTATTACAACTGTCAATTTTATTACCTACTTTGTACCTAGTGTCTACAAATAATAGCTGTGCAAATGAGAGTGGGAGAAAAGCAGAGAGAAGACCCTCTTAGAATGAGGTCAAAATTCCTTGGTCATAGGTCAGGGACACAGACTGTATTTTTGTACTGTCTAGAACCTTCAAACAAGAACTTTAGGATGAATATTAAGTGAAAAGATGCTCTTCTCCAGATTAACTAATAAGTATGACACCAAAAGCCATGGAAACATTAAAAACATTATTTTCATTACACATCCCTTTTCTAAACATTTTTTAAGGGGGAGAGGTAGAAAAAAATGACATGATTAATAAATGTTTGAGCAAAGCAATAAAACAGTGCTTCTAAGCCATGATAGTGTAACTTCATGTGCAATAAGATATAGTTCTGAACTATGCATATTAAAACAGTGATGGACTGGGTTTTTTTTAATAAAAATATTATCTTCTGGAGCCTTTTGGATTGTATGTCCTGTACAATGTCACTGCAGTATCTAACATAGATCCAACTTGTAATAAATATTCACTTAGAAACAAATGAATGGATGGATGACGAACATAAAAATGAATGAATACATAATAACCAGACCTCAAAAATAGGAAGACAGAAGAAACATAAATTTGAAAGAGAAAAAGGATTAAATAAGATTTATTTAATAATTTATTTAATATTAATTTAATATTAATTAAATTAAATTAAATAATTAATTTAATATTAATATTAATTTAATATTAATTATTTAATAAATAAATAAGATTAAAGGAGAAAAAATACAGCAGTGGAAAAGGTGAGAAGAAAATATAGAGATACTGGAAGAGATTAGCCCTAAAAAGGGAAAAATAAAAACGATAACCAAGGAAAAAAAAAACTATTGGCCAGAAAGGAATTTTTATTCAGTATTCCATCAGGGATCTTACTCCTAGGGGAATCTGTTGACTACTCACTCTGGGAGTCACCTCCAGCTACCAACTATGCCAAAGTTTTCAATGTTCCTATAGATCACCTTGTTTACTCATCTTTGGGTTGTATTTACAGTTAACATCCTGTTTGAATCCATCTGAATGCAATTCTACTCAAGAGTGCATGGTTTGGGGCACCTGGGTGACTCAGTCGGTTAAACGTCTGACTTCGGCTCAGGTCATGATCTCGCAGTCCGTGAGTTCGAGCCCCACATCAGGCTCTGTGCTGACAGCTCAGAGCCTGGAGCCTGCTTCAGATTCTGTGTCTCCCTCTCTCTCTGACCCTTCCCTGTTCATGCTCTCTCTCTGTCTCAAAAATAAATAAACGTTAAAAAAAATTAAAAAAAAAGAGTGCATGGTGATGATGCAAGCCAATGATGAATACATCTTACAACCACTAGTCAGCATTTCATTTTTATGATACACATTTCTAAGAGTTTCCATGAAATGCCTGTTCAACCACTTACACACAGCCTATCTGAAGTTCTATGCATGCTGGGATTGATTATATTTAAATAATAATACAGGAAAACTATTCAAGTTTCATACCACATCGATCTTTCTAACCATATGCCTGGTATCTAGAGGTACGTATTTCTCTATTCAATGAACAACGTAGAATATTTTACCTCTGGCACTAATGGTAATAACTTTGGAATCCTGTCTCTCCAGATCAGTTGGCAAAATTATCTCCAACTGGGAGGGAACTTCTAAGTGAAATGCCAGCCATGTATTTCTCTGTCAGGTTTTATACTGTAGTCCACGTAGTCCATTGTAGGTGCCTCAGGGGTCACCATGGCTGGCACGGTGCACAAGGGAATGAGGTGGCACACTGCAAGCCCCTCAATCCTCATTTGGCTCAAGGAAGTCCATCTCACCTACCTTTAAAATTGCAATTCACTACAAGATTTTGTTTCTATTTGTATTAAAATGAATTTTGATAACTATTATTCAAGATATTCATGCTTATGTTAAGGCAGGTCACCAATAAGCTACTTATATATCTGGACTTTGGTTTCTTTATTCTTCTTTAGACATGCCTTCCTAGATCTACGACACCATTACAGCATTATTCCCTTGACTTTTGGTCATAGGAACAGCCCAGATGACTTCTGGTCATATAAAGAGAATTTTATATTTTGGAAAATTGCTACTGAGAACACAGATATTAAGGGATCAATTCTTGAAATTAAGAGCTAACTAGGATAAAGCTTGTCACTTCTGGTAAGTTTATGTGCTACCCTTACATAATGGCAACTATATAACTCAGCCTTTCTGTTTGTAATTTGGCTTTCAAAAAATGCAGGCACATAATGTTGTAGAAACTATGACCGCCCTTAGCGTTCATTTTCTAGTGTGACTATATAGTGTGACTTTCTAGTGTCCATATAGTGTGACTTTGGCCCATAATTATTTTATTTTTATTCTGTAGTTTGATGGTATGTTTTTTTCTTATGATTTCTTTAGAAGTAGACCAGGTATAAGTAAATTTAAACTAATATGTATTTCTTTCTTAATTCTCAACTTTCATACACATAAAGATTCCATATTCAGGTAAACCTTCAAAACCCTCCAACAAATGAATTGCCTCAACCTCTATCTTATACCAAAAGACAGTATCATGTTTACTTCCCTTCTTTGTTGCTTTTTCTTATTCTGGTGGGACCTAATGAAGTATTCTGCAGACAGTTGATGTCAAATGATTATTAATTTGAACTTAATCTTAGTTAACTTAGATAATTAATATGAACTTGAAGTTTATACTTGTAATCATATTAAAACTATACTATTCTTCATAAAATCCCAAAAGTTCTACAAGAATAAATATCCTAGGTCTAAAGATTGAAAGCTTAACTTTGTTTTCTTTGGCTTCTAAAAAAATAAGCACAATATGATTCTTTATAAACTTGAAATACATTAACATCTCAACTCATCTATTAGAATAGAACTCTATGCAGAAGATTTACTGCATTATCCACTTTCCCTCCACCTGAGAAGGAACAGAATGTACCAAGGATAAATCACAAATAAAACTCTGGTCACAAAGTCTAAATTCACAATTAGAATCTGTCAGCTTTAACATCACTTAAGTGATTTTCAGGCATTTAACAAGTATCTATTAGAGTAAGAATTTCATTGACATTTCTCCAGAAATCCTTGTTGGAAATATCTTCTTTTGGGTCTCTTAATAAGTGGGAAAGGGAAATTGATGTCCCAAATAAAAGTATCTGGTGTTACTGCTCTACAGTTAAGTAAACCAAGAGATGAAAACAATAGTCGAAACTGACATATTTGCTGGTGGTTAAGTATGTAGACCCTAACTCTTTTGCAATATTTGAAAACTGATTTCACCTATTCATTTTCACTGTAGCCAGTAAGAGTAGCGTTAGCCAGAGCAAGTGCCATGTTTCCCATCTTTTTTAGCATTAAAATTCTGCTGGCATTAATGCTAGTGAACTCCTTTACTAGCTATCTGCACAGGATATATTTCACTGCTATAACTGTTATAGTATTATGCTCACCTCATAAATATCCATTGACAAGCTGAAGCATACAACTGCACTTTAGTTTAGACTTTTCAAACACAGATAGCTGATTTATTTATATCTCCACTTCTAAATGTACTAAACCTTCGTGCTTTGTGCAACAGTAAACAGTGATTCAAATTTAAAATTGTATACAAAGCGTGGATACATATAGAAATAGACACAAAACAATTCAAGAGGTCCAGAAAATCATGATTATCAGGAAAGAATGTCGACTTGAGGACACAATAGGCTCTTTGGGCAGAGATTTTCTGAAGCAACTGAAGGTACAAGACTGAAGACAGGGCATATACTATCATCTTTCTCCTATATATGCAACAGAGCTCTATCTATGTATGAGATATATATCAAGAGAGCAATTCATATATATAAACACATAAAATTTTACATCATATATATATATAAATATATATATATATATATATGGGAGAGAATCCTTACTATCCTCTGCTCAAACCAAAAGTGCAAGATTTGAGCTGAAATATAAGTTACACATACTGTCTTGTAATGGAAGTTCAACCTATAAAAATCTCATTTATGGTTAGAGACCACACACCATACGGATATTCAGTAGATGTCATGAAGTGAAGTGCTGAGTTTGCTTGACAAATTTACTTTCAAATGCTTTTTTCCCCTTTTCTTTCTATTATGGCACCTGCAAAATTTTAGTGACTCTATATGCACACTATACGAATATTGCAAATATTCAGGTCTCTTAATTTTTCTTTATACACACACACACACACACACACACATATGTACACATACACACACATACATATGTAAAACTTTGATGGTTTTCCAAAAACACTGTTGGCAATGCGTTCTTGGGCCTCATGATACATTGTAATGGGAAGAAGATGCCCAGTAGAATTATTTATGTAAAATCAGAATTCCATACGTTGTTTTAGTTGGATACATTGTAAGTAGTGTAGGAATAATTTTCTTCTTTCTAATCTCAATTAGAGTATTATTTGTATCTTAGGTCTTAAACCAATAGTAAAAAAAATAACTACTTAAAAATATAACTTAAAGCTATAGAAAAACAGAATATAAGTTCTGTACATGCACAGTGTAACATTATGGGTATGTAACAAAACTGAAAAATACCCAAATACCCATCAGTAAGAGACAAGATGAATAAACTATAAGATACAGATAGATAATAGAATATTATAAATCATATACAGCTGTTAAAAAGAATGGAGGAGATGTCTTTATACTACTATAGAATAATGGCCAGGGTCTATTAATGGAAAAAAAGCAAGCTGCATATAATATATACATTATGCTATATTTTATGTTACAAAGAAGAAAAATACACTAGAATTGCTACATACTTTTATTTTCAAATGGAAATTAAAAGCCAATATTTGCTTTGAAAATAAAAGCAGTTACTGATAGGTGGAAGAGGGGACTCAGGTTGGGACCAGGATGAGGGTGTAAAGGAGATCTTTGAACAGATCTTGTTATATACTATCAAATGCAATCATAAATACATACATTTGCAAAAACATTCAATAGAAAAGAAATCCCTACAAACTAAAATAGGCTTCACTAAGTGCAAGTCAGAACTCTGCCAAAAACTGAGGACATGGCAGAAAAGCTAAGGGAAATCCCTCCATAGTACAAGAAGTTTTCCCTGAGAACAAGAATGTAGTCAACTAAAAGAAGGGAGAAAGGCAGGAAGGAATAGGAATCTTTCCCTCTCCAAAGGGACCTTCCTCCAGGGAAAGGAAGCAGCTCACTGAAGGTTTGTGGAATGGCAAGAGTGATGAGAAAAATAACCCTGAGGCACCTGGGCCTTAGCAGCCAACTGAAAGTGTGAGAGCAGGAGAACTGAGAAAAATCCCTCCAAGATTCATGAGGCTTTCTGAGAGTGCAAATCACTGGTCAGTTAAAGGCTATAAGCAGGAATCAATATGGAAGCTGGTTTCTCAAGATACAGAAAGTTGCAGAGGATGTGAGTGAGGGGATGTGATACTGGCAGCTGGAGAGCAAAGAAAACTCTCCTGCTACCCACAAAGCTCACAGGTGGCCTGTAAAGCAGAGAGAGAGAGAGAGAGAGACAAAGAGAGAGAGAAAGAGAGCGCTCTGATGAAAAGAAATCCCTGATCCTGCCCTCAAAATGTTTTAAGCCAACAGGGAAATAAAAATAACTTAAATCGCAACAAATTGTGACCCAGCTCAGCTACAGATTAGCAACATGACAGAGGAAGTGATAGCTATGTTTCTAGAGGTAAATATTATCCAGTGTCTATTGTTATGTACAGTGCCCAGCATAAAATAAGAAATTATAGTATACACAAAGAAGTAGGAAAACATGACCCATAATTACTGGAAAACACAGTCAGTATAGAGAAATATGCAGCCAAAAGATACAAACTTTAAAATAACTATGATAAAAATATTAAAATTTCTAGTGAGAAAGATAGGTAGCATGCATAAAAATGTGGTGAGTTTCAGCAGAAACTATAAATAAGAATGAAATGGAAAAGCTAGAGAGAAAACTGTAATATCAGAATAATGCTTTTGATTCATGTAAAATAGACAACACAGCAGAAGAAAAGCTTACTGAACTTGAAGGTAGGGGAATAGAAATTGTTCCCACTGAAAAACAAAGAAAAAAATAACTAAAGAGAATCTGAGATTTGTGGGGACACATCTAATGGATTAATAAGTAATTGGTGTTCCAGAAGTAGAGGAGAAATAATGGACAAGAAAAACTTGAAAAAATAATGGCTGAGAACATCCTAGAATTCATGAAAGGCATAAACCTACAGATCAAAGAAACTTAGAGACGCTCAAGCAGGATTAAAACACAGAAAAATATATCAGGGAACAAATAGTAAAAGCCATGAAAACCAAAGAATATCATAAAAACATACTTCTCTGTACCTCATCACCCTTCCTAGACATTACATACAAAGAAAACACAAGCAGGACAGCCAACTTTCTATCAGCAACAGTGGAGGACACAAGACAATGGAATTCCCCAAAACATGCTAAATGGTGTTAAGGGAAGGTAAATCAACCTATATTTCCATATCCAGAGAAAATACCCTTCAAAAAGGTAGGCAAAATAAAAACATTTTAAGATAAGCAAAACCTGACATAAATTTATCTACAATAGACTTCAAAGATAACAAGTGCTAAAAGTTCTTGAAACTAAAGTAAAAGACACTAGATGGAAGCCTAGAGTTGCAGGAAGAAATAAAGAAAAACAGAGGAGGAAATATGTGAACAAACAAGAAATACAAATATAGAAAAGAAATGATTACTTAAAGTAAAAAAAATCCTATTATTGAATTCCTAACATATGTAGAAATACAATATATGACAACAAAAGCACACAGAGTTAGAGGCGGAAATGTGAATTAGGCCACTGTAATGTTTATATATTGGTCTTAAACTGCTATATTATGTGATAATGAATTGTGAAAAATTCTAAAAGCAAATTGTTATTTCTAGAGCAACCACAAAAAAACAGCACAAAAATCTACTTAAGAGAGGAGATGAAATGGATTACAAAACAACTACATTAGCACAAAGAGGGCAGAAAAGGAGAAACAGAATGAAGAATGGATAGAACAAATAGAAATCAAATATGTGGATGTAAGAACTGGACGCAAACTGAAACAAATGAATTGGATACACAAGTACATCCAGAAAATAAGTATTTCAAGTGACTAAAACAGTATTTTGCCTGTATACCAACAACAGAATATAATCCAAAGACAAATATGGCAGCAAAGAAATGTTTTATTTCATTAATCAATCTTAATTTTATGAACAGTACTTTGTTATTAATTTGTAGGTATGTATCTGGTAGGTTGAAGCAAATAAGTAAATACTTCAGTACTATTAAGGCCAAGATTTTTCATGTAAGGTAAAAGAGATACAAGTATAAATTTTTAAAAATATTCAGTAAGAGCTCTTAATGCTAAGTTAGAATTGAAAATATGCCATAATAAATTCATGATATTTTTCAAAACTATTCAATTTTCTAGCTTTATGTTCTGAAATGCTTAGAAGCAAGACAGCCCAATAACAATTAGCACCCCTAATATTCAAAATGTGTTCTCTAAATACCATTATCTACTAAAAACATCTTGGGCTCTTTGGAGTTGAATGGTTTATGTCAGTTTTTTTTTTTTTAGAAATTTTTTTAACGTTTATTTATTTTCGAGAGATAGACAGAGTGCAAACAGGGGAGGGGCAGAAAGAGAGGGAGACACAGAACCCAAAGCAGGCTCCATGCTCTGGGGTGTCAGCACAGAGCCCAATGTGGGGCTTGAACTCATGAACTGTGAGATCGTGACCTGAGCTGAAGTCGGATGCTTAACAGACTGAGCCACCCAGGCACCCTGGTTTATTCCAGTCTTAAAACCAAAATGTAAAAGATGAATCTGGGACACATTATGCCAAAATAAAATAAATTTATTAAACACTAATGTGGGCCATGTTACAAATATATAATAATCAATATGATGGATCAGACTCTTACAACCTGCTTTCTCTGATCTATCCTGGCTACCTAATAGAAATTGATGTGATGCATTATAAAGTGCACAGCACCACTTGTGAAGAATCCATGCCGAAAGAAAAATATAAATCTGAATCAGAGTAAGGGGGTACAGAGTATCAGTATATATCAGTCTGTGTGGGGGACCATTGCTGGAGAAGTTGTAATTGTTTAAAAAATGTTGAGGTAGCTCTTGAGCAGAGATTCAAAGGAAGTCAATGAGACTGTGACTGTGGAAGAGTAATTCTGTTAGAGAAACCAACTGCAAAGACCTTGGGGTAAAACACCTCTGGCATATCTATAGACAAGTAAACCAGTGTGGCAGGAGTAGACTGAGCAATGGAGAAAGTGTAAGATGAAGTCAGAGAGGAAGTAGAGATCCTATCATGCGAAAGCCTTGTAGGGTACCTGTTACAAATTCTCCTTTGTAAAGCAAAGTTACTAATTATACAAAGTTAACATCTGGATCCCTCTCATCTCTTTTACAGTAGATAGAGTTAAGCTGTTAAATGAGCTACTTTTCAAAGTTCTTAAGATTCACACGTACCAAAATATTCTCCCTCCCTTCCCTCCCTTTCTTACACACACACACACACACACACACACACACACACACACACAGACAATATCACAATAAAGAATTCAAATACCCACCATTATATCAAATAATGGCTAACTGAAACCTCAATCCATATTTGAATTATGCATTTAGGAAAATTTTAATTTTAAAAATCCAAATGAAAGACATATTAAATCACTACTGTTAAATTAGGTGAGAAATAGAATAAATTAATTTACTCACGGTGGAAGAATGCCATGTGAAAATACTAATTTGCACTAGAATATTTCTAAACTTAAAGTTTTATGTTAATATCACAGAGCAAAAAAAATTACATGCAATTCATGGATTTTTTTCCTAGAAAATCAGGCACTGAGAAAATTTGTCTTATCAAATTGCTTTTGTCACATTTAAGAGAAATCCTGAATAGTTAACACATATTAGCACTGAAAATAATCATGACCCTAGGGATGTAATGATGCATCTCTGGCTAAATTAAATTTCTAAGAATTAAATCCTCACCTTTGGGACCCTGAAACAGTATGTGTTGTCCCACTCAAAAATTAATAACTAAAAATATGTTGATGAATTCAGCCTGCACTTGAGTCACACAGATTTTTATTAGCTCTCTCTACTTAAAAGTATTCACAGTTCTTTGGGTCATTTGTCAGATAGCTAAATTCCCGGCTAATTTGAGACTAGGATTTTTCAAAGAAAACCAATTATTAAAAACTTCACTTTAAATTTTTAAATTGATATTGCATGAATAATATCAATTAAAGATACTTTATAGAAATGGACAGTTTTTAAAGCTTCACTTTGAAGAGTAATTACAGATTAGTTTCTAGAAGATTATAAATAAAAAATGTTATGAAAAATCTGCCTACCGCTTTAGCTGGAAAATTAGTTACTCTGATACTGTTTTCTTTCAGCATAGCAAATATTTATGAACTCATTCAAGGCGTTCAGTCTTAATAGAAAATATATGTATGTATTCAACAAATTTATGCTTTACTTATTTTACTTATGTTTTATCAAATATTGGAAAAACAATTTTATTTATTTATTAAGTTTATTTACTTTGAGAGAAAAAGAGAGAGAGAGCACGTGCGCACAACCATGAGCGGGTGAGGGGCAGAGAGAAAGGGAGAAAGAATCCTAAGCAGGCCCTGTGCTGTCAGCATGGAATCAGACACGGGGCTTGAACTGACGAATCATGAGATCATGACCTTAGTCGAAACCAAGAGTCAGACACTTAACTGACTGAGCCACCCAGGTGCCCCTGGAAAAACAATTTTAAACAATTGCTAAGTCGCTTTTATATCTACTGAGAAGATATCCAAATCCCCAAAGTCAGGACTTAAAATTTTGTATATTTATTAAAGACTAATATTTAGATATATGATACGAAATGATATATGCTTTTCTATAACATTTGAGTAATGTGGATTATAATTCTTCACATTATACCTCTACATTTTAGACTGCTAGCACAGCAGCCAAATGACTACATTTATTACTAAACTTATACCATGGAGAACAAAACTTCAAGTGGCACCTTAAATTGTATATACCAAAATTAGGCTGGTAGCAGCATGAAATCTATCCCTACTTTTATGTGCAGACACCTTTCAAACATAGCCACAGGGATTTATATTGCAAATATAGATACCACTGTGACCCAGATGTCATTTCACTGATCAGTGAGAATAAAATGGTATTTAATAGAATCCCTTGTTCACAGTTTGAAAAGAAACTAAACATGCATTAATTTGTCCCTTAATCAATATAGACATTCCTAGTCTAAATAACGTATCAACTAACTAGACTGATTTCTAAAACAACTGTGGAAGTATTAGACCCTCTCTGGAGATATAATTAATCCAACATAATTTCCCCAAACAGGAAGACTAAACTTTCAAAGTTTAAACATTTATACACATAAAAACATACAGATGCGTTCAAATAAGTGAACAAACATGATTATGATAGTGTTTCCAACTACTAATTACTCACTTGTGTGTAATAAGTTACCTCTATATACAAAGGACAGTTTGCTTATTGGTCCATAGAACTCAAAAAAGATGAAGACATGTATATTGAAGGGTCAAGGAACAAAAAGCGATTGGCTTTATTTAATCTCCATTTGACTGTCTATGTAATCACTCAACATAAATCCCAGTAGAGTTTAGATCTATCTACAAGTATTGGGCCTAATGTTTGTACAAAACAGATGATAGATAAAAAGGTGAATAGATAGGAAGATATATAGACACACTGATGTGAATATAGAGTCATTTTTCAGTTAGTTTAGAAAAACAAATTCTGATATTCTAGGCCAAAATGATTTTCTAAACCCAAAATTATATTACTAGCCCAATATCTTATCCTACTACAAAAAAATAGACTCTGGGTGATAGCAAAGTTTGTTCAGCATTGTAACAGTTCTAATTTATTTTTAAATTAAAAAAAAAATTTTTTTTCAACGTTTATTTATTTTTGGGACAGAGAGAGACAGAGCATGAACGGGGGAGGGTCAGAGAGAGAGGGAGACACAGAATCGGAAACAGGCTCCAGGCTCTGAGCCATCAGCCCAGAGCCTGACGCGGGGCTCGAACTCCCGGACCGCGAGATCGTGACCTGGCTGAAGTCGGACGCTTAACCGACTGCGCCACCCAGGCGCCCCTCTAATTTATTTTTAACAAAGAAATCTAAGTAATTGTTTAAGTTCTGTCTTCTTTCCTAGACTGCAAGCTCCATATTTTTTCCCCACCACCACCATTTTGCAAATTCCTAAGACAGTGTTCACCCTACAGTTTAACTCCTTAACAATATTTGCTGAGTTAATAACTACAGGGTTTGAAATATTAAATTTAACCTATGCAGCTAATATCTCTCTGAAACATGTAACTGACATAGATATCCATATGAATACTGAGATAGTTGAATCTGGTAACACAATGATTAGCAAGCTATAAAATAAAATAGTTCACTTGTCTAAACATTAAAACACAAAACAACAAAACTGTACTTCAGTTTTTGCTAACTGACTTGTAATTAAGCAATAGTGGCCATCATTCCATGGGCAAAAGTCTTTCTGGCTTATTTTGAGACATGAATATTCAAGCCGTCCTAGATGTTCCATTTCCTATATGCCAGGCCAATGGGTAGGCTTAATAGGGAGATGGCTGAACCACAGGATAGAATTGTTCTAAGCTGGGAAACAAGTAGGCATCAGAGAGGAACTGAACTTGGTGTCAATTTTAAATGGAGAGCAGATGGTAGAAAGTGAGGTCTGTTTCATGCTTGAAACCACCAACAGAGAAGATAGAGATAAAAGTATATATTCTAAGCCCATTATGATTCTTAGATCTAAATCAACACATGCTTTGACAAGCAGGAAGCAGTCATTACAAGCAACCCAACCACATGTAAACATGTTATGAAGTAGTGAAACATTAAATCAATGCCGAGTTAATTAACTGATTTCCTGGGCATTTATTTTCCTTTATCCCTCAGTTATTCCCTGTCAAAGAAATCAATATTTGAAGAAACATGGTATTTCTTCACACAAGTGGCACACCACTTTCTATCTCTACATGTGTTAAAAAATTCCAGAGACTAAGTTATGCATCAAGGAGGGATTATTCTACATTTGTTACTAACATTATTGAATTTGAAAATAATACAACACAATTTACGCAGATTTTTCAAAATACACGTTTTTATAATACTCTCAACATTGGTGGCATTTGCTGACAAATGTGAAAGTTTAGGATTTAATGGATACGGGGCTCTTTTTATCAAAAAGAAAGATTTGGGCTTAAAAAGATTGAGAACACTCTTTAAAAGCATAAATGTAACTTGAAAAATCAATGTCAATTAATACATCTTTAACCCGCATTCCATTATTGGAGTTGTTGTTCTTTTGGTGAGAGGGTATTAGAAAAGTATTAATTCTATGGCAGGACTCGAGCAAAGAATGTTCTTCAGAGTCAGGAAACGTGAAAGGAAGGGACAAGAAACTGCCTCTTGCAATTGCAAAACATCTAATATTCAGAAAGCTTGCTTTCTTTAAATTCAGCCTCTGGTACACTTTTTAAATATGACAACGAAAATTCACTTTCAAAACGCTGCCACTTTAAAATATCTCTTTGACTGAAACAAAAGCGAGGTAGTCATGCATCAGTACAATGCCATAATAAAAGCTGTGCCAAGCTGTCATCCTCTAACCTGGCATCCTATCATCACAAATAGAAAGGCTATGTGAGATGACAATGTAATGTGTTGCTTGAATGGCATCCCTGAGAAAAACCCAACTGCAGCAGCACGTTTGTAGATCTAAATATGAAAGATTGGTCATTCTAAATATATATCATTGTATTTTTTCATCAAAGTCAACACCTATCTTTGGAACTCAGAGAACACTGAATGAATAAAATATTCTGTATTGGCAAACCCCAAACATGGACAATCATATCAGCATTTTTATTCTCTTCTGACAACATCAATGCACCTTGCAAAAAGAAAGCCAGATGTTCATTCTATTTGGTGCTATTAAAAGTCTGTTGTATAGACTTGAATTATATTCACTGTTTTTTTTTCCTAAATGACGATGGCATTGAAGCTTTTAATAATGAAGAAAACATATTTTTATGTGGATTTTTGGTACTTCTTGCTTTAAATACACAATGTAACATACGTTTGAAACGGAGCATATGGAAATAAGAAAAAGAAAATCTGAATTCCAGCCTCAAATATTGGTTCAAAAGCTACTTTACAGTAGTTTCAAATCAGGCAGGTTATGGAGACTCAGAACTAACAGAAACATAATCTCTTTACTGTAATCATACTAACCTTCAGGACTTAAAGTTTCCACAGTCGATGGCTTACTATTCAGGTTCTACCAAATTTATTCATGGATTTTTAAAGATTGTATCAAGAGAATCCTTCTCCTTGTATGACTTGGGGTCATTTTGTATTGAACAATATTAAAAATAACACTTGTACAAATCAGCCAGTGAATAAATTAACAGCAACCAATACTATTAGTATAACAACCTTCATCTATCCACTTAACTGCATTATCACAGATGTGGTGTCCACGAAAAAGTAAGTACTGAGCAATCAAAGTCTGACAAAGAAAATTTGACATCATTCAGGTATTCTCAAGACAAGACAAATGTTAAAGCAAGCAGTTTTCTTTGGTCGCTTTTCACCTTTATGGGAAAAAGACAAATTCTACCTAATAAAATGATCTTAGAAATCACCTTCCACCAATCAGTGTGTTCTTAAACAGTCACTTCAGTGTCCTAGGTTATTTACCTTTGGAGAACTCTACACTAAAAACTGATTCAAAATGATGGCTTTGGAGACCTTTCAAGATTGCCAAGGGTGTGCTGAATTAATAGTGATTCATATGCATTGAGTGAATCAGCCGATATTTGTGAATGAGAATCTGAATCCAATTTCTGTAAGAATTAATAATCGATTGAAGAGTCATATGTTCTTGTGCATGTTTTTGAGAAAGTTTAGTTAACCAAAATATTTCACTTACCAAAACACAGCAACTTCAATCATGTCTATGAAAACAGTTTACTGTACCATGTTGTCAATGAGATAGGAAATGTGTCTAACATGATGTCAGAAGTAAGGTTCGAGTTCTAAACCTTATTATTTTATAGACTACATGTCAGCTTCCTATCTTGAAGGTTGTGTTAGCTTATGTGAGTTGAAAGAGAAGTGAGATGGTTGCCATATTGAAGCAAATTAAGAGATATGATTTTAAGCTTAGAAAGGAAAATGAGAATTTATAAAGATCTGTAAAGACTTGCATGTGAAAGTAACTATTTTATTTTAAAAATAAATCAATTTCATCAAATGTGGAGACAGCTGAACATAACATGTCTGTAGATATTTTTAAATGAACTAAGAAATCCAACTATGTTTCTTATATGGGAAAGCTGCTATGAGGTTACCATAATTTATCAGATAAGTCTTTTATCTTTGTATTTCCATGCCAAGCAAAATGCCTGAGTTGGAAGTACACACTACCTGTTTACAAATGGGAAAAATAAGTAGAAAAGTGGAAACTAAAAAAAGCTTATCATTATCTCACTTCACATCCATTAAGAGAGCTACTCTCAAAACCACAGATAAATAAATAGAAAAAAACCCACAAGTGTTGGAGAAGATGTGGAGAAATTGGAATCCTCATGCATTGTCAGGGGATGTGTAAAATGGCACAATATGGAAGACAGTATCGTGATTCTTCAAAAAATTAAACACAGAATTGTATGTTCCAGCAATTCCACTTCTGGGAAAACTGAAAGTAGGGACCCAAACAGGTATTGTACAGTCCTTATTGCACACTCATATAGTTAGCAGCATTTTTCACGATAGCCAAAGGAAACAACTCAAAAGTCCATCGACAGATAAATGGATAAATAGAACACGGCATATACCTACAATGGAATATTATTCAGGCTTAAGAAGAATGAACTTCTGACACATGCTACAATATGGATGAACTCAGAAAACATTATGCTAAGTAAAATAAGGACAAATATTGTATGATTCCACTTTTATGTGGTACCTAAAATAGTCAAATTCGCAGAAACAGAAAATGAAATGATGGCCGCCAGCGGCTAGGGGAAAGGGAGAAGGGGGAGTTATTGTTTAATTGGGATGATGAAAAAGTTCTAGAGATAAATAGCAGTGATGGTTACACAATGTCAATGTACTTAATGTTGCTGAATTGTGCACATAAAAATGGCTAAAATTGTAAATCTATGTGATGCATATTTTACCACGATAAACAATTATTATTTATATGATTTTAAAATCAGCTGAAATATCATAATTTGTAGAAGTCAGTGATAAGGTGATTTCAAGATATAAAAAAATCAAAATATCCCATATACCAATAATAATTCAGTTAGGAATATCATGGAATATTTATGTTTAAATAAAAACACTTATTAATATATTAAAAATATATAACAAATTTTACTATAAATTCCTAATACGTGGTTATCTCTACATATTTATCATGATTATTTTATTTGCCATGCTGGTCAATTCACTTTAATGTTATAAAAACTAATGATGGCATGTAAGAAAGAACTAATTGTTGGCTCATATGTATTTTTATAAGATAAGAAAATATCTGACACCTCAAAAATTAACTCAAAATCTAGTTTAGATATATTACTGTACTAACCCAAATAGATGCTAACAGAAGCAACCAAATCTTAACCATATGTAATAGCAGGGAAACAAGTAATTCAGAGTGGAACAATTAATTATCCTCTTAATTGAGAGGAGAAGGCAAAGAAACTGCCGCTTTCCCCAGCCTCTGTTCTGTTCCCAGTCATCTGAGTTGGCCCTGGTAAGGAGTCTTCTCCCCTGTTGCCTACCCTCTGGTCCAAATCCAGGAGCTGCCATTTACTGGGGATGAACCTAAGTAGCCACCACTGGGCTGGCAGACTTGGTCACCAAAGATTAAAATGTAAAGACTTAGCTATTGTTAGCAAAAGAAAATTCTCCTTAGCTGTTCTTAATTCTGCTGCCACCATGAGTGTCTCCAACAGAGACAGGACCCAGGGCCCAGGACAGGAGCAAAGGCTATAGCATTTCTTTCTCCGAGTGCTAACATTGCAATACGACTGTGAGTTTGAAGACTTTTCCAAACAGATACATAGCTAAATACACATAACATAGTACAGCAGAGAAACCAGTAATAATCATTTTTTTCAACGTTTATTTATTTATTTTTTGGGACAGAGAGAGACAGAGCATGAACGGGGGAGGGGCAGAGAGAGAGGGAGACACAGAATCGGAAACAGGTTCCAGGCTCTGAGCCATCAGCCCAGAGCCCGACGCGGGGCTCGAACTCACGGACCGCGAGATCGTGACCTGGCTGAAGTCGGACGCTTAACCGACTGCGCCACCCAGGCGCCCCAATAATCATTTTTTAAAAATATAATTTGAACCATAACCAATTATATTCCACATGTATATAATCAGTTGTTTTCTGACAACAGCAGCAATAACTATGACTAACCATTACACAATTTAGTCCTTACTATATACCAAATGCTTTTCTGAGGGCTCTATAAGTACTGGTATTACTTAATAATCACAAAGGCCCTATGTAGCAGGTATTGTATTCAAAATTTATGATGAAACTGATGTTTGGAGAAGGCAAATCATTTATTTCAAAGTCCATCCCAAGTGAATGGCAGCTCCTGGATTTGGACCCACGAGTGTCAGCTTCCAACACTCATAATCATTGCCACCCTAGCACTAACAAAATTCTGTATCTTGAATATTTATATAGGTCTTTTAAACTACATTAGACATAATAAAATATTACTGGATGAAAAAATGCCCACTTCTATGAAACTTAAATCCAGTGAAAATACAAAAACTAAATACAGGACAAATTTAGTCTGAAGAGCATTATGAAAAGGAATATAAAATATATTAGGGAAACTTATATGAGAGACTTTTCCTATTTGAGACCACAGAAAGTGACTCAGATATCTAGAACCGAAAACATAATACAAGCTAGTATGTAAAGATACGTGTAGATTAACTACATTAAGTCCTAAAACTCTGTATATTTTAGAATCTGGATGGAACTCTCCTTGAGAATGTATTCATACTTCCATCATCTTAAACTGAGTTATCTGCACATGTTCTCATATCATGATATAACTCTGTAATGATGAATATTAATTATTATACTAGGATGTAGTCAATAATGTCCTCAGAGGATAACAGGGAATGTGAGGCTGTTTTTCTTCCTACATCATATGACCCCCCAGGGGCAGTGCTGGTCTAAGTCTTTTGTCTATCTTCTCTCGTTCTCCTCCCTGCAATGCTGACCTCTCATTACTGTGTCGTATCTATCTTTTGTAGATAGATAGATATCTATCCTTCTGCCTCAATTCTATATCCCTTCTTCTAATTTGCCACCAATAGGGAAACCAGATAATCAAGCCCACTAAAAGTAGGTATGAGATAAGAATAGATAATAGTGTCAATGAGCTGGAACTCTTCAACATCTATTTTTACTGATCAGAGAGTTATTTATTTCCATTTACAGTTCTACAGTGTGATTTAGGTATAGGAATTACTGATCTATTCTGTAATACCACATACAGTTTACTCTCAAACAACACAGAGGTTAGGTGCATCACCGTGCCTCTCCCCCCATAGTTAAAAATCCACATATAACTTTTAGCTCCTAAAACTCAACTACTAACAGTCTCCTGTTGACTGGAAGCCTCACAGATAACGTAGTCAATTACCAAATACCTTGTATGTTACATGTATTATATACTGTATTCTTACAAGAAAGTAAGTTAGAGAAATGAAAATATTATTAAGAAAATAGAGAACCATGCAGTTCAAATACATATTGTTCAAAGGTCAACTGTGGTTTATAATATAATTGCATGAAGATTCTACAGAATAAATTCAGTATCCTGATTATATGTTGAATATTGAGCCATACTGTTCCTACATGATTGTAATATTCTTAAGTCTACATTTCAACACGTTTACCAAAATAGAGTCCAATTCTAGCAGTCTACCAAATCTAAACAACAAAACCAAACTCACATTATGTATATTCACTGTCATATAAGCGCACACATATTCAAATTGTACATAATTTTTCTCAACTTGAAAATTTTGCAAATGTGCTTTGTTATACTTCCTTATTTAAATGCTTGGTTTTATCTTCTTTTGCATATCACAGGCTAAAAGTAAATAACTATTATATTTTATTTTTTAAGAGAACGCAGATGAAGAGTTAGCTTTACAAGGGTTGAAGTCAGGGACACCAGCTGCAAATATTTTATGCTCACTGATGTGTCTTGTCTCCTAAATTCCACTTGTGCCAACAGAGTAAAATAAATGCTCTTAGATCTCTCCCTCTCCTCCCCTCCTTTTTCTCTCCTTTCTCTCTTCTTTTCTCTCTCTCTCTCTCTTTCTCCCTCTCTCTCTCTCTCTCTCTCTCTCCTTCCAGATAAATGCCAGTCATTTGGCCAGGGCTAACTCACAGAAGGTACAGCAGGCACAGATGGTACTAATGCATAAATGTAATCTAGTAAAAGAATGCCAACGCCAACCCAGAAAAGATTCCAAATAACTGCAGTGCACTTACAGGAAGTCTGTGATTGGCAAGGTTAAAGCGGCGACTGTGAGAGCTCACTATTTGTTCCCAGAGCAACAATAGAAATTCTGGAACAAATAAGCATATTTAATTCATTTTATTTGCCACAAATGCATTAATTTAGATGGTATTTAGATGAATGATGTATCCTTAGGAATAATACAAGAAGAGGATACTCTCTTTTGTGCACCCGCCTGAATGCATTCACATATTCATGTGTATCTGAGTATCTGTAGACCCTTCCCACCTATTCTCTATTTCCTTACCTCATTTTGTTTTCTTCAGAGTTCCTGTTACCTGAAAATCTTATTGGTTGCCTATTAATATACCAAATATGCCCCCCACTACTCTTATTCACAGAATTCTTCACAGGACTTCACATTCCATAACGAAATTATTTGTTCTGTGGCTCTTGAGCTAGAGGTAAACCTCACAAGAAGAAAGACCTAATCTGTCTTGTCCACTGATGCCTCTCAGTACATAGTAATAAACTGCTAACTCCATGAATATTAAAGAAAAATAAAGGAGGGTATAAAGGCACTCATGTGTCACCTACGTTCACACATTAAAACTCTTCTGACATACAAATTTATTATAAACTGCTAATATAATATTATTTGAAGACTATCTTAAAAAAAGAAAAAGAAAGTATTAACTAAGTCAAATTAGCAAACTCTAAGTTTGGAATCCCCAAAAATATCCATTATATAGGTATATTAAGTCAGGCCTTTACTATTCATATTCAGTTAATTAATACAAGCAAAACATTAATAAAATGGCCTTTATTAAGTAACCCCACCTGTGCCCACCTCATAGTTAAGTTTGTTTCATGAAGACTGCCCCCAAGAGGAGAAAAGGGTTAAACATTTAATGTGTGATTCAGTCTAGAGAGAGCAGAAAGATTAGTGAAGGAGGCATTTCAGGAAGGTAGTGACTGTACGCAGAAAGAATTTCCTTGTATAATTATTTAAATGGTTCACAACAACTCTTAATGGCATAAAGGAGTGGTGTATTTTCCTTGGAAAAAGATTTCCTTCCTAATTTGTCATTATAAACCTATTCATTTTCTCCTCAAATGTACCCAACTTGCAATCAGATTCATCACTGCTGCATTGGTTACAATAGTGTCCTTCCCATCACTGAGAAAATTATTAAATATCCAAACACAGAGGATTCCTAAACTGATCATAGTAAAATGCTTGGAAAATGTCATATGACGGTTATCATAAAAGCTATGTAACAATATGAAAAATAATAATCATATAGTTTTAAAGGAGACTAGAAATCAGTATTTATATAGTATGATTTCAATTATATTTAAAAACAGGCTCAGAAAAAGTTTTGAGGTAATACTTTCTTTAATAGTTTTGGTTTGTGTGATAGGGGAAGATACTTTTTTCTTTGTCCTGAAACTTTTGCAAATTTTCTTTAATATAAAGTACATATTTGTTTTGTAATAAAAAGTTAAAACTTACCACCTCATTTATCTATTTACCCCCATCTTCCACGTGCAAGAAACATAAAGTTACTTTTTCTAAATTGTTGTCTTCCCACTAAATCAAATTATTGGAAGAAACTAATTAGTTGCAAATAATTTTACTTTTTCCCTCAGATATAAACTGTAGCACGTTTAAAAAAAAGTGTATGGGAGCATCTGGGTGGCTCAGTTGGCTAAGCATCCGACTTCAGCTCAGGTCATGATCTCATAGTTCGTGGTTTCAAGACCTGCATCAAGCTCTGTGCTGACAGCTCAGAGCCTGGAGCCTGCTTCGGATTCTGTGTCTCCCTCTCTCTGCCCCTCCCCACTCTCATTCTGTATCTCTCTCTCAAAAATAAACAAACATTAAAAAAAATTTTTTTACAAGTGTATGGAAAAAGCAACAGAAAAGAGTTTCTGTGACAAGAGTATCAGTAAATGACTGTCAATGCTTTTGAATAAGATGGAAGCAGTGGTTAAGAGGGCAGGCTTTTGTTGTCTTTGAAAACCAAATCCGCCATTTTGAGAGGCATCTGACTTGGAAGAACGCATCTTTCCACCTTATTTCCCTTACTGATAAAATTAGAAAAGTGGTAGTACTGCCTCATAGAATTAGTGGGACAAGTGTGAGCTTGCACGTGAAGCCCAATCTTTGACACATGATAAACATGCATAAATGCCATTCCTACAGTTGCTCCTCATTCTACTATTACCTACTATTCCTTCTCCTACTACTAGTCCCATCTAACAGAGATGAGATGGCAAGTAGTTTGATGCATGGAATTATTTTAACTATAACTTCAAAGCAGATATTGGAGCAAAAAACAGAACTTTCATTAGTCAAGTTCCAAACCAAAGAACTATCTACCTATTCAGAACTTCTTTCATGAGGGACACACACAGTCATTGGGCGAGAGATCCTGTTGTGTGTTAAGAGAACAGACTCTGAGCATTCTAAGAAAACAATGAAATAGCGCTAGCAGTTGCTAAAAATAGGTAGGTTTATAACACTCTCGTAAAATTAAAGTGCATGCCCTCTACAGAGTTTAAAAATTATATGTTCTGGGTATTTTTTTTTAAGGCACTGCCTTGGCCAATTAGAACAAGCTCCCTTTCTTCCAGGCTGACTCAGGGTGGCCAACACAAAGTGGGCGGGATTTCAATAATTCTCCATTATTCCCTCAGGTTTTACCTTTATGCAGGGCATAATTCGCTCAACTAGAAACAGCATTCCTGAAATTATAGGTAACTTGTGATGGGACATCATGGATCACAAATGTGAAAAGGAAATAGTGACAAAGAGTTGGCAGCGGATTGTCTAGGGAGAAATACTGATCATAAAAAGAGAAGCTCAGGGGCACCTGGGTGGCTCAGTCGGTTAAGCGTCCGACTTCAGCTCAGGTCACGATCTCACGGTCCGTGAGTTCGAGCCCTGCGTCGGGCTCTGGGCTGATGGCTCAGAGCCTGGAGCCTGCTTCCGATTCTGTGTCTCCCTCTCTCTCTGCCCCTCCCCCGTTCATGCTCTGTCTCTCTCTGTCTCAAAAATAAATAAAACGTTAAAAAAAATTTTAGAAAAAAAAAGAGAAGCTCAAAGGCCAGCTGGTATGACAAAAAGGGGACTTGAAACAGGGAAATGCCAGAAGGAGCAGTGACTTGGGTGAAGGCTGGGTCATGCTAATATGAGGAAACAGAGTAGAAACTAAAGTGCAAGCAAGCACATTGCTATTTATAATGAAGTGCTGAAGGTATGCAGAATAAAGTAGAAAGAAAATCTTATTTCTTTTGGCTACAGAAATTGTGATGCAAAGACATTGTCAGATGTGTTTAAAATTCAGTCAAAGGACTTGGAAATCTAACGTGGGTTAGAAAGGAGTATGTTGTGACCATTTGTGGGTACATTGACTGCTTGTTTTCAGAAGGAACACTGGCCATTTTACATCACTGCCATAATACGCAGTGCAATTCAACCACGGTCTAGGTGTTGTAGAGTCATATTAAAGAGTGACACTCCAGTCAGTATACTCTCCGGAGATGACTTAGCTTCTGTTAGGATCTAGTTTCTTAAACTATAAGTGCATCTGCCAACCCACGCCCCCCAAAAAGGACCAAGAACTATGATCCCATTCTACAGTTGTAAGAAAATGTGATTTACCAGGATTTGACATATTACAACTTAACTACAGATCACATATTCTAATACAGAGATAGCATTCAGTTCTAAATGTAGGAAGTAACCAGACATCATTGCCAGCATTACTCTGATGTTACTTTTTAAGGGGGCCAGTGGTTTCAATCATCACTCAAGTAAATACTACATATGATATAATTATTTAATTCATAGGTACATTAATTTTTGCTGGATTTTTAAAAATCGATCCCCATTCAGATAAATTTTTAAATGATACATTATGGGGGGGGGCGCACCTTAGTGACTCAGTCAGCTGAGTGCCCTATTCTTGATTTCAGCTCAGGTCATGACCTCCTGGTTCATGGGTTCGAGCCCCATGTCTGACAGTGCAGAGCCTCTTGGGATTCTCTCTCTCCCTCTCTCTCTACCCCTCACTCACTCATGCGTGTGCTCTCTTTCTCAAAAATAAACATTAAAAAAAGTAAAATGAAAAAAAAAAAAAAAGTAAAATGATACACTGCTATTTAGCTGTGCTATTTTCAGATCTTCTTTCATCTGAACTTGGCTACTCTCTTTCAAAACTATTACCATTCTTTTCCCTAAGTCAGCACTATAATTGGTAGCACTACATTAGAATCCTACTTTGAGACATCCCATACGAGAAGCCTTCTCCTCTATCTCACTCCAAAACCTAAATGAACAGGTGAAATATTCTCACATTTTTCTAACTCTATTAAAGCTTCTTTTCCTTTTAAGAGAATTTATTTCCCTCATAAAAGTTCATGTATAATTGCTGATGGAAGAAAATAGTGAGGTATTTCTATAGCATTCAAGTTGCTCTTAGAGACTGGACAATGATACAAAAATAAATAAATAAATAAATAAATAAATAAATAAATAAATATCCTTTATTAAACCTAAGAGATAGTGAAGAAAAAAAAAACACATGAAATAATTAGAAAGCAATTAATTAAAAAATTATTGCACAATCTTTAAAATAATTAACTTTAAGCTCTGGTAATTTATTGCACTGTGGATTTTGACCTTTACACTTATACATGATACAACAGTAGTATCCAAGGTTTAGATACTATACTTATTTATATAAGCATGCTTATATACACAAGGGTACTAACTAAAGGTAAGAACTATACTTTTCTTCTTTCTATCTCTCATACAATTCTAGGAACAAAGTCAGCAAGTAATGAATAATTTGATTATGTGTTCATTCAATCACTTGGAGGCATTTCTCATTTTTATCTTCCTTACAAAGAAGAAAAAAAATATACTGCTGATCTTTTTCTTTACTCTTAAGAAATAAATGAATTAGCCCTAATTTTATGCAGTTTAAAAATACCCATAAACTTAATTAAGCTTTTAACTCAGTTATAGAGAATAGGAGTCAATCACTATAGTCTCAACAGCAGCATTAAGAAAACAAGGTGCCCATTTCAGTTTCTTAATGAGGCAATTACCAGTAATAGGAAAACCTCAAAAGATTCAGATTTGGCTCAATTAAGGTCCTTGAAAACCAATCTCATAGAACCATCTAAAACTGTACAGCATAGGGCAGAAGAAGAAAGTCTCCGGAAGACTGTTTTAAATATCCATAAAAATTTAGGCTAGCGCGGCTGGTTTCTGATTACTTACACTTGGATGTATTTTCATCAAAGTCCTCACTATAGTACATCCACAAAAAATTGGCCAGTTGCAGGTTACTTTTTTCGCCACTCACCTGGGTTCCTTTTTCTCAACTCTGATTTCCAACTTATATCTACCGTGATAGAGGTACTACCCAGAATGTGTCATTCTCAAAAAGCAGATTTGTTTCACTATCTAAACTAGAAACAGAAAAATAAAAAAATGTTGTGTGTCACTAACAAAGCACAACTTGAGCAATTAAGTGTCGACTGAGGCAATTTTTTATACTGAGCACCAACTGTGTACCTTGCACTGTGCTTGTGTTTTTAAAACTCCCTAATACTATCAAATAATTCATTGCTTTTCAGTAAAAACAAGAAATGATATTTTGACAGCTGGTTCCTATTTCATTCTAGTTTTTATTAATAAATGACTGCCTTTCCCATTCCATATTTTTAGGAATTTGTTGTTTCAACTTCTTGCAAAAGCTTCCATGAGGTTGATATAAGCATTACTACTGTCCATTTAGACAGAAATGGTCACATGGAAAGAACACTGAACAAGATGGCAAGTAATCTTGCTAAGTCTGATGGCAAAACGTCATTCATTTCTGAGTTTGAACCAAGTTAATTAAAACCTGCCAGAGGCTTCGCAAAGCCTAACAACACTGGTAGTGCTACTCATACAAATTAACAAAATATTTTACTCTAGAGGGTATCTTTGTGAAATGCAGAACGGTGATGGAAAAGCAGGAAAAAGAAGAGAGCTCTAGAATTCAAGCCCATTAAATGTATCTGAAACACTTCTGTATTTTCATGCCAAGCTCTCTATAACCAATTTAGTTCCCTACAGAAAAATTTAAATAATGCTGAGAAAGTAGTACATTACCTTAAGTATCGCTACTTTGTTATCCATGGTGGTTAATATATTATATTATACATAGGAATAATTACTACTGTTATACTCATTAAAAGCCACTAAATCACAAGACCATTTTAAACTGCTGCAGTAGGAGAAAAACATTCAGATTTTTAGAGTATCATACTCTGGCACCATACCAAAAGAATGATGTACTGTACTGCTCGGGGGGAAAAATGTGAACATGAATTCTTGTACTTAAGTGTATATTTCTAATTTGTATGACAAATAAAAGGTATATTTTTTTGAGCCTTCACACTAAAAAAAGGCCTACTCTATGCCTGTCACAATATAAAAGCAAGCCACTGGCCTTAGCTGTAGCCCATATGGTTGTTATACATACGTGTGTGAGTTTGGTATAACATGCCTTGTGTTGGCGATTTTCATTTCAATAGCCTATTAATCCTTTAAATACATTAAGCATGTCCACCACTGCTGCCAGATGCCCTGCCCCTTTGATTGTCTTTCCTTCTAGCCCAGGATTCTCACCCTAGAGCTGGAGGTTTCCGCAGAGTGACTCTTGCCAACAAAACAATAAAGAAATTCAGCTAAAATTAGAGTTGTATTGTAATTCCCTCAAGACATGGCAGTTTTCTACGCTTGAGCTTTCTAAAACCAAGCATAAATGGTTTTCCAACAGGTCATTCTTGACTTTTAAAGCATTACTTGACTTATTTAACTCCTGAATGTGGGCTTAGTTTCCAGCAGCTACACTGGAGATCATGGATGCATCCACACTAGAGCTGCTACCGTGAGAGTGGATGTTCTCTCTTCTTTCTGCCACATTTCTTCTCTCAGCATTGCCCACTGAAGGCAGGGATGAGAGCGCAAGTATGTGGAGATCTCTTGCCCAATTAGAAGTCAACTTAGTACAGTAAGCAACGCGTGCAGAAGTTCAATATGGAAATCTCATTTTTAGGAGTGTGCCTCAAAGTTTCTTTATATAGCAGTAGTTAACCTAAATATGGAATAATCCTCTTCCCCGAAATTCTCATTATAATTTCAGCTTCCAGATTTTCATGTCAACCATCATCCATCCCATATCATTTTATTGGAAGAAATGCACTGATTTCCTATGTATTGTAATTAATGACTAAAATAGTTGGTAATATTTATGGAGTGTTTACTCTATGCCAGGCAACGCTCTAAGTGTTTCACATGAATTAACTCCTACGACCTCCACAGAAATGAAGCAGGGTATTTATATGACACAACATGAAGCCAGGGAGGCAGTTTTGTTTTCTGCCTTAATAAAATTACTATCTATTGATGTGAGATCCTCAATACAAGCTGAAGCTGAGATACTCAGCTTTTATGAGGCTCCTTTGTGTCAAACAGCATTCAGACTCACTCGGTGGTGTTTGTTGGGCACCCCTCCAGAAGACTGGGCCATCCTGCTTCTGATATAACAAGAATGGAAGAAGGAGCCCCATGCATTCAACAAGGTCTGAGTTACAACAGCTAGAACCTAAATTAAATGTATTCTGGTCATCACAAATAGGCCCTCCTTTAATATATTTGTTCTTACACATAAATGCATATCCCAGATTTTTTCACTACATAATGACCTAAAAATTTACAAATAAAATAAAAATAAACTGAGCGGGGGGTGGGGAGGAAGTAAGCTCTTCTAAAGCAGAATACGTATGGTGGGAAAATGTGGCGTGAGAATGAAATTGAGAAATAGAGACTACCAATATAATAATCATCATGGTAAAAAATAATAATAGCAAATATTTATTATGGACTTTCTGGGTTTCAGTCACTGGGCTATGTGCTTTACTATCTCATTTAATCTCCAAACAACCCTTTGTGGTAAACCACTGTTATACGACAATTTCTATTTTAAATATTGAAAAAAAGAGAAATGAGCTTTAGAGAGCCTAGGAATTTGTGTCAAGGCAGACTTAGTAAATAGTACAACCAGGAATGGAAGCCAGATATGAAAAGAAAGCGATGGGTTACTAAGTGAGGTCATGTCCCCCTGCAAACAGACTCTAAGGTAATTATTTGTCTGCAAAATGTTCCCTGGGAGTGCTTTCAGAAACAGCCCTGTTTCCATGAAGAAAGCAGGATTGGGCAAAACAAGAATTTGTATTGTGTTGCAGTTCTCCCCACTTTACTGGGGATCTCTGGAGTGGGTAAGGCCCTCCAAATTGTTCTGAATTGAGCACCTCACATCAATTAGCCCTTGAATGTGGGTGGCCCTACTCTGTTTTTGTTGAACCATCAGGGGAAATAGTTTTCCCATGGTTTTCATGAAATGCTCAACAGAAAGAGAAAAGAAAAGAAAAGAAGAAAAAAAAAGAAAAGGAAAGAGATGAGAAAAGAAAAGGAAAGGAAAGAAAAGAAAGAAGGAGGGAAGGAAGGAAGGAAGAAAGAGAAAGAGGGACAGAGGGAGGAAGAGGAAGGAAGGAAGGAAGGAAAGAAAGAAAGAAAAAAAGAAAGAAAGAAAGAAAAAGAAAGAGAGAGAGGGAGAGAGGGATGGAGACAGGGAGAGAAGGATGGGGAGGGGAAGAAGGAAGAAAGAAAGAGGGATGGAGGAGAAAAAAAGAATGAGAATAGGTGATGAGCCACAAAAACCTCCTTGTTTTTGTTTTTAACTGAAGACATTATTTTTTAGGATGGTTAATCTACCTAAAGTTACATACCAGATAGTTTGCATCCTGTATGTGTATATTGATAATCCTAAAACTTTAGGAAGCAGATACCATACAAAATAAAAACGGCACAATGCCTTCTCTCTTTTCTTACTAAAGTGAAGATTCATACACCCACAGAGACAATATTTCAAATTGCTATGAATCTCTACTATGTGTGAGATGCCTGCTTCCTCTGACCAGAAACAGTAGGAACAAACAACAATAACTGAACTGTAATCCCTATTCCTTAGCCAGATGGGGCTACGTGAAGACCCAAGGACAGTAGTTCTTCCCATTACAATTGTTCTCCTTCCTTCAAATTTTGGGCTAAGAGGATCACATTTGTCTTAAACTAGCCAGTATACACAGAGAAGAAAGTTCACAAAAGGAAAATATGAAACTGGAAGAAAAAAATGATAATTATGCAGCTCTATAGTGCTACCTCTCACACCAAATCTGCTCTTACATACTGGTTCAATTAGGTAAATCTGGTTATTTGGATAGCAAGGTCCTATTTACAACAAGGATTGGTTTGTCAGGGCAATTATTCATGTTTTAAGTGCTACAAAGAAGCAGCAGTGAGACAAGCTCTTAATACAAACAACGTGAAAATGTTTATTATTTTGTTCCAGTAGAACATTTTCTAACTTAGCGCTCCTAAGCACCCTTCACTATGGGTAATGTCAAAAACACTTATTGCACAAGCAGAGATCTGTGTTTCCTTTGCCACAGACAATAAATCTTTAGTGTCTTCTCCTGATACGCATCACTCCACTTGCTCTCAAGAGGCAGTGTAAGCCTCTCTTGCCTTCCCTCTCACCTAACAAGGTCACTGTTGAGTGATGCTACAACTTCTTGCAAAAACGTATATACACATGCACAATAATGACCTAACTATCTTGTCAGTATATCACAAAACTCTAAAAACGTTTGCTCTCCAAATTTAATATAATATACACATAAACTTAATCCCACAAATATAAATTTGAATAAACCCATCTAAAAATAGACTTCTGTCCTTTCTATTCATTATTGTTATAAAATTATACTTTATCCAGAAGGCCCATATTTGAGAAATTAATTTTACTTCAGAGAAATCAACCTCCTTTTCCTTGAGTGATACTCTGGGAAGTAAAAAATAAATAAATTGCTAGTTGGCTGCATTCACTTCTGGCTTGCAAAACCAAAGCCTTTTGCAATTAATGAGAAAAATAGTGGTAAAAATATGTAAAGTGGAAAATTTTCTTATCCTCAAGACCTGTGGAAGTATCTATTTGTATATGATACACTAACTTCTCACCCAAGCCTTATGGTAGTTGTATGGCATCCTTGGGACAATGAGATGATAGTCCCTTAAAATATTTCCTCTGTTCTGTGATTCAGCTAAGGAGCCTCAATTGAAAAATTCTCTTTTTTAAAGGTTTAGAAAGCTTACATAACTTGCTCAAGGCCAATCAGCTGTAAATTCAAAATCTGGTATTTGAATCTGGACTTTTGACAATAAAGCTGGGATAAATCACATAATAAATACAAGGCATGCATTATTACAAATTTCAGGCATGACTTATTTTGTTTTCTTAAGCTGTCAAATTAAGATACACAGCAATTCAGAAGCACATTTTAGACTAACTCCCTTAAGTAAAATAAACCACAACAGATGCCTATGAGTGGGTCTTAAACAAAATAAAGATAATACAAGTCTTAAAAAAAAAGTCGCAATCTTCAATGTCTAAGACAAAGCAATTTCTAAACCCATTCAAGAAATACTGCAAGAATATTATAATGACTTAACATCATGATGGAGGTCCTTTCCATTTGAGTAATTTAGTGAATCCCTTGTGTCTCCCTCAAACTAAATGCATAAAAAAAGGAAGGGAGGGAGGAGAAGAAAGAAAGAAAGAAAGAAAGAAAGAAAGAAAGAAAGAAAGAAAGAAAGAAAGAGAGAAAGAAAAGAAAGAAGGAAAGGAGAGAGAGAAAGAAAGAAAGAACAGAGAGAGAAAGAAAGAAAGAAAGGAAAGAACAGAGAAGAGAAGAGAAGAGAAGAGAAGAGAAGAGAAGAGAAGAGAAGAGAAGAAGGAAGGAAGAAAAGAAAATTGTCCTCGGAAGTAACTCAGATTTAAGTTAAAACAAAGTTTTTCTTATCAGCATTATAATACCCTCTGTACAGGATTTATACTCTGGATTTGGTCATCATGTTTCCTTGAGTACCATTCCTTCCTCTGATTTCTACTTTAGCTCTCCAGTATTTTTAGCAGGACAAATAGAGACTGTACATCCTTTGGCCATTATTTTTAAAACAAAGGAGATGAACTTCCAATATGAATGACAAAATGAAAATGCTTCATTTAAGTATAAAGTGTATCGGAACACCATGAGAAAAGAAGAAAGGCAGAGGACACAAGTATCCACAAACAAGATGAGAGCACAGGAGCTAACATGGGTTTGGTATGTCACATGATGCTCACATGTCTGGGATGACCAAGAGCTCTGTTAAATAGGGGGTGACAGGTAGTAATTATTTTAATGCAATACACTGTACACTAAACAAGGATGGCTGGGATAAAGTGTCACATGCAAGTCATTAATGATGACAAGGGCTGGATTCGGCTGCAGCACCTGTCACTGTCCCAGGTGGGTAACCATACTGCCATAATCCTTATCTCTATGGAGGTCCTTCCTGGGAAAGTGCGGGCTTTACTACATCTGCTTAGAAAATAGAAGTAATAATATATACAGAAACATGCACAGAAAATCTCAGTGTCCTCAATGCCCCAAGAATTTACTCCTTCGTAGATTATGTCTGTATAAGGCACTAATTCCAGGGTAATATAAGTGAGAGCTTTGATGTCGTCAAACTCTGAGTTTAAACAAACCACTGTTTTATTTTTGTTAAATTCCTTTGTGCATAATGGAAAACCTACTCTTTATAAGGATTAAGTTAAAAACCAAATGTAACACAGCTGGCACAAAGAAGCTATGGGATAAAGTTTTGTTATCTGCTAATCCACTGAACAAACTGATCAAATCTAGATTAAGATTGCTTTCTCCAAGGAACATATTCTTACATACTCTTATATTCTTACAAAGTTTTGCTGAAAAATACATCAACTTATAACTACTATAACTTCTGAATTATGGTCCAATATTTTAAAAATAAGGCATACAACTGATGACTATATTTATACGCGTAGGAAGGGAACAGAATGGCTATCATATCAGTGCTGTCCTCTTTGAATATGCATCATTCCAACTAAGTTTATAAAACCACTAGCAAACTTCTTTAAAAAATTCCCACTCAATATTCATTATTTTATTCAGCATCTGGTATATTCTTTTTAACTGAACAGTCATCCTGACACTCTCTGTTGGATCATCAATCTTAGAAATAGTTGTAGAAAAAGGCCCCAATTTACTTTATCATATCTTCATTCATACCCTAAGACTGCAGTAGTTACTATCTGTACCATTTAATACATCAAGTATCATCATTCATGGGGCGCCTGGGTGGCTCAGTCAGTTAACTGTCTTAGGTCATGATCTCACAGCTCATGAGTTCGAGCCCTGCATTGGGCTCTGTGCTGACAGCTCAGGGCCTGGAGCCTGCTTGGGATTCTGTCTCTGTCTCTGTCCCTGTCGCTTTCTCTCTCTGCTCCTCCCCCACTTGTGCGCTTGCTCTCTCTCTCAAAAATAAAACGTTAATTTGTTTTAAAAAAATATCATCATTCACATCATTCTTTAACATTGTTTTCAGATACAACAGCTCACAAGAACCTACAGACCCACATCTCTCAGTTACTATCCATGTTCATTTGTGAAACTCTCACTGCTTTAGAAGAAAAACCACATCTCTGGTAGCTACATATATCTCTAGCTCTTAAAAGAATTAAGCTGCTCTAAACAGCTGCAAGTTAATAGCTACAGAATTTTACAAACCAAAGCTACTATTTCTTCTTTCTTCTCCCTTCTTCTCCATTCTCTCTGCCCATCCACCCTCCATCGTAGATTATTCAAACCCTTCCTTTTTTGTATCTTTCATGTTACCAAAAATGGCAAAGAATTGGGAAATAAAAACAACTGCCAATGAGTGGTCAGGAAGATATTTCTAATTAAAACAATAAAATAAAACAGATGTGGTTTTGATCTACAAGAGAGAAAATACGTGATATAAAGTAGTACAAACTGATCCTCAATCTCTTAAACACTGCCGCAGTTTCAATTACATAAGGAGCCTCTCCGGTCTCCATATCCAGGTCTGATTTTTCTGACACATCTAGTATTTCCAACTTCCTACTGAGCATTTCCAACTTTTATTTTTCAAGCTCAATTCCATGGCACCATCCTCAGGTGTTTTCTCTTCTTTCTTTGGCCTCTCTTTCTTTCTAGATGTATGGCTCTCTCTAGTGCCACTTAGTAATGAAGTCTTGTTAGAAGCCCCTTTCTAATTCCTATTTCCCATTCTGATGAAATCCCATTGTCCCTTCCTCCTGCATTAGTCCAGCCTTCTTCTGTTCTCTCTTTCAACCTATCCAGGAGTATATATAGTGTGGATCACCAAGCTAATTCCTTTGAAAAATGTTTTCATGGGGGCACCTGGGTGGCTCAGGCTGTTAAGCGTCTGATTTCACCTTAGATCTCACAGTTCATGTCTCTTACACAGTCTCTCTCTCTCTCTCTCTCTCTCTCAAAAGTCAATAAACATTAAAAATAAATTTAAAAAATAAAAATGTTTTCATGAAGAAAACAGAATTCAATAAAATATCTTTGGTGGGGCAAAGGTTTTAAAAAAAACTTGAGACACAGAGCAATAAGTATGTGCTGGACATTGATTGCTACATGTTAAGTCTAATATCCTAGACCCTTGAGAATGGACATGACCTTGATTTATTCCCTACTATTTCCCCCATATAGTTTGGAAGTTCCTAGAGAAAATACTTGAACCACTCTCCTAGAACAAATGTTAACTTTCCTACCTTTTCCACCTGTACAAATCCTTCAAAGTTAACTCATATGTTTATTTCTTCATTTGTTAACTAGCCTAGTCTGAAGTGCTAATCTCCTTCAGACTAATCTCCTAGTCTGAAGTGCTCTTCCCTGATAACTCCAATAGCAATTAATGTCTAGACCATTCATCTAGAAAGCAAACGATACTTTCACAACATCTCTTTGTTACTGCCTTGAATTGGTATTTAAATATTCCATTCTCTTGTTTTCTATATGTACATTCTTGGTCCTTTGAGTAGATTATAACTTTATCGAGGACTGTGTACTAAATATTTTGGGGTCTCAAAGATAGCTTAAAGTAGTGAGTGTTCAAAAAGAAATGAATCATTTTATTTTTATGCCTCTCATTATTTTAAACTACCAATTGTTTCTGGAATTGCAGTTATGGAGATATACATGTATATATACATACATACATATATATACATGCATATGCATATGTAGATATGTATATGAGACCAGGCTTTGCTATAAATACATATTATAAATACGTATTATAGATTATCTGTAACACATTCATGCATATATTATTAAGAATTGATATAAAGCAAAAAATATTTTAATTCTTCAAAATACAATATTTATCAAAGGCAACATAGTCATATATTTCAGGCAATACAATAGTAGAAAGTTGGATTAAGAATTAGAAACCATCTAGATTGTTCAACTGGCTTCATTTTTTGTTTTTGTTAATTGAACTTTACCTGATTTGCTTTGAGTTGTAATTTGTGAGCTTTTCTTGATCTCCTGCCCCAATAGACCATAAATTCCTAGTAAGTAGGGACTATCTAGTTATCATTAAATTTTTTAAAGGGTTTATTGACAAGACTGTAGTTCATTTTCCTCTTGGTCTAATTTTATTAAAAAACATTTTAACCAAAACTTCAGAAAAGACAAAAGTAAGAAATGTGTTTAAATGTTCATTTTTTCCACACACCAAGAAATAAAATTCTAGCATTCATAATTTTCAAAATTGAATATTCACCTGTAAACTTCTAGACCATATATTATAATTGTGTTAATATCATTAATTATTCCTGTGTTTTCCTTGTTCTTACCTACAAAAACAAAGCAATGTTTAGAAATGAATAGAAAACTATTTATTCTAAATCTTACAACTTAAGATTTAAAATTTAGTTCATATAAACATTGTCCTAATTCCTTCAGTTACATAAATTCATCACTACTATCACTATTAATATTAGTATCTTTATATGGAAGGGAGCACACTGAACATAACCTGGGAATAAAAAAGACTTATTATTTCTTATAATTTGGTAAAGAGGTATTTTCTCAGCAAAATAAAAACAAAAATAATAATGGCATCAGCATGCTATGACATGAAAATCTTTCAAGAGGCCTCGTTGAAAACAGAATCATGGGATCAGTACATGGGATCAAGTCTGCCATTGGGCTCTGCGCTGGGCATGGTGCCTGCTTAACATTCTCTCTCTCTCACTCTGCCCTTTCTTCGCTTGCACATGCATGTGGGCTCTCTCTCTCTCTCTCTCAAAAAACAAACAAAACAAAAAACCAAAACATGCCACAAGAACCAAGGGCTGGAGAGTATGTATAGAAAAAGGAACACTCTTGCACTGTTGGTGGAAATGCAAACTGGTGCAACCTCTGTGGAAGAAAGTACAAAGATTCTGCAAAAAATTAAAAATATAACTACCCTATGATCCAATCATCACACTACTGGGTGTTTACCCAAAGTATATGAAAACACTAATTCGAAGGAATATATGCACCCCTGTTTATTGAAGCATTATTTACAACAGCCAAGCTCAGTAGCAGCCCAAGTGACCATCGATAGATGAATAAAGAAGATGTGGTATTTATAGACAACGAAATATTATTCAGTCATAAAAAAGAATGAAATCTTCCCATTTGCAACAACATGGATGGATCTAGACAGTACAATGCTAAACGAAATAAGCCAGTCGAAGAGAGATAAATACCACCTGATTCACTCATATGTGGAATTTAAGAAAGAAAATTATCAAAGGAAAAAAGAGAGACAAACCAAAAAACAGACACTTAATTATAGAGAACAAACGGATGATTACCAGAGGGGCAGGTAGGTGGGGGGATGGATGAAATAGGTAACGCAGATTAAGAGTGCACTTATCATGAGGAGCACTGAGTAATTGATAACTGTGGAATCACTATATTGTACACCTGAAACTAATATAACACTGTATGATAACTGCACTGGAATTAAGTTTAAAAAAAATAAAAAGAGTAACCTGTTGATTTATTTGCTACCACTACTTATATCTCTCTTTTTTTTTTTAAGGAAAATATGTTTTATAATAGTTCCTAAGCCTTAGTCCTTGTATAGTATCTGTAGATGCTCAAAAATCAATCCACAAATGATTTTCTGACCCCAATATTTACAACACTGCATTTAAAATGCTTAATATTTATGTTTTGAATATTTTATGTTTAAATAGTCACTAGTGATGCTTAGGTTATTTAAATAGTTTAGTAGTATTTCCCATGTCTATGTTGGCCTTTTCAATTTAATTTCATTGGTATGATCTTCTCAATTCAATGCATGAGCCTATATATTACAACTAAAACAATGAATTTTAAACTGTGGTGCATTTTCTGTACAATTGGTCAATTAGCTTTAAAACATATATTAAAGTAGAATTTAATTGGCAAACAAATTCCTCCAATAATGTATTTAAATTTCAAAGAACGTTAATATCGCTCACTCACCAACTACCTGTGTGATTCCGGCAAATTACCTGGCCTTTTTGTGCCTCAGTTTCCTTATCTATAAAATGGGGATAAACATACTCTGCAGTGAGTTGCTCTGAAAATTAGAGCAACATATACAAGTCACTAGTACAGTACCTGGCACAGAGCTGCTTCTCTATAAATAATGCTGGGTTTTTAAATTAATGATGGTATCAATAATGATGGTGAGGTGTGCTGCCTTCCATAGAACTAAATTCTTAAGCAATTTTTTTAGTCAAGTCTATTCAAGTTTTGATTTTCTTTTAAAAAAATTTTTTTTTCAACGTTTATTTATTTTTGGGACAGAGAGAGACAGAGCATGAACGGGGGAGGGGCAGAGAGAGAGGGAGACACAGAATCGGAAACAGGCTCCAGGCTCTGAGCCATCAGCCCAGAGCCTGACGTGGGGCTTGAACTCATGGACCGCGAGATCGTGACCTGGCTGAAGTCGGACGCTTAACCGACTGCGCCACCCAGGCGCCCCAAGTTTTGATTTTCAATGCTGGCCATCACAGTTTTGGATCCTGACACTGTCCCAACATCACTATAATTACCTAAGATCTATGTCACGTTGGGGTCTTTCCTGATTTTTTAACTTTGCCTGTTTTTTTTTAATGTTTATTTTATCTTTGAGAGAGAAGGAGGACAGAGTGCAAGTGGGGGAGGGGCAGAGAGAGAGGGAGACACAGAATCCACAAAGCAGGCCCCAGGCTCTGAGCTGCTAGCACAGAGCCTGATGTGGGGCCCAAACCCACAAACCAGGAGATCATGACCTGAGCCAATGTCAGATGCTTAACCGACTGAGCCACCCAGGCGCCCCTATCTTTGCCTGTTTTAAGGTCATAGGGATAGAAGGCACAGTGCAGGGAACCCAGTGGGTGGTACCATAATGGTGCTGTATGGTGACAGATGGTAGCTATACTTGTGGTAAGCAGAGCATGGCATATAGACTGGTCCAATCACCATGCTGTACACCTGAAACTGACATAACATCATGTCTCAACTATACTTCAGTTAAAAAAAAATAATAATAAATAAGCAAATAAATAGGTACAGCCTGTGGAAAACAGTATGGATGTTTCTCAAAAAATTAAAAACAAAACTACCATATAATCTATGATCCAGAAAAAAAAAAAAAAAGAAGCTAAAGGTTACTAAATGTTGCTGTGTTTCCATGTCTTCATCTTTATAATTCCCAATAACATGTTGCTATTTATATCCACATTGTATTCTTAATGAAGTCTTTCTTTGTTTTTTTTATGTTTATTAAGTTTTGAGAGACAGAGCATGAGCAGGAGAGGGGCAGAGAGAGAGGGAGACACAGAATCTGAAGCAGGCTCCAGGTTCTGAGCTGTCAGCATAGAGCCCAACACAGGGTTCGAACTCATGAACTACAAGATCATGACCTGACCCAACGTCGGACACTTAACCAACTGAGTCAACCAGGTGCCCCCTTAATGAAATATTTCTGATATATGTTTGAAATATTAAAGATCTAAGAATTTGAGGCCAATATTAACTCAGGATTTTTCAATATATAAAGAATACCTAAAATATGTTTTTATCTAACTGATCAAGAGTAGTAAAATAATTCTACTATAAGAATAAAACTATGACAAAAACCATTGTCCTTAGAGGTTTATGTTAAAAGCTTTCAAAGGCTAGAGGTCACCAAAAGTGTTATTTGTCATCTAGTTAGGGGAAAAGACCACTTAATACAAGGAGTGTATTTGGTTAATTTAAATCAAAATGATTGATTTTCATTTAACATTTGTCCACTACTGATAACTCAAGTTGGAAAATCAATTTCAGAGTGACCCAATGGGAGAAGGGTTCCATGTTAGCTATATATATTTAATGAGAGAAACACATTAGTACTTCACTACTTATAACAGCATTAAATGAAAGAAACTTTGTGTTGAAATTACTTTGCAGTTGTGACACAATGCAGGAAATTGCAACATACCAAAACGACAATGGAGATAATCCAATATCACACATAAATATCTTCTCTTTTATTTTGAAAGAAGAAAAGCAGTAATAGACTAGTCTTATAAAGACAGAAAACTGGCATAAAATTTAACTATGCTGCTCTCTTAAATCTGTATTCTTTCTACTTTCTTCCATATGCAGTTATTTTCAATTAATTTAAAGCATAATAGTAGCAAAATATATATTATGGATCTAAAATCATTATACTGTTACAGTTATTCAGACATACTTCAAATACTGTGAGGAATACATACTATTCTTTAACTCTTATGGTAACGTGTAAAATGTTTATATGTATTATCGTTTTTTATTTTAATTCCAGTGTAGTTAACAAATAGTATTATATTAGTTTCAGGTTGTTTCTATGTATTATTAAATTATTGATGGGCTGACAAAATGTCTAATTACTAAAAAAGTATAAATTAGTTTAAACAGGTTTGTAAACAGTAGATCAAACTTTCTACTTACACAAACTTTCATTCACCAAAGATTATTATTAAAGCCTACTCTCTGAGAGGTAATGCACTACGTCCTGGGGATACCCCAGGGAACATTACAGGAAAAGCCCTGTCTTCATAAAACTGGCTTGGTTGGAATTAGAAAAAAAAGACCAGACTGCAAGAATTCAAAGGTATCCTTGTGATCATTTATTTCTCTATACATAAATGAGAAAACTGAGGACCAGAGAGAGGAGGAGATTTATGCTGGGCTTCAAGCTAATCAATGACAGTACAGAGATCCAAGTCTCTGGACCCCCAGTGTAGTGATTTTGCCAATACATCACCAAGCGCGTTAGAACTTCGGTAATTCTGCTTTCTTCTCATAACTTACTTCCCCAATTCTGACGCTCTTGTGCCAGCCTAGAACACAACTGTTCCTGGAATACACAGATATTTCATCCCTTTTGTTCCTCTGAACATGCTCTACCTTCTGGGGCATAGAACTGAAATGGAGGGGAAGTTTCTGCGTAGAAAGGTGATGAATTACACAACTTCTAAGGTCCTTTATGATGCAAAAGATCCTTATTAACTGTCTGTAGAATTTATTGCCAATTCTAAATATTATCTTTTATTTACAGATGCAGCTTATTAACTTTCTATGGAATTTATTGCCACTTCTAAATGTTATCTTCTATTTACAAATGCATGCAAAATTAAATGTACATTATATAATACACAGAAATAGAACATGCATGCATTCTGTATATATTCCAAAACGACTTATTGACGTTGGCATCAATACAATATTAATAATTTCCATATGAGAATCAGACTCAAAATTGAAATTTATTTAAAAGTACTTTCCTACATGTATAATAGTCTTCATTCAGTCTATTATTGAGTGAAAGAGGGAGAAAAATAAAGTGCTGCACTGTAAAATGACAGCACGGCACAATGGAGTTGCTCACTGAACCAGAAATCAAAAAAACTTGGGTTTGAATCTAAGTTCAGTTACTTTTCAGCAATGTCACCTTGGGAAATTCACTAAATATCCCTGAGTCGGGGCGCCTGGGTGGCTCAGTCGGTTAAGCGTCTGACTTCGGCTCAGGTCACGATCTCGCGGTCCGTGAGTTCAAGCCCGGCATCGGGCTCTGTGCTGACAGCTCAGAGCCTGGAGCCTGTTTCAGATTCTATGTCTCCCTCTCTCTCTGGCCCTCCCCCGTTCATGCTCTGTCTCTCTCTGTCTCAAAAACAAATAAACGTTAAAAAAAATTAAAAATAAATAAATATCTCTGAGTCACATATTCTTCATCTGTAATATGGGAATAATATGACACCCAACTGTTAGCACTGTGAGGAACTGAATATACAGAACATACGTAAAACATAATAGGCAGTCAATGACAGTTAGCTAATTTGAGTTCTGAATCTATCCTATGAAAGATTTCCTCCTTCCTGAAATTAAGAGCACCCTCAACAAGTACAAAGCACTGTCACCCCCATTAGATACATAAACACTGCAAATATATATGCATATGTACACATGAACACACACATGCATTTTTATCTATCGGTATTACAAGCCTGAGCCTTGGTAATATCAAGAAAAATATCTGAAGCCAGTAATCTCTTTTTTTTGTAGCTAATAAACCTAAGTTGATATCCACCCAAGAACAACAACAACAACAAGAACAAAAGATAGGATTCCTATTGGAAAAGCGTTACTTTACCCAAGAAACCACTTGATGACTTGACAATCCACCACACTTTCTATATCAAAATTTATATACAAGTCTTTTTTTGTGACTCATGATGAAAGATAATATTCAAAGACAAAAGCATTGAAAGCAAGGCTAAGCCATACAGGAAAACACAAATTATCTCTAGTCCTGTCACAAATTTATTTGAGAACCTTCCAAGAGCCCAGTTCTAATGTTATTTATGTTACTGCCCAGCTCCAATCCTTTACTGGCTCCCCATGGACTATAAATTAAAATCTAAACCCTTGACACCTGCAGATTTTTGCTTGTCTCTCCAATAATTACTCGGTACAAAATAAATAGCTGAATACGTAAAATAAACACTATTTCACTTTCACATTTTCCCCCTATTTACACTTAAAGCTAACATAAAAGGAAACATTGCTGCAAAGAATAAACATATGTCTCACAGCCAAATCTGGGATTTCAAATTTGCACACAATAATATTCAAGCCACTGATGACAACTTTCTACTGAAACTGACTTCACAGTTATCAGAAGTAAGATATACATGTAGAAACTAAATGGATTTAGCGTGTCGCATATTTTCATTACAGACCTTTTTGGTTTTTTTTTTTTATTTTGTCCAAATGCATGGAGAACATGAGACATAAGACCGAAATCATGTTCTTAAATTTCGAGCCTTGTGTGCTTTTTAAGGAGTTCTTCTGCAAGAATTGCAAGCCATTTTTCACAGACAAAATACAATGAATACAGTTTGCTGTGATTTCACATGGAAAAGTATCACAGAATAATAGCATAGATTTAATAGTGAAGGGAGATTAACCTGACAAACATGAATGGAACAGCCACAGGGGGGAGAAAAACAAAGAGATTTTAAGAAGATGGCTTAGTCATTTTGAGGGTCAATTTCATTCCAAATTGAAGTCCAGCAGAGCAGGAAGCCCTACAAACATATAATCTGCAGCTTATTACTTAATAAATAAACACTTGAACCTCCTTTTGCCCGCATGTGCTTAAGAGGAATCATTTTTCCTCCCCAGTTTTCATTTCTTTTTCCTCTTTCTTCCTTTCCTCTTTCTGCTCCTGATCCTCCCTCTCTCTATCTCAGCCCATAATCTGACATGTCGTCTTCAGTGAAGTATTTTGTATGCTGGTAACCAGTAAAGTAATATTATTCAGATTTACTGCTGATGCTATACCTAGGGATTTTATTTGGATTTATTGTTACTTGTCTATAATTCCTAACTGCCCTACAGTAACTGTCAAAAGGTGAAGGCCTGAATATTAACCCAGGGAAATGTTTGAAAGATGTAAATGAAAATATTTATGTAAGTCTCTCTCCTCTCCTCTCCTCTCCTCTCCTCTCCTCTCCTCTCCTCTCCTCTCCTCTCCCCTCCCCTCTCTCCCCTTCTCTCCCCTCCCCTCCCCTTCCCTCCCCTCCTCTCCTCTCCCCTCCTCTCCCTTCCCCTCCTAAACCTCTTATCTCATAAAAGAGCATCTGATGCCAAAGTATGAACAGTGTATTAAGGGCTTAGCTTCAGTATTAATAACTCAGATTTAAAACTCTTGGCAATTAATTAAGATTAATGACAGAAGTCATTCCCTTTTCTTCAATGTAGCAGTCCTTCCTATCTCTAATTTCTCATTCCTGTGACCACTCCACGCTCATTTCAGGCTGTGAAAACACAGGGTCCCAAAACTTTGTTCCTGTTATCTGTTGCCTTTTGTATCTGAGATTAACGAAGTAGACATTAGCAAATTTACAACCAACAGCTCAGACAGCTCTGCCCTACTTTAAGCGGTTAATGGAAAAGGAACTAATCTAGTTAAGAGCACAGGACTAGTTCATAAATCTGGATTCAGAGGATAGATAAAGACATCACACCTCTTCTGGAGAGTAGGAACTGAATTCAATCAGCAGCTCCCTTCTCTCTGTTTGCTGGGAAGAGCCAGCATTTCTATAAACTGAACTCAGAGGCTAGCATAAGCCACATACAGCCCTGCAGAAAGATGATTATGGAAGAGATTGACATTAATGTATGATTTCATTGGGACAAATACAGGCTTCACAAGAATCCCAATCACTGAAAACTCTTCTTGGATCAAATATGAAACAAAGATTAAATCTGTTTTAGAAAAAAATAAGCAGAATGCAGCTGCAAGCAACAAAATAATAAACGTATCTTGATAAAGAGAATTAATAAAAATTACAAGCCTTCATCTATTCAGAATTCCACCTAAAAGGAAAAGATTGTGTCATGCTTTTATTACTCAGAAAATGTTTAATAGATTTAATTATAAAAGTTAATCACCATCCAAAATGATAAATCTTAGCACCATATAAATAACATTTTTATGTATCAGCATCCTCAGCTATATCTTTATAAGAAATAATTCAAATTTATCAAATTTCCTAACTGCTCTGTGTCTTGATTTTTGTAGTCCCATAGTCTCAGGGGAAAAATCATGAACCTAAAATCGTAAGTCGTGATAATAAAAGGTTTGAAATTGTACAAAGTCAAAATGATGTGTCTCTCAAGAGTCACTAGAGTCTAATACATATATTCCTCAACAGCTCATCTTTATTTTCCATCAATTATAATAGAACTAAGAGACATTAATACACACAGTTCTGTTCAATATCCTGTGCACATTATAGTGAAATATTGTGATTTGCTGGCACAGGACTTCCTATCCAGAATGAGAAAGTTAAAGTCTTGACTGTGCTCACTGCATTGGTGGGAATCATGAAGTCAGCTGGGCCTCAGCTGAGATACATCAGGTGAGGGGCAGAGATGAACAGACTGAAAAGTTATATGGTAATTATAATTTGAAAGCCATACATAAAGAATACAGTAGAAATCCAGGTGAACACAGATGATGTGGTGACAAGAGAACATTCAAGAGGAAATTCATATAAGCTCTCAGAGACGTGCAAGTAGAATTTAGGAGAGAGGAACGAACCGACTAAAAATGATGTACTTAATGATGATAGCAAAGCAGTGAAAAGTCCATGTGATCTCTAGAGAAGAGTGAGATGTGAGAATACCAGGAGACCAAAGGTTAAACCTGAGGAACCAATAAAAGTTAGGAGGAAGGAGAAGAGAGAAAAATGAAAGATGTAGAGAAAGAAATCAGAGAATAAACACTCTTAACTCTAGAGCTTTTATCTCTACACTATATATATAGATGTCCTATTTGAATTCTTCATTGAAATATGTTTTACAGATTTACTTTGTTAGGCAAGTAAGATATGATTTGATATATAATATGATATCAGTGTGTATAATTGCAAAACCATATATTCCTGTGTGTGTATAGCCAATTCTCATTAGGGTAGATCTTAATGCTATTCGAATAAAATTTATTGAATTCATTATAAACTCTTTGTTAAGATATCATTAGTGTCAGGAAATGGCTCTAATAGAAGAATTTATTGTAAGCAGGAAACAGTGCTTGATTTAAGAAAAAAAAAAAAAACCATCTAATTTTGACCCAAAACCAAAACGTGCTTAGTACTGGAGAAGACTCTAAAATATAAATAGAATATATATTATTTTCACTACATTAACCTGCTTGCTAGGAAACATTACGGGAATCTAAAGTTTAGGAAATTAGATGTATTCCTTTTTTCCACAGTCTTAAATGAAAAGAGCTCTCTAGGAGAAAGATATGAGGTATATCAGAGAATAAAATCGCTTTGAAATGGGAACAAGTTTGTAAAAACCATCCCAATCTCATTAATTAAAAAAAAAAGCAAAAAGAAAAATAAACAAGAAATTTCTCATAACCCTTTGAAATAAAAGAATTAATTTTTAAGCCAAAGTCATACAATGGTAAACAAATGTCTACTGGTATTCTTAAACAACTTCTTGCAAAGTTTGAAAAGTAAATCATTTTTATTTTATACTTCAAAATTACGTAAGTTTTAAGTTTTTCAAGTGTTAGAGGTTGTGATTTGATTCAGGGCAGAATTAGGGGAAAATACAAAGATTATGTGAAGTAATTTTAAAAAGGACTTACTTAGAGATTAAAAGGGTATATTATAAAAATACTAGTATTTTATTTTATTTAGAAATAAAAATGAAAGATATTTAGCAAGAGAAGACATTCCTTAAAAGTATATACATTTGTATAATGTGTTAATACAAATTCCTTTTTAAGAATAAGGGAACAATAAAAGCTTCCTACTCAAGCCAATTTCCTTAACTGAGTTATGAAGCTCTCCTTAAACTAAACTTATAAATTGGGGCTCTGGTAGACATGAAGGCACCATCGTAATGTGCTTTGGTAAAATAATAAACTGTCTACAAAAATGATGCACTTCCCCCCACCCCTTGGACTGTGTCCTTTGAGCTCTAAATTGAAAACTTAATATTTAATATATGCAGGATAATATACATTTTTGTAAATCATTAGGAATTATAAGATGATTTACTTAAATACACTTAATCTTCTGCAATTAACATTATTAAAAGGCCATACATAAAGTACTCAAAACGGTAAAAAAGAGAAGTTAAAAATTGTATCTGTGCTGACATTTCTGCTCCCAGCTGGATGACTGAATTGATGTCCTCAAGATGTTCTACAGCAATGCTGTCTATTAAGCCTAAGAAAATAATGTATTTAGCTCTAGACAACTGACATTAACTCTTGGTATTTTTAAAGTATTGTTTTAGTGTGCCAAGGCTCACGGATGATGAAAAAAAAAAGTTTATTTCTAAAATCAGCACATTGGGGCGCCTGGGTGGCGCAGTCGGTTAAGCGTCCGACTTCAGCCAGGTCACGATCTCGCGGTCCACGAGTTCGAGCCCCGCGTCGGGCTCTGGGCTGATGGCTCAGAGCCTGGAGCCTGTTTCTGATTCTGTGTCTCCCTCTCTCTCTGCCCCTCCCCCATTCATGCTCTGTCTCTCTCTGTCCCAAAAATAAAATAAACGTTGAAAAAAAAAATTAATAAAATCAGCACATTGCTTTGGAAGGAGGGTATTCATGCTAATATAATAATTTTTGCCTCTTGATATTCAAAAACTTGTTGATCAATTTTAACCAAGAAATCTCTCTACCTAAACTTATTTATAAGTTGATACATAAAATATGTATGAGGCCACTAAATAAAAATTATGCCTGGTTTGGGGGGTTAAAAAGCCAAGTAAGTATCTAGATTTTATTTATACTTTCTTTGAAAAAATAAATCTTCCTGTATAATTTAAATCATTACATTTCACATATTCTATATTTCACTTTAGGGAACTAAACTGAAGTCAACACTTTTGTCAGCTTATACACATAATTAAGAGATAGTTTTATTTAAGCTAAGAAATAGTATCCAAAAAAGCACTCTATTTCATGAAATTGTTATTTTCTACTTAAACAAGCATTAGCTGATGTCATACACACAGAGAAAATATGTTCTATAGGTATACACACAAAAATATTTACAGTAAACACACACACACACATACATACACTTACTCAGTGGAATTGGAGTAATAATGGCAGGTCTATCTTGTGTTATTCTAGTAAAAATTTATCTTTCAAATGTATATAAACCAAGTAAATTATTTCTACTAGTTTAAATGGGACATTTTAGGTATTTTCAGAATGCCCTAAAATATTAAGACAAGAGATAATAAGAATGAAAGACACTGGTGATAACAAAGAGGGTAGAAAAATCTGATGGTTTTCTTTCCCAGCGATATCACATCATAATTAGTTTAAAGGATCATGTAAAATTTCAGACCTTACAAAAATAAAGGTAATCATCTGAGTTTTAAAATATCTCAGTATTTTTCTGAGTTAAGAATTCAAAAAAAGAAAAGATCTGAAAGTACCATGGGCATTTTTTAAATATGAAATTTATTGTCAAATTGGTTTCCATACAACACCCAGTGCTCATCCCAACAGGTGCCCTCCTCAATGCCCCAGAGGCATTTTTGTGTATAGTATGGACTTAATGACTCAGGCTAAAATAAAGGGTTTTCTTATAGCACTTAAAATTGATTGCAAAGTCCAGCTACATGATACAAAATATTAAGATGGAACCTAAAAACTAAGTGTAAAAATGCAGTCATTAGCTGCATACTTCCAAGCACTGAAAACATTTGAAATTTCAAATCATGTGAGTGAAGGTTTCAGTCTGTTCATAAACACCCACAAGTGGTCTACATTTTGCAAATGTGATGAGGAACTTAAAGGCAGTGTGACACAAAATCTCTGCTACCAAAATGCTATTCAGTCTGAAGATGAAGTGACTTAATAATAGCACTGAGCACTGGGGTATTTGTAAGCATGATGGACTTCAACAGCGATCCTCAGGAGGTTAGGATCATTGAAGAAGCTGCCATTGAAGACAGTGAGGCCGGTTTGTTTTGAACTTGAGAATGCAGATGCAGGACAGGCAGAGGAGTGAACATAAATCTAGAACTAGAGATATAAACATCAGAGGTCCAGCCTTAATCATTTGCCACTGAGGTTATCAGCTTTCTCTGGTGCCTTTAAAAAAAATTTTTTTAACATTTATTTATTTTTGAGACAGAGAGAGACAGAGCATGAACGGGGGCGGGGGGAGGGGGGCAGAGAGAGAGGGAGACACAGAATCTGAAACAGGCTCCAGGCTCTGAGCTGTCAGCACAGAGCCCGACGCGGGGCTCGAACTCACGGACCTCGAGATCATGACCTGAGCCGAAGTCAGAAGCTCAACCGACCGAGCCACCCAGGCGCCCCTCTCTGGTGCCTTTTAAATGAGCCTGTGCTATCTATGTTCTCAGGGATTCTTTTTCCCTGCAGATTTTTTTTTTTTTAATTGGAGGATTGACATTGGCTTCTGTCAAAATGGACTTTGTCTTTTAATGCAGCTACCATCAATCATCTCAAAAACTGAAAATTATATCTGTACGATTAATAAAAGTCCTCTCAGCATAAATTTAGCTTAATTGGAAACTCACTATGCACTTCTGTTGCTTATTTCACTACTGACTGATGAAAACTTTGCCACAGTCTAGCAGGTCTCCCTAGGCCATTGTTCCCTGGCTATTCCCACTCCAAAGGATACCTCTGAGTTAGCACCTTTTCTTTATCTCAGAGTAGCCTTGCAGGTATTTCCTCAGGTGAGGAAGCCTAAACTTTATTAATAATAACAGTTTACATTACCATAAAATATTATCTTACTGTACCCTGGAGCTTTATTTGTCACACTAATGTTTAAACCAATTCTAATTATGTCACATGAGTGTGTGCACAACTATGAGCTTTTGCAATACTGCCACTGAAAAGTATACACGTTCTTGAATTTTTCTCTGGCAGAAAAATCCCTCAGAAAGAAAAATGTTTCCTTGAACATGCACTTCTTACTTTTGACTTATAATTGTATTTTTACTATCCAACTATAGGCATTAAGTAAAGTCTTTTATAAATAGGAAATTAAAGCGAATAGAATTTTCTCAATTTTGTTTTGCTAAAAATTTACATCCATCTGAAAAAAATCTAATTTCATTTCACCCCAAGTAGTAAAAAGCCGCATGACAGAAGTTTAAAAGCAAAGAGTGGATGCGCTTTATGGGTGTTACTATTACCAGGGTTCTTCTATTGCGGCGTATAAATTTATGTTTGCTTACTGGTGAATGAGGGATTGCGGTCTGAAGGTTAACATAACCTCCATCACAGCCAAGAAGCTCCTTGGAGATTTAATTGGTTTGTGGAACAACTCCAAAACTAGTGCCGCGCTTTCTTCTTTCTTTGCCTTTCTGCTTCTCCAACTCTCACTTTTCAAATGAAAAAGGAGAACGCGTGGTAATGCATCATTTATAAATTACCTTGTTATTGCAAAAACAAAACACCGCTTTGAAAACCAAACAAACTCCTGCTGCGGACTCCAGCATGTTTGATGGAGGCCCTTCAAAAGAGTCCATGGCTTAATGGAGGTTGTTTATGTGGAGACTTCAATCTGTACCTGCTGTCCCCCGTCACTCCCTGGAAACTTGGCGGCAGATGTTGCAGCGTTAAGTTGTCTCTGAAGTGGCTTTCTGTCCTCGTCTCCCCACCGCAACGGAGTCAAACTGCATTAGATCTCTTTATTTGTGCCTAAGGCAAGTTTGGGAGCGCAGCTGTGTCCATCCCCACTCCTACCTTTGGTGTTTCAGGCCTCCAGGCAGCGAGTGTGAGACCAAAATGGTTCTGCCGCTCTCAACTACCTCCGCTGACAATCCGGCCGCTCGCTGCGGGCTGGGGAGGCCGCTGCCGCTGCTGCAAACAGATGTCGGCGACAACCTGCTAGCTTACACCTGGACGCGCGGCCCTAACCTCGCGCGCCGCGCGCTGAAACATTCATGACTCAGAGGAGTTGCAGCCACAATCAAAGCCCGTGCCTGGTCTGTGCGCCGCGCGCGGACCCCGCCACCTCCGCAGGAGCTGGCGGCGCGGAAAGCGAGCTGGAGCGAGGGACGGGCCAGAGATTCCTCGCGCCGCTTTGATACTTTATGCCTGAACTTCAATTACTTGATCAAGGACTTCAATTCAGCAGTGAATTCTTCTGCAAATGAGCCCGGTGCGGCCCCGGAGCCATAAAAGGAGAACATTTGGCTTGAAATTCAGCGTGACGGGCCTTGCAGAGTAAATGTGCTTGACTCCGGGTTTAGTTCTACGTACGCTGATTTGTTTATTAAACTAAACTCTCAAGAGGCAGAATCTGCAGTAAACAACTTATGAATAAATGACAAGATTGTTTTCCAAGGTGGAAAACGTGCTGTTGACTAGGCATTGGTTCCGTTATTTTGGAACCATCAGCCACAACCTGAAAACAGTTGTTTTATTGTCTCCCGAGCAGCGCTAACTTTGTTTTGCCTTTTTTTTTTTTTAAGAAAGAGACTATTATTTCCTTTAAAAGTCACAAATGAGAAACCATTCTTGCTTATTCCTTGACAATATGAAACAAACTATCCATTTCCAACGACTAGACAATTCTTCCAAAAGTCTTCTTAATTTCTACAACGTACAAATTGCCCATATATATACACATGCCTCGTATGACATTGTACAAATACTTCTAAGAAGTATAATCAAAGGTGAACACGCACAAGATTTTATGAGCACAGGAAAATAACAAAATTATTGGCAAATTTTTTCACCTATTTGTACGTTGATAAGAAAGTTTCTTTTAAAAAGATTGTCCTTGACTAGCTAATAACATTTTTCCAGTGCATTATTTCATATGCGAACGGTTTTTGTGGGAATCAATATACCTACGCTGATACAATACTATTTACCAATTCCCTATTATTTAATGGGAAAAATTAATGGAAAAATAGATTTGTGAAATCAAAGTAATAAGTTTGGAAGGACAATGATTGTCTTTACTGTATACATGTGTGCTGTACACACACATGTATCAAACCTTTCATGACTACTTTGAGTAGTCTGAGTTTAATTAGGTACTGATTGGCTTCAGGGGAGTAAAGTTGAAGATAGGATTTTACCCAGCCACATGCTACAGCATCCAGTCACTAGTAAGTATGGTTTTAAGCTATCAAAAAAACCTCCCAAGACTAATTTACTCCTTCAATGATTCTATTCTGGCCTACTTGGAGTATTCAACATGAAGAATAGCCAGAGGAGTGGAGGCCTCTGCCATTTGAATATCTTAATCTCCTAAATTTAAAATTTTCTCTACTCCATGTAATCCTGGGAGACAAACCACGTCTGCATACAGTGAATTGGTGAAAATTGTACAGTTGAGTCCATTTAGTTTTTGAGGGCTTAACTAGCCATAGTAAGTAGAAGGTAATGGTGAGCCAGTCTGCTTCTCATGAATAAATAAAGCCTTACCAAAGCAAATCATCCCATTTTAATATCCTACACCAAATGTACATCAAAATTAGCAGTGCAAAATATGCTCCATATCCTAATTCTATTTCTACCTCTAGGTCATTTTCTTACTAGGTGAATCACTTTGATTTCTGAAATGAAAGATACTCTAAAGGTAAAAAGGTACTGGAACTTAAGAAATATTGTTGCTCTCTTTTTTAAAATCAAATTTGTGGGATGTTGGAATGTCCATACAGATTATGGCCATGGTGCCATGCAATCATGATTTCATATAAACAATTAAATATTATTTTCTGGATAATATTATTTGACCTGGAGTTAAGAAAGAAAGAGATGGGGCACCTGGGTGGCTCAGTCGGTTAAGCATCCGACTTCGGCTCAGGCCATGATCTCACGGTCCGTGAGTTCCAGCCCCACGTCGGGCTCTGTGCTGACAGCTCAGAGCCTGGAGCCTGTTTCAGATTCTGTGTCTCCCTCTCTCTCTGCCCCTCCCCTGTTCATGTTCTGTCTCTCTCTGTCTCAAAAATAAATAAACGTTAAAAAAAATTAAAAAAAAAAAAGCAAGAGAGAGTGTGCATACTCAAGGAAATGGACTGAACATATCTGAAGAGTAGTAAGTATGGTGGGGAGAGGACATGGGTAACAAGAGAACAAGACAGGACATTTGGGGTCAAAACAAGTATTTCAGTTATTGTACAGTCTTTTATAAAGTTGACCCAACATGTACTATGATTATGTATGCCTTATGATTGGTGTAGATTTTTTGGCACAAATATCACAGAGTCACATGGTTGGCCTTGTCAATAACAATATTTACTGTGCTCAATCTCAAAAGATTTCTTCTCTTCTATTCCCAACCTGTCATTCGGGTTTCAATTCCCAACCCTCAGACTAGTAATCCACGAATCACTGTGTTCTTGGCTGCCTCAGAGACTTTGTTCCTGATGTTTCATCCATGGAAAAGCTCATTCCACCTAACTCCACCTGTTGAAATCCTATTCATATTTAAAGATAGAAGACCTATATTTTTGAAGAAGCATTCCCAAGTTCCTCCAGAAAGAGTTCATCTCTCTTCCTTCTGTACACTCAAGAGTACTTGATAACTACCTATACTGTGGCTCAGATCACCTTCTGGAATAAATATTTCTTTCCTAGTTGTCTTGTTTCCCAGACAAGTTTTAGGTTTCTTAGGGGCGAAGGCTACAGTTTGTATCTACCCCTCACTAGTACCTGATGTCATTACTAAGGCACATATATAATTCAAAAACTACTGAATTAAATCAGAATTAGTAGAAATGATGAAAGACAAAACTAAACTTTAATCATAAGAGTGAAAAGAATATATACAGTATTGGCAAGAATGGTAGAACCACTGCCTGCTTTTGTCAGCTAATACATCTTTAGTGCTATCACAATACCCAACACTTGTACAGGTGAAAATTATTAAACAAATAAATTAATGTCTAATCTGGGGAACAGAAAACTAAGAAGATGCACAACAATGATTTTAAGACACACACAGTGAAAGGCTGGCATATTAAAGAGTAAATAGAGTTTACTTTCTATTAACTACAGTGGTCTGGAAATGAACGAGGTTGTTCCATAAACCACCTGCTTCACTCTACCTATGGTCCAAGCAAAGGGTAAATGATCTGTTGAGAAGTCTCAAACTGTATTTCCTAAATAGTTGAGCTCAGAGGTTTTTAAAATGACCCCCATTTTCCTAGAAGTAAAATTTTAAGGATTTAGATGTTTTTGTATGTTAAGCACCAAGCTAAAATATATAACACTAAACATAACTTAATTTGGCACTGTAAAATAAATATTAGTGTCATTAATCATTCATCTTAAAAAAAAATAGCCTATCAAACCTGAATGAACCTAAAGTCCTCTGAAGTTGATGTGAATGAAGTTCACCTACGTTCCCTGGGCCTCTCTGCTGGTAGATGCCAAAGAAAGGATCCTCAGTCTGTCCTAGTCTGCTAGGACATATGTCTGCTACTAGTCCTCAGTCTGTCCTTCCCACCTTGGAAAACCTCAGAATGTGATGTCCAAGTCAAAGGCTGAAGCAACGAGTGTGCATATGAAAGTATGTGTACAATAGGCCATAATTTTTACATACTACTTGAGAAGGGACTTGTGTTGAGCCTTGACTTGCAAATATAGTGCAACAATAGAAAATAATTTATTAAGCACCCTATGTAATAGGCACGTGTAATAGGAACATGTAAGACGATGATTCCTTCCTCAAGTGTGACGAGGGCTTTAAATTCTTTTTGATCATTATTTCCCTACCTTCATTATACCGATCCAAGCACTCCGCTCTTTCCTAACACATCCCCACATACAAACCTCATCTCCTTCCTGAGGCCGCATCAAGGAAACCCGGTCATACTGCCGCCGTAACAAAGCCCAGAGTGCATCAAGACGACCCTAAAGGGAAACAGGATTTGTAAATTCTCAGTGGACGTATTCAACCTCTACTTACTAAATAAACGAACAGTTACAATGAAGAAGGTAAAGTCTTAGTCTCTCTCTCCTTTCTTTACTAAATTAAACAAATAATAACAAAAATGGAGGTTCTTATTGCCGAGAAAGCAGCATTCAGTTGTTAGAATGTATGATGAATGTCTGCTACTTGATGTACCTTGGTCCTCCTTCAGACAGTTGGGAGCTTGGGGGAGCTGAAGAAGTCACATTTTCTCTAGTTACGGTTTCTCAGTTAAATCATACAAAATTTAAACAACTACCTTAATTGGTGTGTACCACTTTGTCTGAGGAGGCTGGTACGTGGGTTTGGGACGAGGTGGTCTAGGCCTGACAGGTTCCTCAACTTCTTCAGGAATCCTCACCACAGCATTTTTGGCTTTCTCTAGCCTCGCGCCTTCTTCAGTAGACCCTTTATCACCCCAACGGACCTTCAAAACAATGGGGAAATACTTGTATCAGACATATAGTGTCCTAGAAGAACAACCTCTTATTTAGTAGATGGTCTTTTGGCTCACCATCTTGGAATAAACAGATGAGTAGTATACTAACTCTGAATTTCTCCTCTTCTGAGACTAAATTAGGTATGTTCCTCTTCTAGCTAAATACGTACCCATATGTACTGATGGCACTGGGGGAAAGAGATGATGATGACAATTCACATTTACTGAATGGCTACCATGTGCCAATTTGCATTTAATCCATACAAAAATGCAATGGAATAGACAGTATAGGTACTATATTCTTTTCCTTCCAGATGAGGAAGCTGAGGCACAGAAAGGTTAAGTGATATGTCCAAAGTCACACAGCTAGCAAGTGGCAGGGCAGGGATTTGAACGTAAGCAGTCTGAAATAAGTACCTTTCAAATAGGTTTGAATTTTACATATATAATTTACATGTATTTTACAACTTTGTAAAAAACTTTGTATTTTATACAAAGGAGTAAGTTGTTCCTTCCAAAATTCTCATCAAGTTTGCCTAAATCAAAAAGTATGATTTTAACATTTAGACTTTAGAAGTAAAATAATTATATGTCTGACTATGGCTCAGGTCATAATCTCCCAGTCCGTGGGTTCAAGCCCTGTGTTGGGCTCTGTGCTGACAGATCAGAGCCTGGAGCCTACTTCAAAATTTGTGTCTCCCTCTCTCTCTGCCCCTTCCCAGCTCACGCACTGTCTCTCTCCCTCTCTTCCTCTCAAAAATAAATAAAAACATTAAAAAAAAAAGTCTTTTAAAAAAATATTTGTACACGTAAAATCATTATATACAATTTTTCTTTAATTTGTAAAACTTGACTTTGTAAAGTAGCTTTTAGTCTTTAGTTCTGATGCTTATTTGGGTATGGTTATTTGACAGGTCAATTCTTCATTGAGAGGAAGGCAAATCTGAAAAGACTCTGCTTTGAAAAGAAAAATTCAGAGGCACCAGAGAATTCCACAAATATTAGGGCATTTCCTTCTCTGAAAGCTCTAGACATTGAAAAACTATAGGGTCAAATGATTGTTTTCTTTATTCTTCAATGAATAAGAATTAAGAGCTAAATCTGAGCTAAACTTTACCACCGTATAGGTATGGGAATAGGATGTGACTCCTGGAGAAAGATTTTGTCCACCCAGGAGCAGTGGAGAAGTCCTACAAAAAGCAAGGACATTAACAAAGACGATAAGGATAAGATAAGTGAAGGTCTAAAAAGAAATACGAAGCCTTGTCCAGAGCACGCTGATTCACCAGAGTTAAATGATTTCTACAAAGGAAAAAAAAAATTAGGCACTTTTTAAAGCATTTTAATGACCTGAGTTAGTGGGTAGGGATACAGATGATTACTGTTCACAGGAAGAACTATTCATGGCTTTTCGATAAGGCTTACTTAGATGTTTTTACCTTTTTTACTACAATTTTAGAACAGGCTTTCAACTTCAAGTAGACCCTGCTGAGTCATTAAAATGTATCTGTATCTTTCAGTGTGATCAGTGGTACTAGAATGTTCTTTATGAGGTTGTTAAAATTGTTTTAAACACCATTAAACCTTTAGAGCTAGGTAGTTGGTTTTCTTTCCAGAGAAATGACCTTCTCTTTCAAATCACAGTGTCTTCACCTAGATAAACTAAAACTTATGAAATCTTTAAATATAGCTAACCTGAGCTAAAAAAATAAAAACAAAAACAAAAACAAAACAAAACAAAACCCTCTAAAACCAGAATATTATTCCGGCAGTTGTGAAGTCTCAATTTTAAGGGAAAAAAAAAACAAAAAGAAAACAAAAAAATATACACAGTTAAGTAAACAAATGAATGCCATAACTCAGAAAAGTAATTCAAATTAAAAATGTAAGTAGATAAAGGTTAGATCTATTCAGAACTTATAGATTTAACATACACAGCTCTCCAGGCTGGCTCGCTTTCACAGTTGGTATCTTAGAGGTAATGGTAATCATATTCTCCAATTATCATTGGCACCATTCTCAGATAAAGAACATGAAGAAGGTTGTTGAACTGGAGTTCTGACTCAAGGTATTTCTAGACACTCAACTATTAAAAGACTATATTCTGTGAAGTAGAGTTGCTGAGGTCTAAAGGAAATTCATTAGTTGAATCCTTAGTGTTAGTTCCTAAAGTAACTGGTCCTTCATCGTCACCATTATCACAAAGAACAAAACAAATAATTCCCATTCAATTTCAAAGTCTAAAATTAGGAAATACTTCATAGATTTTTCCTAAAACTCTCCAAGCAATTACAGGCATAACCTCGGAGATATGGCGCATTTGGCTCCACACCTCCACGATAAAGCAAATAGCGTAATAAATGAGTCAAATGAATTTTTTGGCTTCCCAGTGCATATAAATGTTATGTTTACACTGTCCTGTAGTCTATTAAGTGTGCAATAACATTATGTCTAAGAAAGCAATGTATGTACCTTAAGTAAAAATATTTTATTGCTAAAAACTTCTAACCATCATCTTAACTTTTAGCAAGTGGTAATCACTGATTGTAGACCATCAGAACAAATACAGTAATAATGAAAAAGTTTGAAATATTGCAAGAATTTACCAAGACATAACCCAAAGACACAAAGTGAGCAAATGCTGTTGGAAAAATGATGCTGACAGACTTGCTCAATGCAGGGTTACCACAAACCTTCCGTTTCTAAAAAACAGCATGGTATCTGTGAAGTACAATAAAGCAAAGTGCAATAAAACAAGGTATGCCAGCAAATATATATATACATTTAGTTGTATAAATTTTAATATTTTAGTTTAACCACTTTAAGATAGTCACAAAAGGATTTAAAAAAACAGACAAATAAATTGCTAAAGGGAACTTTAGCAGAATTAATATACCTGGCTTTTTTACTATGGAAAAAAAAAATAAGTGCAAGCTTGATAGCTAAATCCTTCCAACTCTACTTGGCTTTCATAATAAACAATAAAATTCCATAATTGCCAGAGTATATTTGGATGACTAGGAGGTTGTATCATAAAGGAGCAATTTTAGAATTGAGAAAAGAAACAAAAACAGTTTCACGCTGAATTGGCAGAAACACACATTTGAAGTCATTAGGTATTGTGGATCAGTTGTGCTAACAGCTGTTATTAACATCAGCTCAGTTCCAGCGTTCTGCAAATTGCCATTACCGTAACGTTTAAATATTTAATTTAAAGGAAGAGTAAGAAAAAAAAATCTATGTAAAATCCCTATCCTGCCTTAAAATAACATTAGTTATGAAGATTTGTTCTGTAATTCAGATGTGCACATAACTTCTAGAATTCCATTTATTTTTCCTAGTTAGAGGTATTTTTTTAAGGAAAATACTTTCCAGGCTTAAATAGGCATGGTTTTAAAACAGATTAAATTTTCTATTTTCCCTAAGTTTAAATAAGATCAGGTTTGAGAAAGTTTCATGATGCTTAATTCTTGATTCAATTTTTATTGTGTATTTTTATGTATTGTTTCCCTTTTGTAATGTTCACATTTCCTTTCTCATTTTTTCTCATTCCCATTTCCATCCCTATACCCTATTTACCCTATGTATGGAATACCCTATATACCTACATACCCTATGTATGGAATACCCTATACAATGTAGCCAAAATTGTCCAAAGCTAAAATGCACCCCAATCATTAAAAGTGGGTCCTTTTCATAAGTTTTCTTAAACTGAAAAGGACAGGCAATATCATTTCACATATTAAGAGTTAATAACTCTTAGAACTTGAAATGTGAGTTACTCAAGAATGTGCATGAGCCTTTGGCTTTCTTGATCATAAACCAATACTATTCCTTTGAACTCAGGACCCCTTCAGGAGCTCATGTGTATGCTTTTTTTTCCCCCTTTAGAAAGAGATCTTAATCTTTGGTACACTGGAATATTAGACTCACAAAAATCTGGCATAATTCCTCGTTTTTTCAGCAAGAACATTATTCAGTTAAGGCTCACTTACTAGCATATCCTTATTTCACGGTCATGTGGTATTTTATATGTGTGGATTTCAAAATAGAATTAAATGTATTATTTTGACTCTGAAGTAGTGCATGCTCATTATCAAATGAGTTAGGAAAAATAGGGAAATACATAGCACAAACTGAAAATCACTCCATCCAGAGAAATCTACTAACATTTTGTAGTATGTCTTGTCAAAACTTTTTTTCCCTTGCACACATTTTTTTACATACACATTTTGGAATGAGGTGAAATAAGCTAAAAATAAGTTGAGATAGACAATATTAGGATATCCAGAGGTAACTATTTTATCTCCAAGTTTATTTTTCATATACATTAGATGACATAGTCTATTCTTTCCCCACCCCTCCAAGCCTTGAATGACACAACAAAAGTAAGCAGAAGGAAATGTTCCTGGTTCTGTGACAGGCAACAAAAGCTAGCATAGCCACGTTCTTGTGGACTGTGTGATATTCTCAATCACTCACAAGAAAACACATACGCACTATCTCTTCCAAAAGACAAACTTAATGGCTTCCCGCATCTCCTTTCTCCATGGCTTATTAGCAATGACGTACCTGTCTCAGTGGATATTTCAGCAATAAAGTGGCATGCTTTTATGGAAAGTGTGCATTACTTTAACATCTAATGTGGTCAAGAAAGTGAGAATCACTATCAGATGGCTTGAGTAACCACTTCTTTGGAAGAATACTGAAATTTATTCTGAAAAGGGGAGACTCTCCTAGGGAATCTGAATTTTATAGAAAAGTATAAAAAGAGAAAACTGCAACCGTTGTGAGGTTGTTTATTAATTGGCTTACTGGTTTTTGCTGGCAGTGACACGACAAGGCAGATACGGTGGTACACGATACACGATACACGATACAAGGAGATACACGATAATTGCAGAGCACATAAAAACTCCTTCTTATCAAGAAGTAAAGTTAAAAGGTAACTAATAAGGAAGAAATGCCAGGATCTGTGTTTCATAATAAAGTCAGCCTATCAATGACAAAATTCCTCCAACTGTTCCTTGAGGTGGGATGCTGGCCTGTCTACACTGTTGCTAAGGGCTCAGTGCTGGCAATAATGGCTTATTATTAATTAAGCTATCACCTTGAGAACTATTTCTGTGGTGGCAAGAAGACCACACTTCATTTTGAAGATATAATATTAAAGTTCAATTTGAGCCAGTCTAAAAGTTCAATACAGGGGCGCCTGGGTGGCCCAGTCGGTTAAGCGTCCGACTTCAGCTCAGGTCACGATCTCGTGGTCCGTGAGTTCGAGCCCCGCATCAGGCTCTGGGCTGATGGCTCAGAGCCTGGAGCCTGCTTCCGATTCTGTGTCTCCCTCTCTCTCTGCCCCTCCCCCATTCATGCTCTGTCTCTCTCTGTCTCAAAAATAAATAAAACGTTAAAAAAAAATTTAAAAGTTCAATACATTCTGTAAGTGATATTTAAAATTAATTATGATGGGGGTGCCTACGTGGTTCATTCGTTTAAGCATCAGGCTCTTGATTTCGGCTCAGGTCATGATCTCATGGGTTCTGAGTTCGAGCCTCCATGTCAGGCTCCGTGCTGACCATACAGAGCCTGCCTGGGATTCTCTCTCTCTCTCTCTCTCTCTCTCTCTCTCTCTCTCTCCATCTCTCTCTGCCCTTCCCCCACTCATGCCCATTTGCACTTGCTCATGGGTGCACCCTGTCTGTTTCTCTCTGTCTCTCAAAATAAATATGTAAACTTTAAAAAAATAAATTAAGTTAATTATAATTGTTCATAAGTGGTAACTAAAAGCTGTTTAAAAAAAAAAAAAAGCCTAAATGTGCTTCCTTACATTTGTGATAAGGTCATACCCATACCACTGAATATTTTCACATTTTTATCTCTAAACAGTACATAACTATTGGATCTTTTCAAAGAAAAGCATTGTTGCAACTTTAAGTGGCTGGCTTCTACAAAGTTGATGCTGTCTGCAGTAATTTTTTCCAAAATAGTGAGAAAAACCCTAACTTTGTTTTGCCCTTTAGAGTTCAAACATCTTATCAATGCGATGCTTTGACTAAATGAAGTCAGTTCTTCTTGAATGGTTTTGAAATGGCCAGGATGATCCCATAGAAAAAAAATTATATCCAAAAAAGAGCCAGTGTTAAACAAAATTGGACGGTATTATTAAATTGTGAAAAGCACAGTTTCCATGGTTTAATAGTTCTAGAATTACACGTTCAGATTAGCAGCTTCTGTTTTTTTTTTTTCTTTTTTAAAGATACCAACCTCCATTCTTTTAATTCCTCCAACCCCTCGGCCACCGTAATAGGAAGCGTCCACCGTGGGCCATTTCTTGGTGGGCAGAGGTTCTTCTTCTTCCTGGGTAGATACAAGTTTTTAAACACGGGTTTAATTAATTTCTTAAAATACTGTTTCATCAGAACTAACTCACATTTAAACGTTTCTTCCAAATAATGCCACTGACATGAAAGAAATGTGGTAACAATTACGTAGAGGGCATGAGGATGTACTTATGCTTACATGCATAAATTTCAAGTGGAATTCTACAGAATACAAGGACTCCTGCCCTTCCAATTTTAGGAATCTCCCTTATTTCACCAGATCACCAGAAGTTGCTCCCTAACTATGAGCATCATTTATTTTTCCAGTTCTATACATCACTTCATATTTAAAAAGACATTAACTTTAGAACAGCATTTAAATAATCATTTAAAACATCAACATACATGTTGAAGTTAAACTGCAAAATTTGTACTAAAAAGATAGGCAGTTGCAAAGTTTTGAAAATGCACTACACCACTACCTTCCATATTTCATGATACGAACTCAATTTTGGCTAACAAAGAATGGAATATAAAAGAATCATCTTGAAGAAAGGAATAGCATCTTTAAACCGTCAGCTTGGATCTTACAACTTTTTATAAGTAACATCCGGACTATTGATGTATTGACATAAAAAGAAAAGTAAGTTTCTATGTGCTATTGATCCTCATGGCCAGGCTATATTTGTCATTTTTTGAAGGTTCTATTCCTCAAGCACATGAAAGAAGTCATAAGAAGATGAAAAATAACAATGAATTTTCGTAAGTTCAAAAGTCAATGACAGGTATCACCGTTGTCTAACAACAAAGTAAATGATCATATTTGGGGATAGTATCTGAATACAGAAAAAAATATCCACATCACTTATTAGGCACTGATTTACCACTTTCGGTGCAGGAGGTGGTGGTGGAGGAGGATCCTTGATAACCTGTCCAAAAAAAAAAAAAAATCAAATGTAAAAACTTTGGTGGCATAGGAAGGAGACAGCAAAGATGTATATAAATAACTAGATTAAATAACAACGTGGTAGTGCTAATGAAATATTGGTAGTGCCGTGTGATCCTTGCCTCTCCATGTGTATGCCTCTCCCTTCGAATACAGGCTTGCTTGTAACTAGCTTCTGACTGACTAGCATGAAGTACAAGTGCTACCACGTGACTTCTGCAGCTAGGTCAAAAGAAGCTTTTCCACTTCCCTCTTCCTTGGGACGCGCACTCTGCAGGAAGCCTGCTGTTATGTCGGAAGTCTATCCTGAGACCATCAGACCAGGAGGAAGCCCAGGATAACCTTATGGAAAGGTTGGGTAATGAGAGAAGTGCCTGGCCAACCATCCCAGCTGAAGTGCCAAGCATGGCTCTCTCAGACCTGGAGGTCTGTTGAGCTTTCCGAAGACTCCAGTCCAGCTGCCACCGGACTGCAATCACATGAGAGAACCCCAGAGTAAGAATCTCCTAGCCTGAGCCAGTTTCCATAGAACTTGTCGCTTGAAGACACTAGGTTGTGGAGTGGTTTGTTAGGCAGCACTAGATAAAAAGCACCTAACGATTTACAAAACTCCTTCATATGCATTCATTCCTTTTAGCTTTAGGCCATAGACTTATTAGTAGCTTCATTTTTCAGGTGAAAAACAAGAGCAAAAATTGTCAAATACTTCGCACAAAGTTTCACTGAATGGTTCTTCTAATGTCAAAATGCAACCACTTTTCACTAGATTACAGTATGCCCCTTCAAACAGAGCAGAAATTTACTAGCAACATCTTCCTTCTATGACTCATTGACTTTTCCATGAATTTAAAATGCACAAGTTAGCTTGCTTTGGAAGAGATGACGGGGAAATTAACATTTTCTCTTTCCGCACCCTTTAAGCTAGAAACAGACATTCTTAACGAAGATGCCTTTTCTGTGAATCATTACTCAATATATTCTTTCATGACATTGTGTATGGCCGATTCTTTATGTGATAGAAATGAAGCCTAAGATCTAATCTAAACGACCTTTACCAGTACTGGGGTACCTAGACTTTCACACCATCGTGATAGAAAATTACTGACCAAGTGTCAATGGCTTCTGATAATTTAGACATACTTCCAAGTCTCTAGACAAAGAGGAAAAACTGTTTGAAAATATAACTGCTTCACCTTAATGTCAAATATTTCAATTATGTTTTAAATTTTTTAAGAAGTTTAAAATAATAATTTTGAAAATGAGTATTGTCAAAGAATTATATTACTATTTAGGTATATTACTGTAGTCATGGGTATGTTTTAAAAGAATGTTCATCTTTCTAAAGATATATACTGAAAACTTTTCAGATTAAATGATATGATTCTGATATTTCACCAAAATAATTTGGGATGGGTAAGTGGAAGGGATTACAGATGAAATACAATTAGCCATAAATTGAGAATCAATTGAAGCTGAGTGAAAGAGACATGAGGGCATTCGTTATTTTAGACTTTCTCTTTCTATATGTTTGAGATTTTCCATAGTGAAAGGTTTTTAATATGCAATGCTATTGATAATGTTGAGAGAACCGACTCTTACTTTTCTTTATGTATAATATTTTCATTGTTCAAATTTTAGTTTGGATCTAAATTTCAGATAGATCCAGTCTCCACATAGATGTAACTAGACAGTAATTTGACAGTTTGACTGAATCTCTAACTTATTTAAAACTTTGAATGCTACCAACAATGCTGTTATTTCTATTTAGCCCTTTTATTTAATTCAATTTTATTTTATCAGCAATATAAAATTCCGGTTCTCTTTAGTAATTTTGAAGGATAAAAAGTTGTGAATTTTTACAGTTAGCCCAGAAATAAATGCCAGTGGAGGATAAGATTTAAAACAAAGTGAAGGTTATCAAGCTACAGGTGCATTTATAGAAAGAAAGTGCCACATATCATTATCCAAACTGCATGTCCAAACGCAATCAGTAAAAACTGTATCTATTAACATTTCGCACTCAAAAATCCAACTCTTCTTCCATGTTTCTTTCAAGTAAATTACTTTTTCCAGTTGCAGCCTCAAAATTTTTGCATAATCAATAATTTCTTCTTCATTTCTATATGACTTCACCAAATCATTTACCATGTCCAACAGATTTTTTGAAATATTTCTCTCTCTGTGTCCCTCACCTTCCCACCCAAGACTTTCCCCAATCTCCCCAATGCAGGTAAGATTCCCCTCATATGCATAAATGCCTATTTGGAAATTCATGTCTGCTTTGTTCCTCAGTGCATTCCCAGTACTTAGTAAATTGTCTGGCACAAAATAGGTTTTCTATTTTGTAAGAAAGGAAGGAAGGAATAAAGGGAAGTTAGGAGGAGAGGAAAAGGATGGAGATGGGAAAGGAAGAAAAAAAAGAAGGGAGAAAGGGACAAAGAGAGAGGAAACAAGGAAGGAAAGAAGGAAGGAGAGGAAGAACAAGGGAAGAAGGAAGGATTCTTTGCATTCTATTCCCACTATTTCCACCTAAAATCATAAACTCATAATTCTCTGGACCTTAAAAATATCTAGTACACTTTTCAACTTCTCCAATGCACATTCAACCAAAACTTCAAGATTCTGACAACCTCTCACCAAGTTGTAGTCCAACTATGTTTGAATTCCCGTAATAAAGAGAAATTCACTACCTCACAAAGCAATTCATTCCATTGGCAAATAATTTGCATCATTTGAAATCCCCCCCCCCCCCCGCAAAGAAGCCAAAGCGCCTCTCTCTCTGTAGTTTCCACTCTTTAGTCCAGATCCTAGGATGTGGACACACACACTCGGATGGACACACACACACACACACACACACACACACACACACACACAATTAATCTTTCTTCCAGAAGAGGGCAGTTCCTATTTTTGAATACTAAGATAATAACTATATATCTACTGAGCCTACTCATCTGGAAGCTAAACATCACAACAATTTTTCATGCAATGGTTCTGAGTTATTCAGTCATCTTGGTCCATTTCTTTAGCACATATTCTTTTGATCAATACCTCCAAGCAGGCTTTCCAGAACTGATAATAGCATTTTAAGTGTAACCAAGCCATTATAAGTAAATATATGGTACTCACATAAAACAGATGCACCCTCACCAGTTTTTACTTCAATTCTATGCATTTTAACTAATGACACACTGATAACATTGATTGGTAGTCAATAATTGCCATAGATTTTTTGGCATCAATGTCCACATGCTCTACTTACTTAAACTAGACATTTATCTTGTTTTTCTATCTCCGACCCATCCCTCATTCTAACCTGTGTAACTAGGTATATTTTTCTAACAGTAGCCTAAGTGTTTCTCTGGTCAAAATGGATCAATGGTTCCAATGACCACAATTGAAATCATTGAATTAGTGAATTGTACTGGATGATCCTTACAAATGATGCTTGTACTCTTAGCTTTGCAAATTACCTTAAACTACTCCCTAGAGTTTTTCACTAGAAAAAGACCAAGGTACATATTTCATTCCACTAAGTGTGAGTACGTTGTATCTGAACTCCTTTTCATTTCCTCATAAAGATTTCATATTTGCTCTGCTTATTACCTATACATCTTGTACTTTTATACATATTTCTGAGGACATAAACAGTATCCCCAAACTGGTTCTATATTATATCCTCCTGAAAATTACTGAAAAATCTTCCTCCATGACTCATCCTTTTTTACATCATACTTGTCATATTCATTATCCTGTATAGCATCTAGTTTTAGTGTTTATACGGGCAAATTGAGTTTTAATATAAATTCTTCATATGACCACTGCCAACAGACTCACAATAGGTTAACAAGAGGCATCTTTGCATTTTTTTATAAGCCACAACCTGGAAAACCAAAGCTTCTTTTCAGTACAGGACATATATGTGAACCAGCAATTCTATTCTCATGGTTCAAATGCATCAGTATGATGCAGTTATGCCCTCACATCCTATCTACAAACATCCCTATGTGCATCGCTACTCCAGAAAAAGTGAAGATTATTTTGCTTGCCCCAAATAAAATGCCCATTTCCATGTTAAGTCCCATCCAACCTTCACGGAACCATTCCCCCAACTTTCTACTGCTTTATCTAAAATCTTGAAAACTTCTAAAAATAAATGTTGCTGCACAGTTGAATCATTCATGCTTCATTAGCTTGGACTTATATGTTTATTTGGGAATTTTTCAATTACCCCATAAGAGTGTAGACTTCTTAAGGGCAATAATCATTTCTCCTTCTTTACAAGTATCACCAGTTCCTCAGAAAGTGCTCTGAGAATAGCGATACTAAAAATATGATTGTAAGTAACCTGAAGGAGCTAGCTGAGGATGTTCACAAAGGCTTGTAGCCAACCTCTACATTTAAAGAAAAATACTGAGAAAAAATATATAAATGATAAGCAAATAGACACAGGTTCCCATGAAACTAAAACACTGCTAGTTTCAAAAAAAAATGAAGCATCAAATTTCTCTTTCAACCAATAAAATCAGAGAACTAATTAACTAAATGGCAGGTGGGAAGATGTTAGACCATCCTAACTTTCTTCATCTGGGAAATAAATTTGATTAATTGTAGGTCATTTCCAACATGAAAATTCTGACAGAACACTTAAAAAATATGTATCACATTTTTTCCAGCAGGTCTTTGCTTCTAGGCCTTTCCATAATTAAGTAGGCCATATATCAACATGCATTTGTATCCACCTGGTTCCAGAAAAGAACATAAGGGTTTGTTTTTCCGATAATGTGTAATCTCATTTATGACTAAATGTATGACTTATAAATTTCAATTGATTCTGAAGTTCTAGCAAGTATATTTTCTACATTGTTAACAATGGAAATACACCCCTTAAAACTCTGTCTACATCAAATTTTGATCTAGTAAATTAAGGGACACAACCACCACCACAACGAATAGCACCTTCAGAAACTGAACCAGAGCTCAGGCTCATCTCTGTGCTGTTATGACTATTAACAGCAACCACCCTTTACTGGTGCTACAATATGCCACATGCTCTATATTTCCCTTATTGTCATAGTAGCCCTGTGCAGTTACCATACTTGTCCACATTTTAAATATAAGGAGAGGGAGATGCTAATTTCGATAACTTGTCTAGCGATGCACAAAGAGAAAACAGAATTAGGACTCAAATCCAGGACCCAGGTCCATCTATCTCCAAACTCTGAGTTCAACTTCCTCTGCCACATGGCATCCATTTAAAATAAGGTTTGGAATGGGGCGTTTGGGTGGCTCAGTCGGATGAGGTTCCAGCTTCGGGTCAGGTCATGATCCCACGGTGGTTTGAGCCCTGCATCGGGCTCTGTGCTGACAGCTCAGAGCCTGGAGCCTGCTTCAGATTCTGTGTCTCCCTCTCTCTCTGCCCTCTGCCCCTCCTCTGCTCACACTCTGTCTCTCAAAAATTAAAAAAATGTTAAAAAAAATTTTTTTTAAATAAAATAAGGTTTGGACTGCAAAGGGGAAGGATGAAAAGAAAAAAGACCTAAGATGTGTTGAGTATCTGTTAATTGCTAGAATGCATGAATGGATGGATAGATGGATGGACGGGTGGATGAATAAGAAGGTAGGTAGGTAGGTAGGTAGGGGGAGAGAGAGAGAGAGAGAGAGAGAGATAGAGTTTAATTTAAACCTTATAGTAACTATGAAAGATAGAGGTTATCATTCCCACTTTATAGAGACATAACTTGTTAATTAATATGCCCAACATCACTGACCTAGAAATGTTGGAACAAGAAATAAAACGGCTTTTATGTGATGTTTCAAAATGTTCCCCCCCCCCTCCACTCTATTACAGGCTCTCATAAGTAACCAAAGACGGTGAAAATAATCTGAAGCCATTTGGTTCAAAAGCCAAAATGGCAAAAATCTGTGTCCAACTGATATCCCTACATTTCAGTAACACTAGTGCAGGAGAAAAGGAAACCTTACTGTCAATGTAAATACATTAAAAATAACAGTCATGAGAATCCCATTCTTGTACTAAATAGTGCAAGAACACATCCATTTCAGAAAAGGATGTATTCATATGCACCATATTTTATGAGAATTTGCAGATTTTAAAAGGCATAATATTGCCTAGTTGCCAGGATTTTTTCCACTTAGCATCCTTTAGTTCTGTATTGAAGATTCTGGAAAACACTTTCACCACTTTATGAACCATATGTAGAGTTTGATTCTCCTCCAATTTTTTTTTTTCATTTGTTATTATCATCATCAGGGAGGATTACATCTCATCTACTTAGCTGCTAGAATGAAGATTTCAGTTTGGAGGAGAGCCGATTTCTTAAAAAAAAAAAAAAAGTTAGCTGCTTCAGGCAACAGTCCTTTTGATCCGCTCATTAACACTTTTCAAATGTTCGAGTGATGTGGGCATTCTTTGCGCTAGAAAATGTCAGCACTGGAGCCTGCAGCCAGCTTGATGCAATCATATGTTCCAATATTCAGAAAAGAGTGAAAAGAACTGTCAACAGTGAACTGCCTTGGATTAAAAAAGAATAAGATACTGTACAACGCCTGTAGATCAAGTCGTGTTTCAGGACTGATTCTTGCCAGTGACAAAAACAAATGCCCAATTTATCAGCAATGTCATCTAAGCGACTAAGAGCCCGCAAACAATAGAGAAGTCACTCTCAGTGTTTAGAAAAGTTTGTTTGAAATATATGGGGTCTTCCTTTCATTCTCCTTTTCTTTTTGATAAGATCGGAGAGCAAGTGTGGTGCCTTTCCTCTGAAGTGCATAAACACAAAGTTCTCTTACATCCGTATCTGGGACTTTTTTTCCCCTGAATCTCACCAAGTTAGATCCTTTCATCACCCAGATCAAAATACGGTCTGATTTATCTCATCCCCCCTTTCCTCTTCTCCTTGACACACTCATCAATGATCAAAGATTCCTACTCTGAACAAATAAAGAGCTGGTGGGAGGTCTGGACAATAAATATAACTTAAAGCGCCAAATGGGGATTGGGAAGAATAGTGTGAGAGTGTACTTTGCCAAGAGTTAAGTAAAGGTGCTGCTGTCAAAGCAAATAAACTAATACCAGGGAGAGTTTGATACCCTGTTTTCGCAAATGATGTTCTGTTGGAAAACATCACCATGGAAGCTGTAAGTACTAACATCACACTCTATTTCGAGGAGGCAACCAAACATAAATCATTTTAATTAATGGTGCAAGGAAGGCATATTAAAATTCAAATTACTTCTATTTTATTGTGCATTCCCCCCCAAAAAATCAGGCTATTCTCAAAGTAACTCAATAAAGGCACCAAAAGCCCTCCTCAACAATAAAAGACAAGTGCAATATAGAAGCATTATTACTATTTAGAAAGAACAGCACAGCTGTTGCTGGCTAAGAAAATGATTCCATGGAGCTGCAGTCAGATATATCCTCATCATGAAAGCTCAACTTACTTATAAGCAAATTGGGCTTTAAAAAGATAACTTTTTAAAATGGTTTTTTAAATTAAGATTTATGAGATCTTTATGTAAAGTCTTAAATGCTCCAAGGAAAAACGAGCTTGCAATTTTCCCTTGAGGATGAAGAACTTTGGCCAAGGACACTAGAGCAAAGTGAACATTTATCATTTCCAGCATATTCAGATATTTATTTGCAGCTGTAGAACACCCTCTAATTGACAACACTCCAGAAAGCCTTTGTTTGCCACCTCATTAGCCTTACATCTGTAATTCTGCAGAGTGTCTGGATATTCCAATGATACAACTATAGGACTATCATTTCTGCCATCCTGGCAGTAAAACAAATCTGTCATAAACTCAACAGAACTTCTAAGCTAAACAATGATGAAAACACCCATATTTTCTGCTATTCCACTCATGACTCAGTACATGATAGGTTTTTTTAACCTCTCCTGCCCTCATTTTAAATTTAAGGATTAAGGAAGGATGCAGCTGACGTCTTTGCTAAAGAAAAGCAGCTCTAAAGGATGGATGTGAGGATCCTCAATGAGCAGGATACAGACTCTTAAACAGATGGTAAGAAATAACTTCACACAAAATGAGAACTTTTCCCCTTACGGAATAGTTTGCAAACCCAACACACTCTATAATTCACTAATGATAGTGCCTAAAAATTTCAGCTTTGCATGAAGACTCTTTTACTATGATTATTATTAGGTAGTTTTCCAACTATCATTGTTTCAGATTTCTATTTGTCATGGAAAGCTCTGGTACACAGAGGACACTATTCTGCAACATTTTAATTAAAAAAAATTTTTTTTTATTATTTGTTTTTTGAGAGACAGGGAGAGAGCACAAGACGGGGAGGGGCAGAGAGAGAGGGAGACACAGAACTCAAAGCAGGCTCCAGGCTTGGAGCTGTCAGCACAGAGCTGGGTGCAGGGCTCGAACCCACAAACCGTGAGATCATGACCAGAGCTGATGTCTGATGCTCAACCAACTGAGCCACCCAGGCACCCCTATTTTAATTTTTTTTAATATTTTTTAACTTTTATTCATTTTTGAGAGACAGAGGGAGATAGAGCATGAGTGGGGGAGGGGCGAAGAGAGGGAGACACAGAATCAGAAGCAGGCTCCAGGCTCTGAGCTGTCAGCACAGAGCCCGACACCGGGCTCAAACTCACAAACCGTGAGATCATGACCTGAGCCGAAGTCAGACACCTAACCGACTGAGCCACCCAGGTACCCCTATTCTGCAACATTTTAAATGATCTCTCTCTCTCTCTCCCTCTTTCTCTCTCTTATCCTTGAAAACACTCATTAAACAGAACTGAAAGATTTAAAATTTGTAAGTAGTCTCATTATTTTTTTATGTTTATTTATTTATTTTTTGAGAGAGACAGCAAGCCGGAGAAGGGCAGAGATGGAGGGAGAGAGAAATCACAAGCAGGCTCCATGCTATCAGCACAGAGCCCAATGCAGGGTTCCAATTCAGGAACTGTGATATCATGGCCTGAGCTGAAACCAAGAGTTCAATGCTTAACTGACTGAGCCACCTAGGTGCCCAGTAAGTAGTCTGTGAGTGGACAGATTTTTTATTGCACAGGTTTTTCCTTAACATTTTTTATTCTATGCCCTTTTTTGGCAATCTGGTGAACCGATGGATCTCTTCCCAGAATAATTAAGTGACATTAAAATAAAAAAGGTTTAAGGAATCCAATTATATTGAAATATAATGATCAATTCTGTAAACACACACACACACACAAATTTTTGATATAGAAATATATGCTACTTTATTAATTCATTAAATAATGAGAACTGAGAACTATCCTAATTTTGAAGTTATGTTACTTGTAAAAGATATTTCAAAAATATCTGAAGAATTGTATGTGATATAGGATACCTGTAAATACTATTGGTGACAATAGTTTTGTGAATAGCGGCCTACATTTATAAATGAAGGAAATGATAAATTTCAGTTGGAAGTAAAAAGAAAGATTTTTTTTCCCACCCAAGTTCACAATTCTCAGGTTTGAAACCCCTGTGGGGTGTATATAGAAGCAACTAAAGTTAAATTGCTTCTACTTCAGAGTTTTATTATAATAAAAAATTCTTGGGGACCCTGGGTGGCTCAGTCAGTTAAGCATTTGACTTCAGCTCAGGTCATGATCTCGTGGTTTGTGAGTTCAAGCCCTGTGTTGTGTTCTGTGCTGACAGCTCAGAGCCTGGAGCCTGCTTAAGATTCTGTGTTTCCCTCTCTCTCTGCCCCTACCCTTCTCACACTCTCTCTCTCGCTCTCTCTCAAAAATACATTTTAAAAATTAAAAAAAACTTAAAAATAATAAACAATTTTATGTACTTGTGTCTTACTTCTTGTTGTATAGAAATGGCAAAGGCCACCTTTCCTATTGTATATACATTATAAAGAATACCTTTTAAATAAAATCAGTGAAAATCATACAAAGAACTAAGAGTATACCATAAATCCTCTCATGCAAAATGCTTCTCCATAGTTGACAGAATTTTGATTAAAACTGGCAACAGATTACCCTATTTTGAAGTCGTCTTCCAGATAAAGAGATGTCAAGTGTTTTAAGAATTGAAACAGTTCAAAGAAGATAATGTATAACACGCCTATGATTAAAATACACACAATACTTGACTTCATGAAATTAGTACACTATAAAGTGAGAGAAATGTTCAACAAATGATCACATAAATAATTTAATCTTAATTTCATTTAAGTATCACCAAAAATGTACCATTGGGTAAATTTTTGAATTTATTTTTAATGTTTATTTATTTTTGAGAAAGAGAGAGACAGAGTGTGAGTGGGGGAGGAGCAAGCAGAAAGAGAGAGAGGGAGACACAGAATCTGAAACAGGCTCCAGGCTCCGAGCTGTCAGCATAGAGCCCGACACAGGGCTAGAACTTGAGACCAGAGAGATCATGACCTAGGCCAAAGTGGGATGCCCAACCGACTGAGCCACCCAGGCACCCATTGGTTAAAATTTTAATATAAAATATTCTAGAGGGGATAGTTACGATTTTGATGTGTTTCTTGTTCTTCATGCTAATTTGGTACAGCTAATGAAGTATATGTCATAGTTTCAGAGACATATTTAGTTAAATGTTTGAATTCTTTGCTTTTCCTTCCAGAGTAAAATGGTCACTTTCTAGCTTTCAAGGAATTCAGTGGTTCAGTTTCTGAATATGAATAGGATGGTACTGGCCTCTTCTAGCAAATAACAAGCACCCCGAGGGGACCGTCCATGGATCCCTGTTGTCAAATGGTTCTAATGACATATATGCCTTGAATACTTCTGAAAATTAGAAACCTGTTTCTTCCCAAAAATTCCTTGTCACTCTGAAACAGTAAGTAACTTCTACTCAGTATATACAACATTATGCACATTTATTTTATGGTTACTCAGAACAAAACAGAAACGTAATTCTAATTTTTAAAAATGCATATTGATTTCTTAATAGCCTTGGAACCACTGCTAACATTTTAAAGAATATTTCATTGTCTTCCATTTTACAACCTCTTGTACTCCGTGAACAGTTTTTGCAACGAGCTGCTCCGAAGACGTGTTACATAAGAATTGCCAAAATCAATAGCCCTGGGCAGTCATTCCCAACCCTGGGGAATATCAGAATCATTTAAGAACTGTATTAGTTTCTTAACATGGCTGCAACAAGTTACCACAATTGCAATGGCTTAAGACCAGAGAAAATTTATTTTCTTACAGTTCTGGAAGTCAGGAGTCTGAACTGAGTCTTATCAGGCTAAAATCAGGTATTAGTAGAGCTGGTTCCTTCTACAGGCTCCAGGACTGTATCTGTTGCTTGCCTCCCTGAGCTCCTGGTGGCGGTGAGCATTCCCTGCCCAGTAGTTGCATCTCTAGTCTCTGCTTCCATGGTCACACTGCCATTTCCCCTTGAGTAGGCTAATCTCCCTCTGTCTCCCTCTTACAAGAACACTTGTGACTACATTTAGAGCCCACCAGTAGGTCCTCCTGGATAACCTCCCTAGCTCAAGATCCTTAATCTAATCACATTTCAAAGTCTCTTTTGCCATATAACATTCACAATTTCCAGGAATTAAGACCTGCATATCTTTAGAGACCATTATTCAGCAAACCCCACAGGCTTCTCCAAATGGCACTGAATCCTAGAGAAACTGCCCTGTCTTTCCCTTCAGGGAGAATCATCACCATGGGAAATCTTACCACTACTGCTCTGAGACCTTCTGGTTATTTGGGGCAGGAAAAAAAAAAATGAGAACCACTGTCTGAAGTATAAGGAACACTGTCATTTTTGAGTTATTGATCAGGTAAATGTGAAATTTTGAAATTTTAATCTCTGAACAATGAACAAATCACTTCATAAGATATTTACATAAAATATGAAATGATTGAGAATGTGTGACAAATATTATGGACTCTGTTCAGAGCTTTATATCAAGGCTTTCTATCTTTATAAGAGCCCCTGAGCATGTGATCCCCAAGGAAGTGGACCATGGACATAATCTAAATGTGCCTGAGAACAGACATTTTTAAGCTCTTTAGTCATGTTTCAGCTGAAAGATTAATTTTTCTAATGTTTATTTATTTTTGAGAGAGAAAGGTGGAGAAAGAGAGACAGAGCGTGAGCAGGGAAGGTACAGAGAGGGAGACACAGAATCTGAAGCAGGCACCAGGCTCTGAACTGTCAGCACACAGCCCAACATGGGGCTCAAACCCACAAACAGCGAATTCATGACCTGAGCTGAAGTCAGACACTTAACCGACTGAGATACCCAGGCACCCCAGAAACATTAAATTTAAATGTTTCCCCCTAGTACTTCATTTTTTAAAAATGTTTATTTATGTTTGAGAGACACACACAGAGAGAGAGAGAGAGAGAGAGAGAGAGAGAAGGCATGCAAGAGTGTGTGGGGTGGGGGCAGAGATAGAGGGGACAGAGGATCCAAAGCTGTCTCTGTGCTGACAGCAGAGAGCCTGATTCAGGGTTCAAACTCACAAACCGTGAGATCATGACTTGAGCAGAAGTCGGATGCTCAACCAACTGAGCCACCCAGGTGCCCCTGCCACTAGTACTTTAAAAGCACTCAAACAAAACAAAATTTGTACAACACCAAGCTGAAATAAATGCATCTCATTTCACATTAGAAAGTAATATTACTGGTAACAATAGTCAAAGTTAAATTGATCCTTAATAATTTAACTGCAAAGAATTATTTAGCTAACTCCATTCTAAGTCCAGCATTGCACAAACATATTCTCTAAAAGGAACAAAGTAAAACAAATATCCTGCAATTGCACCACAACACCCTTTGACACTCTCAAGATTGTTTCACAAGGCTAAAGTCCCTGTGCCCCTTTCGTCACATCACCTCTTCATTTTTCCCTAGCTCACTTAGCTTCTACCTTAACTCCTATCTGCACTTTGTTAGCATTCCTTTGCTTTGGCCATATCCAAGGTGCATCATCTGTCACTGGCTTTCCATTTCAATTGTTGATGGAAACTCAGCTGGATACAGACTTAATCCTCACCAGGACCAGACCTGAGTAGACACTGCTGTAAAGCAAGCAAAGCTTCTTTCAGGGGATTATACTGAACAAATCTCTCCAGTGGCTTCTCATCATCCCTGGGGGGAGCTCAAGCTTCCTAAAAGACAGAGGAAGCCTCCCTAAATGAGATTCCTACCTAAATCCCAAACCATCTTTCACACTTCCCTTTCACTGGCACACTAGGTAAGCCTCGGCCTGGTGCTCCCCAAAGCATGCCAGAATAACTCAGTATAATTCCACACACACACTTCATCTGAAATCTCTCTCAACTGCAAACATCTTATTCATTATTCAAAAGTCAGTGTGGGGTCATCAGCCCAGTCAGGTTTCTCTGAAACAATCCCGTGACTCTGGTAAATCCCTCCTCCTTATGTTCTTAGTGTGCTTTACAAATGTTGCTATTGGGACACTCATGCCTCTCCATTTAAACTTTGCCCACATTTTTGGAGCATCTAACAATGCTCCAAAGAAGCCCATTTTAGTTTTCACACGTCTTTTAAAAAAATCGTATACTTCGATGCTTTTGAGCCCTCTGATCAATAATAAATGAAAATGCAAAGTAAGGAAGGAAAGGACATCCACCACGGCCAAATTTAAATTAAAAAATCAAGGAGCGCAAATCATATTAGGGCACCTTTCTGCTTTCAATTTGACTCAAGAACGTTAGCCACCCGAAAATAGCCATATCTAGGATGATCGAGATTACAACAGGAAACTGTCTGAGCATAAACTGCTATGGCAGGAAACTGATTAGTTCAGCAAAGAGACAGGATGCTTCTTGTCTCTACCATTGTCTGAGTTAATTCTATACCTCTTATATGGGCCAACTGCTCTGAGATAAAGGATTGTAAAGTTGACTCATGAAAACGGACTGAAGTACAATTAATAATAAATGCAGGAGTGATGCAAAGTAGTGCCTTAATCGGGGCGCCTGGGTGGCGCAGTCGGTTAAGCGTCCGACTTCAGCCAGGTCACGATCTCGCGGTCCGTGAGTTCGAGCCCCGCGTCAGGCTCTGGGCTGATGACTCAGAGCCTGGAGCTTGCTTCCGATTCTGTGTCTCCCTCTCTCTCTGCCCCTCCCCCGTTCATGCTCTGTCTCTCTCTGTCCCAAAAATAAATAAACGTTGAAAAAAAAAAATTAAAAAAAAAAAAGTAGTGCCTTAAGTTATAAGGAACTTGGAATTAGCAAAGGTGAGGGAGAAAAAAGGCAGTCTAGTAATATTAGGTACAACACCACAGTGATCTATAGAATATAAAGTTCTACATAATACGCTGATAATAAAAAGAATACTATCAAACTAAGTAGGAGGTATGCTTTGAATGAGTGCTTCTTCAGGATAATCTTTTCTATGAAACTTGAACAATCCAAATTGGGTTGTGTGAAATGTGCTGAACTTAAAATTTTTTTTTTAATGTTTATTTATTTTTGAGAGACAGAGTGTGAGCAGGGGACGGGCAGAGAGAGAGAGAGAGAGAGAAAGACACAGAATCTGAAGAGGCTCCAGGCTCTGAGCTGTCAGCACAGAGCCCAACACAGGGCTTGAACTCACAAGCCGTGAGATCATGACCTGAGCCAAAGTCGGATGTTTAACTGACTGAGCCACCCAGGTGCCCCATAAATGTGCTGAACTTTATTACTCAACATTCCATCCTGTGGTAGGCAGAATAATGGTCCCCCCAAAGCTGTCCCTGGAACTATGAATAATTTTCATTACATAGCAAAAGGGACTTGGCAGATATGATAAAGTTAAGGATGCTGCGAGGGTAGATTATCATGGATTATCCAGCTGGGTCCAATTTCTTCACATGGTTTCCTAACATTGGAGGTCCTTTCTCAGCTGGCTGAGACCCGAGGGAGATGCAACTACAGAAGAATAGTCAGAGAGATGCAATGTTGCTGGCTTTGAAGATGGAGGAAGGGGTCCACGAAACAAGGGACGTGTGTGGTCTCTAGAAGCCAGAAAAGGCAAGGGAACAGATTCTCCTCCAGAGCATTAAGACAAGAATGTAACTCTGCCATTCCCTTTTAGCCCGGTTTAGTCCAGTGAGACCCATCTTGGATATGTGATTAAATCACTGTTAGATAATAAGTTTGTGTTGCTTTAAGCCACGGAATGCAGAGCAATTTGTTCAAGTTGCGATAGAAAACAAATATAAACCTGTAGTCTTTCAAAGGTTTTACTCAAACAGGAAAAATAACTCAAATAAACTGTTGTAACTTCAAAACTGTCTGTGCAACCCTAACATCTGCACACAATTTATTTCTAAAATGTTTTTTTGAGAGGCAAACAGAGATGGTCCTGAAATAGATTTTCCAAAGAGGTAATGAAAGATTCAATAAGCAACTGACAAGAAAACCTGACAGATTAGCAACTTCTCCCCAGGAATCCAACAGAAAGTATCATTCAACTTACTGGAAATTCTTTTGTACTGGAGTAGAAAGCCCTTTATCCCTACTACCTCTTCCCCTACCCTCTCGCCCTCTCCCTCCACGCTTCATTTTGAAATGTTTTTTAGATGAAGTTTTATAAGAAACATTTATTGGCATGCATGTTTTCTAGAACTTATTATAGTAATAAAAGCTCCTAAAATTCAATTTGCTAACTGAAACTTTGCTGTTGTTGACCAAGTGGCATTGATTCACAGTCCAGGCCTTACTTGACATCTCACTGCTTTACAAACAAGTAGAGTTGAAAATCCTCCTTACTCACCACTTTGCAGCACAGGGGCCAAAACCACCACATCAAACCAATGCCCAGTAGTAGCAGTAACACCAAAATAGCAATGATGGCTGCAATCCCATTAGACTAGAAGAGGCAGAAGACAAAAACAAAGTGGTCAGTAAAGCGCAGAGTTAAATCCCAAATACATGTTTTTGTTTTTTAAGGAACACCAGAAAACGATGCGAAAAGCATAATGATGTCAAATCAGAGTTCTATTATATTCCTTTAAATTCGGTAAATTCCTTTATAGTCTATTTCATATATGTTAAAACAGTCAATAATAAATACAAAACCTTCCAAAGTGCTATAGACACTTTTAAATGATGGCTTAAAGAATGCAGGAAAAATCACTATCTGGGGTTATAGGGAATGGGCAGTCTGGGTCTCTATCTTTGTCTCTGGGAATGGATTACTTTGATTGCAAGCATGATTACTTCTAGGCAGAATGTATGCAGCATTTTCCCAGACTTTTTGATGACAGAAAACTACTTGCATTATGTATTTAAATGCCAGGGCAAGAGGAATATCAAAAATCACCAAGCAAATGAGAAACCAACAACAATGGTTCTTGTTGGCAAACGGTTCATATGCATCAGTGCAAGAAAGCAACCTCTGCACTCACATATCAGAAGATTTCTCACCACAGCTCAAGCACTAACCACTCAACCACACTGGTGTCTGCTCGCTTCCTAATGCCAAGATCCTCCAGCCCTACGGAACCTGCTCTTACCTCTGCCTCCAATCCCCTTCCTGTAACCACCACCTACTCATCCTACAGTGCTCAGCTTAAGTCACTTCCCCAGGAAGCCTGTCTTGCACCCTCTGGGTAGAAAATGCCCCTCCTTGAAATAAACCATAAGAGACTCTTAACAATAGAGAATAACCTGAGGGTTGATGGAGGGGAGGTGGGTGGGAGATGGGCTGGATGGGTGGGTATTAAGGAGGGCAATTGTAATGATGAACACTGGGTATTGTACATAAGTGATGAAACATTAAATTCTACTCCTGAAACTAATATTACACTATATGTTAACTAACTATAACTTAAATAAAAATCTGAAAAACAAACAAAAACAAAGTGTTCCATCAACTAATAAAAATTTTCTAAAAAAAAGAAAAGATAGAAAACATCTCTCTTTATTACACAATTCATAGTTCTCTGTACTTCAATCTTTAACATTTATCATAATTTATTTTTAATTTTTTTTTTTTAGTTTTTTAAAAAATGTTTATTTATTTTTGAGAGGGGGGAGAGAGACAGAGTGTGAGCTTGGGAGGGGCAGAGAGAGAGGGAGACACAGAATCCGAAGCAGGCTCCAGGCTCTGAGCTGTCAGCACAAAAGCCCGATGCAGGGCTTGAACTCACAGATCATGAGATCATGACCTGAGGTGAAGTGGGACACTTGACCCACTGAGTCACCCAGGCGCCCTCCTCCTTTTTTTTTTTTTTTTTTTAATGTTTACTTACCTTTGAGATAGAGAGACAGAGTGCAAGTGGAGGAGGGGCAGAGAGAGAGGGAGACACAAAATCCTAAGCAGGCTCCAGGCTCTGAGCTGTCAGCACAGAGCCCCACGAGGGGCTCGAACTCACAGACCAGACTGCAAGATCATGACCTGAGCCAAAGTCATACGCCTAACCGACTGAGCCACCTAGGCACCCCTGTTTGTTTACTTTTGATAAACTGATTTCTTTAATTTCTCTTTTCTGCCACTATTCGTTAGGAGCTCTAGAAAGCCATGGGGTTACATCCAACCTACTTACCCATGTACATTCCATGCTTGGCATTTAAAATTATGAGCTTGGCATTAAGAAAATGAACTCTAAAAAACTAGGCTGCAAAAGCCACTGATGCGAAGACTCATATTTACTGAATTTTTAGTGTGGGGATAAAGTTCCCAATGGGACAAAGCATGTCTCTAAAATCCTACTCTGGTATCCCCAGTAATAATGTTTTGTTTTTTGGTATGTGTGTCTTTCTCTTCCTTCCTTTCTTTCTTCCTTTCTTTCTTCCTTTCTTTCTTTCTTTCTTTCTTTCTTTCTTTCTTTCTTTCCTTCTTTCTTGGAAAGAATTCAGGGAAGGAAAAAAATGTAAATAAATCAATACACTCTCCAGGTGGGAATTTGGAACTTCATGGGCAGTTTTTCAGAAATACATGTCCTGTCATTCAAAACAAATAAGAAGTACAAGCCCAGAGGTCAGAGTGAGCTACTTGTATCACAAGAGCTGACAGCGAGAGGGGTGGCAAGGTGTGGGGGGACCCAGCAGTATCCGTCTTGGAATGGCACTGCATTAAAAGTATTAGTCTAGACTTTTAATTTTAAGCAAGTTGTTTAACTTCTCAGGGACAGTTTTCTAATCTACAAAACAAGAAAGCCAGTTGTTCCCAAATCATGAAACTCTTTGTGAAAAAAGCCATTACTATTATCTCTCTCTTGTAGGAAATCATTCTGGATGTTAACATACTTTTAAGTATCTGAATACTGCAGTAAAGAAGTTCAACTTACATCAGCACAGAACCATTGTTTTTCTCATAACATTTGAAACATCTAAATATTTAAATTTAGGATTCCCTAGAATCCACACTGAGAACTGATGGGATCGATCAAAGCTGAGAGACTTTCTGATGTTTCAGTGACAACGGTGGTAGTATTCAGTCAGAACATTTTATAGTGGGATTTAAAGTGGAAAACATAATGCCATACACACAAAAAGAGATAATAATCACTATGTAGACAGTTACATGTAAATAACTGAGAAGAGAAGAGAAGGTAGTTTTCAAAACAAGTGGCAAGAAGTGCTAGCCAAATACACTTGGTTCAGCTAATCAGAAAAATCTTGACATGTGTATCATTTCCCTGTACCACCAGTTATTATCACAAAGGAAGAAAAAGGAAAAACGATGAGCATATAGCGGCTTGGAAGCTATCCCAAAACAGATCAATTTTTATAGATACCGATTACTAGCAGCCTTTCAGTTTTAATAAATCTACTTTTAAAATAATTAATTCACAGAGCAGCATAAACCATAAAATATTCATTACTTTCAGAAACTTTCAGAAGATTAAGATTCAACTACACATGAACAATTAAAGCTATCCTTTGATTTCTGATTTTGCATCTGAAAGGAAGAGGGAACAACCATAGGAGGTAAATTTCTGTAGCTGCTATTAGGTTGCAAATGAACCCAAACTGGCACCACCAAGGTATCACTTAGAATCTTTGATCATTTTATTTAACTTTTCTCACAGAAGACAACAAAAATAACTTTCGAAACTTCACACAGGCACACACTATCTTCACCGAGTTCTATCATTCACTATATGACCATTCTTAAGGCTCTAGAAGATGCAACTACATGATATTTACCATAAAGAATTAACCTAAAATATAAGAAATAAAAAGACATGGACTCATGTAGCAATTTCTTGATGTGGAGTCTGGTAGAATGAAAATATAACCTCAAATCTAGTTATTAATATATCTGAAATATCTAAATCACTCACTGTCTTGCACATAGAAATTCCTGTGTGTGTGTGTGTGTGTGTGTGTGTGTGTGTGTGTGTGTGTACATATGTGTGACAGAGAGAGAGAGAATATAAATACTTTTCAGAAATTTTCCAGGCAAATATCTAAGTTCTCTGTTCCTAAAGTCAAAGAAAACAATTCAGAACACACATCAGGCTACCTAAGAAATACTCAAAGTACATCTTTCTACACAGACTTCTAAACATTCATGAACAAATCATGTGACTCTCCACAGCCTTGATTACGCTAAGCTCTAAAATCTAGGCAAACAGGAATATGACAGGAAAAGAATGTCAAAGAAACACATAGAAAAATGTGATATCCTATGGCAGAAATGCTGTCAAATGCATAAATTCATGATTCTACCTTCAAATATAAGGTCTTATATAAGATACTCCCCATCTGACTGTTTATGTACAGAATGAATACAGCATTCCCTACCAGTCTTTTCCCACATTAGGATCTAGTCACAGCACTCATGGAAATGGCTCACCATTTGTCTGTACTATACAGTTTTCAAAAAGGTTCTATGAACATTTGGTTTCCTCTTTTCTTAGAATTCAGACTCTGTGTTCAGAAATAAGAACATGCAACCAGAAGATACGAATCTGCTAAAATTTTATTGGTGTCTTTCTTTTCTTTCTATGAATGTGTCATTAGCAGGAAATTCAGAAAATCATACTGACAGAATATACAGTAGATGGGCTCACCATGATAGGCAGTGAAAATTCTTAATTTTTCCTCCAAAAAAGTAACTCTATTAGGAACATTAATAAGACACTATGCACATCCACACACAAATATATATTTATTATGACAATATTATCATGTCAACGGACTCCAAAGATTCACCTTCAATAAAATTAAAAAGAAAATACACACTTTCTTTTTCTTTTTAATTTTTTTTAACATTTATTTATTTTTGAGAGACAAAGAGAGATAGAGCATGAGTGGGAGAGGAGCAGAGAGAGAGGGAGACAAAGAATCTGAAGCAGGCTCCAGGCTCCGAGCTGTCAGCACAGAGCCCGACTCGCAGCTCAAACTCACTCACAGTGAGATCATGACCTGAGCCAAAGTTGGACACTTAACCGACTGAGTCACCCACGTACCCCAAAAATACACACTTTCTAAAGACCTACAGACCTAATCTTTATCATATTTAACCTGAGCATGATGGAAAGCAGGTCAAAGGAAGCAAAGAATATAATATAGCCCAACCTTGCCATCAGTGCCCTAAGTATATGACACAGTCCCTGGATGCCCCAGTCCCAGAAATTAGCTCAGTTAACTGGATACAAATTCAGGCTTTCCCAGTTCTGTTGTTTTCATTTTCCAGAGCCATTATCAGAGCATGAAAGACTTCATCTTGAAAGGGAAATAATTTCATTGTTCACATAGCTTTATAAACAAATTAAGGAAAGGTCAAACACATCGACTTCAGTCCTAAGAGCAGACAGCAAGATGAAAACTGCAGACTTAGGAGACAAATGAAACTAGCCATGATGACACATAGATCTGTGTCACAGGCAGAAACTACAAGCCACTTTTTAAATAAGTAGGTGCCAAAGTTACCAAGTTGGACAAGTCTTCATGAAGCCCACAGGTTAGTTGGAGAGACAAACCTTGAGCAAGGTTTGAGCAAGGAAGGCAACTACGAGAGAGACAAGTAGAGACTAACCTGGTCTATAGTTCTAAGAGGACCACTTTGAGGAAGTAAGAAAGCGCAGGGAGAAAGTATGGTAGAAATAGTGGCTTCCTGCAAGGACAAGAGAAAGACAACTTTGGGCGGAACATAGGTAGAGGGGATTTAGTAGCACCTGAAGAAGCTGAAGAGAGGGTATGAAACACAAAGTTCTCAAAAGTGGTAGTTCTTTTTAATACAGAGAGACTTGGCCATCTGTTGGATTAATGTCCATTTGTTGGATAACCTTTCTTTTGGCCATTTGTTGGACTGAATCTTTCTAACCATAGTTTTGAAAAAATGGCATTCTCACATGTCTGTGAAGAGTAGGTTGTGCAAGTTAGCTGAGGAATCCAGTTTGAGACTTACTACCCAGATGATGGTTACAGCTATGAAGCCAAAACTCTTTTAAGGGTTAACTGAGGACATACCAGAGCCTTGAGCTCGACAGTGGGGTAGAAAGAACATATTTTGTAGTCATCCTGGACACACTAAGTTTTTGAATTTCATCTGCATCTGATTTCCTTTTCTCCATTAAAAGTAAGTTTTCCAATCAAAAAGTTCACTCTGCCTAATGTAAGTGAAATTCTGGCTGAGAGAATCATAGAAGCATAAAAACAAATCAGTCACAGGCGCTTGGGTGGCTCAGTTGGTTAAGCGTCCGACTTCAGCTCAGGTCATGATCTCACTGCTCATGAGTTCGAGTCCCGCATCAGGCTCTGTACTGACAACTCAGAGCCTGGAGGCTGCTTTGGATTCTGTGTCTCCCTCTCTCTCTGCCCCTCCCCCCGTTCATACTCTGTCTCTGTCTGTCTCAAAAAAAAAAAAAAAAAAGCATAAAAAAATTTTTTTAAACAAATCAGTCAGTACTGTACTTGCAAAATAACTATGAGAAAGGAATCACTCAAAAATTTCAAAAGTGTTGTAAGCTACCTAGAAAATAATTAATCACAGCAACCACATTAAAAAAACAAACAAACAAACACAAAACCACAAAAAACAAAAAACAAAGACAGACTCAGAGAAGGGGAAATGGGTCTCCACAATTTTTGTTTCTATGTATTTAGAGTTCAGGGAAGAAAAATCAGTAACAGAATGGGTAATGATTTCATGTTCTGGATTCTTTTGGAACATTTGATATCAGGAATTAGCAAACTATGTCCCAAAGGCCAAATCAGCTCACGTGTTTCATAAGACCCCTGGCAAGTTAAGATTTTTTTCTTTTATCTTACTACATAGCCAAAAGAAATTAAAACAAAAACAAAAACAAAAACGTTATGGGGTGTCTGGGTGGCTCAGCCAGTTGATTGTCCAATTCTTGATTTCAGCTCAGGTCATGATCCCAGGTTGTGGGATCAAGCCCTCCATTGAGCTCCACGCTTAGTATGGCACCTGCTTGGGATTCTCTCTCTCTGTGTCTCTCCCTCTGCCCCTCTCCCATTTCCCTCTCAAATAATAATAATAATAAAAGAATATGTTACAAAAAATTCAAATTTCAGTGTACATAGCTTTGTTGAACCAGCCACATGGATTTGTTTACATAGTATTTACAGATGCCTTTGTGCTAGAATGGCAGAGTTGAGTAGCTGTGATGGAAATTGTGTAGCCCTGAAACCCTGAAATATTTACTATCTGTAAATATTACTATCTGTACCTTTTACAGGAAAAAAAAAAAGTTGCCAACCCCTGTTTTATATAAATCAAATTAGGACCTAGTTACAAATGGCAGATTGCACAAGTGGTCAGGCCAGGGTGGGCAGAGACAGACTTGGATTCAATTGTTGATTCTGCCACCTACTTGATATGAGCAGATAATTTAACCTTTAGAGCCTCCAGGCTCCATGTCCCCCCTCTCAGGGGCAGTGAGAGCTAAAATCAACCGATGTTCTTTCTCATCAAGCCATACCCCCTGCTGAGGGTTGGGTCTACCTAATAGAAGAAGCACCTTCTGATGTGTTTGCATATATGTGTACGAGAGATAAGAGGTGGCTCTCTGTTCCTCATCTGTAAGATTAAGGTAACAGTAAGAGCCTCCTCTTAAGTTTTAAGTATTAAATGAAGTCATAAAGTGCTTAGCACATGTATAGTGCTTAGCACAGTGTCTGGCATTGTGTGCTCAAGAAACATTTTTGATACTGTTATGTCAAGAGTCAGAAGAACAGTGGTTCAAAGGGGGAAGAAAGATACCTTTCACTATTTCTTTTAAGCAGAGACTCATTTAGGAGATCTTCTGACATAGATAAAAGGAGATGACTGTCTAAATACAAGCCCTCCTTGGGCCCTAATTTTAAATCTCATAAATCGAAGCTTCATTTTCCCACTTGTAAACTAGATCTACATCCATTCATTTAACAAATAATTTTGGAGCACAAGCCCTGTGTAAGGACCAGGCACTGGGAGGAAGGCAGGGAGTGAGACAGGCCCTGCTGCCAATATCTCAAAACAAGTAAGAAAAGCCCAGAAGTAAACAGGAAATTACAGTTCAGTGACGTAGTGCCTTAACAGAACTGAGCCTGGATGCCCTGGGAGCACACAGAAGGGCTGCTTTATTTGTGGGATTTCTATGAGGATTAATCGATTGCCAAAGCAATGGTGTTTTATTTTCATTGGCTTTCAAATATCTGTGAAAGCCAAAAGCATCAATCCTAGAATGAGTAATACTACTAACTGCATCTCATCATATCTGAAAATGCCTGACAGACTGAATACCACTTAATACAACACCCGAGTGTTTATCATCATCTTACCCACTCTCCTAGTCTGTTTTGAAAAGAGATTTAATGCACACATCAGCAGGAGCATCTCATGGCAATGGTCTCACTTTTCACATCTACAAATGTTATATAATATCACTGCCACACTCTAGAGGTATTTGAGTTTGAGTACAAAACAATGACTATTCTAATAGGAAAAATGAATTATGCAATGATTATTAGCAATACAATAATGAAAATTATAGTATTTATTATCCTATAATAATTACTGGAATAATAAAATTCCCACAGAAAACTATACATCATCAACCTAGACTGAAGCATCAAGGTAACTGTGACCCCTCTGACCTTTCCTCTTTCACCTCTCTGAAGCACTTAATGCTGCCTTCCTTTCATATTGGAGTTCCATCTTCCTTCGGCTCCTTTATATAGTAAGTGTCCTGGTTTTCCCATTTCTTGAACTGTTCCTTCTCTCATTCACTTCACTAATTCTATTGACCAACATAGGCTTACATTTTTCCTCATCTTGATTAAACTTCAGATTAAGTTTCCTCTTGGCAATAGGTCCATGACCTCCCTTTTTTTGAGAGAATCTACTTTAGAAAACTTCTAATTGCAAGGGGTGGGAGGTAGGGGAGGGTGGGTGATGGGTACTGAGGAGGGCACCTTTTGGGATGAGCACTGGGTGTTGTATGGAAACCAATGTGACAATAAATTTCATATATTGAAAAAAAAATAATACCTACTTCACACAGATAACAGTGTTATCTGTTGTATAACACCATTGCCCTGATACGTTTGCATATCTGTCTCCTCCTGTTAGTTTATATACAGCTGAATTAGCATTCTTGATTGAATAAATATTGAATGGTCTGGCACTGTGCTCATAGCTTAAAAAAAAAATAAAAAAAAGAAAACTTCTAATTGCAAAATCTTTCTCTCCCTCTTTGAAATATATTTAAGTCTCTTTCCAGTTTTATAGATCCAAGGGGGAAGGTCTCTCTCAACCTGAGAGCTACCCCTTTGAAATGTATTCACCAAACAAGATGGTAACCCTATCTCCCAGTCTCTGTGGAAGGGCAGTAGCCTAACTTCATGGGTGCCTAGCTCCAAATTTTAACACTACCCCCTGTCAGTAAAATAAGAGAAAGTTTATTTCTATTTTGGGTAAAACCAGTTAGCATATACAGGTGGCCTGCAATTCTTCCACTCCCTTGTCCCACCTCTGTTGAGTTCAATCTCTCCCCTATTGCAATAGTCTTTTTTTTTTTAAGATTTTATTTTATTTTATTTTATTATTTTTTAATGTTTACTTATTTTTGAGAGAGAGAGAGACAGAGCTCAAGAGGGGAAGGGCCAGAGAGAGAGGGAGACACAGAATCTGAAGCAGGCTCCAGGCTCTGAGCTGTCAGCACAGAGCCCGATGCGGGGCTCGAACTCACGAACCGTGAGATCATGACCTGAGCCGAAGTCGGACGCTTAACCGACTGAGCCACCCAGGCACCCCGAGATTTTATTTTTTAAGTAATCTCTATACCCAATGTGGGGCTTGAACCCACAACCCCAAGATCAAGAGTCACATGCTCCAGTCAGGCACCCTTATAATAACCTTGAATAAGGTCTTCCTTACCTGTTTAATGTTGTTGAGTGCAGTTTTTCTTTATTGCTACATATTTCTCCCATTCCAAGGAAGAAAGGAGAGCCAGGAGGGAAGAGAGAGGGAAGGAGAGAATAAAAAACGAAGGAAGGGCTGATCCAACAAATTATTACAGTTATCCTTTCTTCAGTTAAAGGATATTGCAAAATTAAAGTGGCAGAAAGAACAATTTCAGAATAAAAGAATTCTTTCAAGTTGAATAAATCTAGCATTATGAAAAATATAATCCATTTTCTTTTCTTTTTTCATTTCAGCACAGACTTCTGTGCACTGGGGTTTAGGAACCACAGGCCTATGGGATGAACTCTAAACTCCACCTGGTTGTTTCCGTCTTGGAGGCTACTGATAATCTGGTCTAAATTTTCTATTTTCAAGATTCCCTCCCATCTTCACTCCAATCAAATACATCCACCCTCAATTTCATTTTTCTCTTCATCTGTAATCGGCTTTTCCCTCCTTTCTTCTTGCCTAGGTCCTGCTTTCCTTTCAGGACCCAGTTTATCCTGATTCCTCCATGAATACAAAACCTTTCTCAAAAACAAACTGGTGGTTGCCAAAGGGGAGGGGTTTGGGGGTATGGATGAAACTGGTGAAGGGGATTAAGAAGTACCATCTTCCAGTTATAAAACACATGAAACACGGGGATATAACGTACAGCACAGGGAACATAGTCAGTAATATGGTAACAACTCTGTATAGTGACAGATGGTAACTACACTTACGGCGGTCACCATTTCGAAATGTACGTAAATATCAAGTCAGCCATGCTGTACGCCAGAAACTAATACAATACTGTATGTCAACTATTCTCCAAATTAAAACAAAATAAAACCTTTCTCTGGTGCTCTTTCTCTTCTTGCTCTAACCTCTTGAAAGTCACTTTCTTTTTCTTTTTTCAGTAAAAATCATGTGGAATTTCATTGACTACTTCACTCTATACAATGCCCAAATGTGTACTTTCAACCCAGACCTCTCTCTGGAATTCCCGACTTGTATATTCAACAGCTTTATGATATTTCCACTGAAATGGCTGTATAGACATCTTTCACTCAACATTTCCAAAACAAAAGAAGTCCTCATCTTCTTCCAAACACTGCTCTACCTGATGACAACATGTTCTTCTAGTCCCTCATGTGAAAACACTTAGAATTATTGTGGGGGTGCTTGGGTGGCTCAGTAGGTTGGGCATCCGACTTTGGCTCAGGTCATGATCTCACCGTCCGTGGGTTCGAGCCCCACATCGGGTTCTGTGCTGACAGCTCGGAGCCTGGAGCTTGCTTCCAATTCTGTGTCTCCCTCTCTCTCTGACCCTCCCCCACTCAAGCTCTGTCTCTGTCTCTCTCAAAAATAAATAAACATTCGGGGCGCCTGGGTGGCGCAGTCGGTTGAGCGTCCGACTTCAGCCAGGTCACGATCTCGCGGTCCGTGAGTTCGAGCCCCGCGTCGGGCTCTGGGCTGATGGCTCAGAGCCTGGAGCCTGTTTCCGATTCTGTGTCTCCCTCTCTCTCTCTGCCCCTCCCCCATTCATGCTCTGTCTCTCTCTGTCCCAAAAACAAATAAACGTTGAAAAAAAAATTTTTTTTTAAATAAAAAAAAAAAAATAAACAAACATTAAAAAAATTTTTTTAAATAAAAAAAAAGAATTACTGTGAATGTCCTTCTCTCACACCCACATCTACTCTGTCTAGGCATCCCATAGATTCCACCTTTACACAGATGTATTCAAATCCAATCACTTCTCACCATCTCACATTTAGTGGAGCCATTCTCCCCTCTCCTAGATTACTGAATTCGGCAAGGAATTAGTCTCTGTATTTCCACATTTGCCCCTCTCTGCAAAATCTATTTATACACAGTAGCCAGAATGATCCTTTCAAAGTATTAAGTCATATCATGTCACCTTACAATGGCTCTCCAATTAACTCAGAAGAAAAACTCACGTCATTCATATGACTTACAAAACCCTATCCAATCGGTCCCCTTCCCCCCCCCCCCCACTCTCTCCTACTCTTCTTGAGACTCCTGCTCTCCCAGGATACCTCCATTCCAGCCCACTGGCCACCTTGCTTTGCTTTAAACTTGTCAGACAGAATGACCCTTTAGGCTTTGTTCTAGCTGCTCCTGCTGCATAAAACACTCTTCCCTTGGGTGGTCTTCAGGGTTCACGTTCATACCTTCCTCAAGTCTTTATTCATATCTCACGTTTGCAACAAAAATTACTTTGATCCCTTACTTAATATTACAACTTGCACCTTCACTCTCTCCATCTCTGACACAACCAATGTCACTCTTTCTAAAATCACCTTACTCTTAAACTACCTTGAGTCACAATGTGCTCTCCTGAGAACCGGAAAGACCTAGAAGACTCCCTTAAAAGTACAATGACTTGTAAATTCGAAAATGAGTCATTTAACCTCAGCTTCCCTGCACACCAAAATTGTGAGTGCCTGTGGGATACAAGTCTTTGTATCCTATACAAGGATGAGAAGAGATGGCTAGAGGAACAGAATAAGAGGAAGGACGGAGAAAGAGTATCATTTAGTGAGCTAATCACTGAGAAACTATGTAATTTGTAATCTAACCACATCCTGAGAGACAAGAAAACTTGCAAATTGCAACATGAATTGCAAATGAAGAAAGAAAAAAAACCTAGATATTTTCAAACAGAGACAGGTGTTGATAAAGAGCTATCCAGAAAATTTAGTAGTGGCCCAAGGTCCTTATGGATGTTTGTTTTCCTTACAATGTTTTCTTACAGTGAGAAAGACAACTGTCTCTATACAGATAATATTGAGTTACTTTGTTTTTTGAAGGAAGGGACACCTAGGTGGCTCAGTCAGTTAAGCATCTGACTCCTGATTTAGGCTCAGGTCATAATCTCATAGTTTGTGGATTCAAGTCCTCTGCCCTGGCAACGTGGAGCCTGCTTGGGATTCTCTCCCTCTGTCTCTGTCCCGTTCCTGCTCTCTCTCCCCCTCTCTCTCAAAATAAATAAAAATAAAAACATTTCTTAAAAAATGAAGATCAAAATATAAACCCATGCAACCATGAGATGTGAGAAAATGTTTTGGTTTGTAATTTTGGTATTTTGAAGGGCAAGAATTTGGGGTTTCTTGCTTTGATTACTGCATTTTTTACAAAGATAATATACTCATAAAAATAATAGCCATGTGATCAGTCCCTTTTAGTACTTTCTGTTTTCATGTTCAACTGAATATGAAAACTTTCCATGAACCCTAAAAATTATCTACAAGGAAAACACTATCTTAACAACAAAGTTTACATTTGACATTATTGCATCTTAGGTAATACAAATCAATCATCTCAACTAAAATAGAGTTTCAAACTAAGATACAGCAAACTATTGAAATCAAATTATTTACTCATGTTAGAAAGCACCAACATTTAAAAGGGACAAAAATATGAGCTCACCATTAAAACACACTCAATTTCAAAAACGTGATCAATGTCTTAGACACAATAACCCAACCTTCATAACACACACAAAAAAATTATCGCATTTTGATAATTAATGTTTTAATAAAAATGTTTCATTTGAAAATCATTCTCCTAGCTTATTTTGATTTTAAATGACTTCTGAGTTTTATGAATATCAGAACAAAATTTATCCTATCTTAAAATCTCTTTTTAATGAGACTAAAGGAAAAAAACAGGATCTAGAATGTATTCTATACAAAGTTTTCCTTGTGGTGCTCTCCAGTGTCATTGTTGGCATCTTCCTTATTATAATATGCAACAGCACTCAGAATCTGTAAATTATTTCTGGATGGAATCATTTTTAAAAAGTAACTTTATGCAACTTTTACTTACACATTCTGTGGCTGTGACTATCAATGAGCTTGAGATAACAGATTTTCCTCCATTAAAGCTCACTGAAACATCAAGAGTTCTGAAAGAAAATGAAAGAAACAATAATTAAAAATAAATTAAAAACGAGAGGATTGTGGGAGATTTTTATTTCTGCATATAATTCAAAACAAGCAAGAATGTTTACTTTTGATCAGTTATCCCAACTTTTTTCTTTCTTAGCTCCAGTCATTACTTAGTAGCCAGAGGCAAATTCCTTAAATGATCTAATTGTTCTTAAAAGAAAGATTAACATAAATAGTAACATTAAAAAATTCCTTGAGAGAAATGCTGAGGCTGTCTTCCCAATACCCTAAAAAGAATTAAAAAAAAAAAAAAAAAAAAAACCACTTAGATCCTATTTACCATATTTCCCCTGTCTTCAGTCATTACTACCATCACAAGATTATTAAGAATAAAAAATTGGAGGGGTATGTGGGTGGCTCAGTAGGTTAAGTGTCCGACTTCTGCTCAGGTCATGATCTCATGGTTTGTGGGTTCGAGCCGCACATTGAGCTGTCAGCTCAGAGCTTGGAGCCTGCTTTGGATTCTGTGTCTCCCTCTCTCTCTGTCCCTGCCCTACTTGCGCTCTGTCTCTTTGTCAAAAATAAACATTAAAAAAAATTCTTAAAAAATAGATAGGTAAATAAATAAATAATTGGAAATAATAAACCATTCAAGGTTAAAATATAGAGAAAGTGATAATACAGGAGAGAGAAAGTGAAGAAAAACGAGAATGCAATGTCCATGTAGGTATTTGTTGTAGACGATCCTAGGACATCAAAATATCTTGACAAAGGTAAATGTCAATACTACCTAAAGCTATCTACACATTCAATGCAATCCCAATCAAAATTGTACAAGCATTCTTCTCGAAACTAGAACAAGCAATCCTAAAATTCATATGGAACCACAAAAGGCCCCGAATAGCCAAAGTAATTTTGAAGAAGAAGACCAAAGCAGGAGGCATCACAATCCCAGACTTTAACCTCTACTACAAAGCTGTCATCATCAAGACAGCATGGTATTGGCACAAAAACAGACACATAGACCAATGGAATAGAATAGAAACCCCAGAACTAGACCCACAAACGTATGGCCACCTCATCTTTGACAAAGCAGGAAAGAACATCCAATGGAAAAAAGACAGTCTCTTTAACAAATGGTGCTGGGAGAACTGGACAGCAACATGCAGAAGGTTGAAACTAGACCACTTTCTCACACCATTCACAAAAATAAACTCAAAATGGATAAAGGACCTGAATGTGAGACAGGAAACCATCAAAACCTTAGAGGAGAAAGCAGGAAAAGACCTCTCTGACCTCAGCCGTAGCAATCTCTTACTCGACACATCCCCAAAGGCAAGGGAATTAAAAGCAAAAGTGAATTACTGAGACCTTATGAAGATAAAAAGCTTCTGCACAGCAAAGGAAACAACCAACAAAACTAACGGAATGGGAAAAGATATTTGCAAATGACATATCGGACAAAGGGCTAGTATCTAAAATCTATAAAGAGCTCACCAAACTCCACACCCGAAAAACAAATAACCCAGTGAAGAAATGGGCAGAAAACATGAATAGACACTTCTCCAAAGAAGACATCCACATGGCCAACAGGCACATGAAAAGATGTTCAGCGTCGCTCCTTATCAGGGAAATACAAATCAAAACCACACTCAGGTATCACCTCACGCCAGTCAGAGTGGCCAAAATGAACAAATCAGGAGACTATAGATGCTGGAGAGGATGTGGAGAAACGGGAACCCTCTTGCACTGTTGGTTGGTGGGAATGCAAATTGGTGCAGCCGCTCTGGAAAGCAGTGTGGAGGTTCCTCAGAAAATTAAAAATAGACCTACCCTATGACCCAGCAATAGCACTGCTAGGAATTTATCCAAGGGATACAGGAGTACTGATGCATAGGGGCACTTGTACCCCAATGTTTATAGCAGCACTCTCAACAATAGCCAAATTATGGAAAGAGCCTAAATGTCCATCAACTGATGAATGGATAAAGAAATTGTGGTATATATACACAATGGAATACGACGTGGCAATGAGAAAGAATGAAATATGGCCTTTTGTAGCAACGTGGATGGAACTGGAGAGTGTGATGCTAAGTGAAATAAGCCATACAGAGAAAGACAGATACCATATGGTTTCACTCTTATGTGGATCCTAAGAAACTTAACAGAAACCCATGGGGGAGGGGAAGGAAAAAAAAAAAAAAAAGAGGTTAGAGTGGGAGAGAGCCAAAACATAAGAGACTGTTAAAAACTGAGAACAAACTGAGGGTTGATGGGGGGTGGGAGGGAGGGGAGGGTGGGTGATGGGTATTGAGGAGGGCACCTTTTGGGATGAGCACTGGGTGTTGTATGGAAACCAATTTGACAATAAATTTCATATATTAAAAAAAATATATCGGGGCGCCTGGGTGGCGCAGTCGGTTAAGCGTCCGACTTCAGCCAGGTCACGATCTCGCGGTCCGTGAGTTCGAGCCTCGCGTCAGGCTCTGGGCTGATGGCTCGGAGCCTGGAGCCCGTTTCCGATTCTGTGTCTCCCTCTCTCTCTGCCCCTCCCCCGTTCATGCTCTGTCTCTCTCTGTCCCAAAAATAAATTAAAAAAAAAAATATCTTGACAAAGGTACAAGAAGAAAGAATAATTTCTTTTTTTCATGGCTAAGATACATCAGAATTAGAATACAGCTCTTACTTTGGAAACATGATTTCAAATTTTAAGATAATTAATAATAGTTAAAACTTCATTAATTCAGATTCTAGCAATTATTTGTGATCAGTCAGCCAGGAGTTGGTAACTTTCTAAAAAATAGCTCTAAGATATCAAAAGGGGAAAAAATGACAAGGGGATTTTAAAATAAAGGTAACAGCCCTTTTCCAAAATAGTTTACACAGTATATTATCCTATAATATTTGGAATGCCAACATTTCAAAGCTATCCATTCATTAAAGCAGAAAGTAGTAGATAACATTTTGGTAATCTAACTTCTATACAGTGCCATGCTCCCGTTCTCCGAAAATATTCTAAATTCCAAGAATTAATAGGTAAAAACTTTGCCTGAATTACTCTGAATCAACAAAATGTTATATTTTGAAGTTTTCTTCTCTATTCCTTGAATTGAAAGCCAAATTCACTACCACTTACAAAGAATTCTGATAAAAGAGAAGCAATCTCAAACCACTGGTAAAATTTCAATTACGATGCCAGAGATGGGGATGAGAAATATTATTTAGCCCCTGCTATGTGCCAGATACCCAGCCTAGGCATTTTATGAACATCATCGTCACAACAGCCCTTAAAGAAAGTAGTAGTTTCACAGTTGTGCAGATGGGGTACATCAGGCCCAGAAATGCTAATTACCTTGCCTAAAGTGGTAAAGCTAGGGTTCTAACTAATTTTGAAGTCTTTCCATCAGACCACGCAAGCTTGTTGAAATCAGAGTCCTTAGTGTGTTTCTTTTCTCACCGTGATATTTAGTTTGGATTCACACAGGAACAAGAGACACCAGGAAAGACTCCTAGCAGACCTGAAGCTGAACTCTTCTTCAAAAATCAGTAATACTTCTGTTTAAAATATTTCTTTAAATTATTCCCTTCAAAATACTTTGTTTAAAAAAAAGGTTTAGCTATATCCAGAAAAGAATGAGAACTTAAGATATTTATATCAACTTGTTTGAACTTTTGAACTAGTTCAACACAGAATGCCAAGTGGTTTATTTAAGAAAGAAAACTTAAACCCAATTGCTTATTCTGCAGAACCAAGTGCCTTGTTTTATTTACTTTTTTTGAAGACTAAGCAGAGTTGAATCCAAAAATAATCTTTCCTAGTTCCCAATTCCTCTACTTTGAAACGTACCAGAAAGCATATGACATGGTAAGTATGGTTTTAGTTTGGGGGAAGGGACTATCGATTCACAATAATGTATGATTGTTGCAAATAATCTTACTGATTCAACTTTTATGCGTTCAGCAGATACTGACTGAAGTTGTTTATAACCTGGCACTTAGAACTCACCAGAAATAAACCAGTTCTCTAATTAATGAAGGAAACATTAAAAATTTTGATGCTTCCAGGCTGAGAAAAAAAGAAAAAAGGATTTTAATGCTTATCCAAGTGGAATAAGAACAGAAGATCTATTTTACAACAAAGTTCTTTCCTCTAGTAGAAATGCATGCCAACGAGATCTTCTAGGCAGCCAATATAACTGCAGTTATCTCCAAAACTCAGTCTAGTATCATGTGGCTGGTTTCACATAAAACTGAGACAAGTCTCCACAGATGGAAAGGCACCTGATGTTTCTTTTGACATGTGGACTCAACTGAAACAATATGATCTTTACCTTCTTGAGAGCAGAGCATGGCCATCAGCAGCAGCATTGATAACGATGGCGTTTATCGAGTCCCTACTACGAGCCAGACACACGGCTCTCCTCTCATTTAATCTTCACAGAGACCCCCTGAGCTAGGCAGCAGCATTTTCTCCACTTCCCAAGAGAGGAAACTGAAGCTTACAAAGGTAACTTGCCCAAACCTTAAACTTCTCTGACTCTGGAGTCCAAGTGCTTCTTTTATTTCTACCACATACTTCTTTCATCCCTGATAAATATGTGAGAATCTTACATTTAAATTTCTCTCATCGGCAAGAGCTGAGTAACACTCCTCCAGGTTTTTACTACATTCATTTACCATATTGCTCATACTAATACATTTACCATATTGCTCATGGTTAACTAGAATGGCATTTACTAACTGCTAAGATAACACAAAAAACACACTCCAAAAGTTACTCTTGCATTTAAATGTTGTTGTTTCTTTAGTGAAACGTTTTTGAAATTATTGGTATGATACTGGCACATGAATGATACCTTTGCCCAAAGGTATGCTGCTCCTTTGCATGCAGATTGGTAAAGCCACCTCACCCTCTAACCCAAACCTAATACCCTGACCTTTTGTTGACTCAAAATTCCAATACATATATTTAATGTTTGCCATCTTATTTTATGTCATTTCCATTCGTATCTATGCATTGCTCATTCCTACATAACCCCTACTTCTGGTTAGTGTATTACTAACAGTAGAACCCACACTCACAGTTGATAGACACTTTGTTATGGATGAAAATGTATGAAAGCCATGTTGGTTTTACCTAATTCCACACAGAAGTGAGAGGTGAGGGGAGAGTTCATTTTTCATTTGTCCCAAGAATCCATTAAAATTATAAAAGGGGAGAGGTCTAGCCCACAAGTTGAGAAATCAGGAGTCTGGGTTTGAAGCCTAGTCCCTGTACTCTCAACCTTGCATTCCTCAATCTGTAAAATGGGGATAATTTTACCTATTTTGGAGCTGTTTGGGGGAAGAGAGCCTGGAAAAGTAATAAGCACAAAATACCCAACATAGGATACAGCAGTTATTCTTATATTATTGTAACACTTGACTATTTTTCTAACAGATTATTCAGAATAACAAGGTACTTTTATATAAACCTTTTAGACCAAGTGAAAATATAACACAGATAATACAGAAGAATATCTAGCAGCAATAAAATAATTACCTAACACTTTTTGGCTCAAAGAACTTTTCTACTCACTGCCATGTAAAACTACAGATAAATTGTTCAAAAACTGCCTTGAATATAACATCATCCAGGTTCCTGTACAGAAATGTTTCAGTGTTATTTCCTTCCTGTTACAAAACATCATCTGATTAAACCCAACATCATAGCTGTGTTGGGCTGTATGTTTACACCTCAAACCTAAAACTGCACTCTAAATTGGTTTATGAACATTTGCCAATAAGTTCATGATTCATTTAATCACTCAATCATTCTATTACTAGTTAATTAAACAAATACTTACAAATTGCTACAATAGGCCAAGCTAGGCTGTGCTTGGTAACAGGACTGCAATAACAAATAAAACACAGTATTACAATGTAAGTGAAAGGAAGCCACATAAACAATTACAATAGAGTGTGACATTAACTAAAAGAGGTATAAGCACAGGAGTACTAGCGGACCTAGTTGTGAGAGATACAAACTGTTCAGCTTTGCCAAGGGGACATCAACAAAGGCTTCCTGCAGGAAGTCACTCAAAGATGAATCCTAAATAATGACCGGGAGATAATAAGGAAAAGAGATTAGAAAAGGATCCACGAAGAAGGAGGCTATTTGATAGGCTGGAAGGTAAGGAAGGCACAGAACAGTCAAGGAACTAAAACCATTCAACGCAGCAGCATCACAAGATGTGAGAGTGAGAATATATGGCCTGAGGCTGGAAAAGGGAGTAGGAAAGGATCAGGAAAAAGCCAGGATGCCATCTTTAGACATTTGGAATTAGTCTTAAGAGTTTTTAAATTATGTAGAAATATTGGCAGAACTGTGTTTTTACAAATATCGTTCTTATTTACAGTGTAGAACGTGGATTGGAAGAGTAGATTCTACAGTAGAAACACCATTTATGGATGTCGTGGTATATTTCACATTAGAGCCAAAGTAGAAATGAACTAAAATAGTGGCAATAAGGGTGGTGTGAAAATGAAAGTTGGGAGATCTTAAGGAATTAAAATAAAAATGATTGGACATTTAGGATGTTAACGGTGAGGAAGAAGGAAATAGTTAATGATGACTTAACAGTTTCTATCTTGGTGTGAGGTGGGTTGCATAGGAAACACAGGAAACAGAGCAGGTTTGAACAGAAGTACCTAGGCTTAACTTGGGAGCTTCAAGTTGAATGGGCCATGAGAAATCCAAGTGAAGCAGTAGACTTTCGGATAATGGACTTTCGGATAGTGCCTTTAGAGCTAAGAAAAAGATCTTGTCTTGAGATTTGGAGCTCCTCAGCAAGAAAAGGAAGCCTTGAAGAAGATGCATTTATGAATCGGTATGCCAACAATGGTGATAACTGAGAGTAAGGGACAGTAAGAAGAGGAGCCTGCAGTGACATCTGAGAAGAAACAGCCAGCTAGGTGAGAATAAAAAGTCATGAAAGACAAAGGGAGAACCTTCTGAGACAGGAATGGCCCACAGTGCCTAATGCAGGGTGGTTAGGGAAGATCAGTCTAAGAACTGAAAACTTCCAACATCCTTTTCTATAAATTGGTTCTACATTGTTCAGAATTGCTCACAAATATCTTAATACACTCTTGGTTCCATCCTTGGAATATTCTTTTTTTTTTCAAAGTAGAAGGATCAGGGTGCCTGGGTGGCTCCTTCCATAGAACATGCAACTCTTGATCTCCAGGTTGTGAGTTCAAACCCCATGTTGGGTCTAGAGCTCATTTAAGTGCAAAAAACAAAAAACAAAAAACAACAACAAAAAAACAAAACAAAGCAGAAGGACAGAAGAAACCCAAACAACTCACCATAGCAAAAAGATTGTTTGAAGTACATTTTAATGTCAACTGGTATTCAATTAATAGTGATAAAACTAAATTCATTCCACATGAATTATTAAATAGTATTGTGATATATAATTAAGTAAATAAAATTCAGTAAGTCCTAATGGTCACAGTGAGTTTATTTAAAGATGCAGGAGAGTTCCCAAACAGAATAGCTCAGTGCCATATGTTAGAGCTACTTTGATCTAAGAAACTTCACACACCATGAACTATGGTTGACATTTCAATCCATGGTAGCCTATTTGCAAAGTATTCATTTACTACTGACTTCTTGTGTAGCCAATAAAAGATGCCATTTTATGATCCATTAAAAAAGATGAAAAAATTAAATAAAATTATGAAGTAATAAATTGCCAGAAGTAATAAATAATTTACCTCCAATTTGCACGTACTGAAAATTAAGCTGGCAACAACTCAAAAAGTTATAAAAATTATGGTGACTTAAGATATTTTGAAATCAAGTGCTACTATTAAATACTCTGCAGAGCTTTTTAAAAGTTAGTTTTGTGCATAATAAAGATGAAGAGTTGAAAAATAAGTCTTCATATTTGTGAATAAAGATTTCACTAGATTTCACTTATAGTGATAAGTATATGTGTAAATAATGCTTTATCTAAGGATATCTTTTTAACGTGGTTAAAGGGTTCTTGAATAAAATAATTTCTTTTTAAGATATTTCAAAATATGTGTATACTAAAACAAACATTGCAGTTGGGAAATTGCTAGATTTCAGAAAGAACAGAAAGCTGTATTCAGAAATGTGCTGGCCATCACACCTGAAGCTGTACTGCAAATGTTTACAGTACTACCCTGAAAATAATCCCTTTCTAACTGTTTTTGCATATTTTAATAAAATAATGAAAAGATACTTGGAAATAATCACTCATTTTTAGTGCCTTTCATCCAAAAAAAGCCAAAGTAAAAATAAAATGATAATACAAAATTTAGAAGCAGTATTTAAGAGGACTGAAACACATATCTAAGGATATCTCTATCTCATCATATATCTGTCCGTCTTTGAACACTTGTGGTTACCAAAACATTCTCTAAAGTGTTAGAGATCTTCTTTGTATTGAGCTGAAATGTGCCTCTCTTTACCTTTTGCTCTTTCCTTCTCCTTTCCTTAGAGCAATAAAGAATAAGTCAGCTCTTTCACATGACAGAGCTGATGTTTGAAGACATCTGATAGGTCATGCCTGAATCATATTTTAGAGTATTTTCAATTACATCGTATTTAACATTTCCATACTTGGCAACATCTTGTTGGCCACCTCTAGATGTGCTCCAACTAATTGTTCCTCTTAAAAGACAATTTCCAGAACTAAAAATAATACTTAGGATGGAGCCCCAATAAGGATTAGGTGAACTGATCACATTTATACGTATAATCAGAAAGCAATACACTATGGGAAAGAAAAAGACAAAATGCCCCACCACTGGGGTGGGGGATAGAGAGATAAAGAAACATAGATGGTCCTCAGCCTTAACCCATCTCACCAAGATTCTAATGCTTACATTCAAAGTAAAGACATAACCACTGTCCTAGAATCTATGATAAAAATAAATAAATCAAGTGTCATTCCTCATAATGAAAACAAGAGAGAATAAAGGCATTCTTATATCATCTGCTACTAAGGTAATGTTATTAGGTATTGTATAGATATATATACACATGCATGCATAGGTATATTTTTGAAAAGAAGTGTTCATGTGAGAAGCTGTGTTAAAGGCAGAATTTGTCCAGCCAAGAAAGAGAAGTGGAATGAATCAATTTTATTCCAGGTAAATCATATTGAAAAACTAACAATGTTGAAGAAGAAAATAAAAAGGTTCTATTACCAACTTAGGCTCTAACCCCAAGGTGGCCACACCATTCATCTGAATGAACCTTCAATATCACATGCCTAAAAATTTCCACATACGCTAATGTCCCACCACTTCTTACTCAAAACACTCTGTCATGTGTCTTCCCACATTGCCTTTTAAGAGAACTAATACTATCAGTTTCATCTGACTTAGATATTTATTTCATATTTGCCAGAAGATTCTGGCCAATGTTTTTGAAAGCACATTTAACTATACCATATGCCTCCTTAAATCATCTCTATCAAACAAGCTGTAGGATAAGGCTCTGGTTCATTCTGTTCTGTTTTTCTTTCTTCACAATGTGTTTATGTATATTTACCCAATTTGTTCTGCTCTTCTTGCCAAATTACAGGTTTGAGGATCCCAACTATTGCAGAACAGCTGTGCTATTGTTGACATCTCACTCAACAAGGGTCAGAGGAGAAGCCCATCCTTCAAGTACTGGGGACACCTGCACTTACACCATAAGGCGAATGCCCTGCGGTGGGGAGGATTCAAAGAACTCCACAGAGTCTTTCCTATTCAGACTTAAAACACTGGTACAAGTGAGCCACTGGCAGAAGTAAACTGCCAACAATCTACAGATTTCTCTCGGTAAGACAATTTGTTTAATCACATGACATTTTAAAATTAAACTGTATCCAATGAAAGAAGTACAGAAGAACGACCTCATTACCACCACCTTTACATTCTTCCCATTTAAATACTAAGTATCCAGGGGCACGTGGGTGGCTCAGCCAGTTAAGTGTCCACCTCTTGGTTTCAGCTCAGGTCATGGTCTCGTGGTTTCGAGAGTTTGAGCCCCGTGTCAGACTCCACGCTGACAGTGCAGAGCCTGCTTGGGATTCCCTCCTCCCTCTCTCTCTGCCCCTTCCCCACTCACACTGTCTCTGTCTCTCTCCAAATTGATAAATAAACTTAACTAAAATAAAATAAATAAATATTAAGAATCCATTCATCTCAATCTGGAAATCTATATCAAATAAAAAATTTAATAAACAGAAATCTCTCTCAAAGAAAGTACTTCAAAGACCCATTTCAATAACACTGACTAATGATAGGCCTGGATAAGATTTGCCCAGGCAGTTTTAATGTCTGTTTACTCCACAACATCAACTTCCAAATGCAAAGCTATGGTCCTAGCTCTGCTGCTATATTCTTTGTCCCCATCTGCAAGCAAAGCATCTTCATATTAACCTTTTTACAAACTAACATTCACAAGTGTTTAGGTTTTTTTAAAAGAATAATCCTCAAACAAAAATGGAATTCAGGAAGTAACAGCAAGATGCGAAAGGAACTGATAGAGCAGGTTAATGAGATGAGGCACATGTCCACGGGTCCAGCTCTGAGAGTAGGCATCTGGCTTTGAGGCTGTCTATCCAGGGTTACTTCACCAGGGTGTTGTTAATTATTGAAGTGAGAGAACAGGGGGAACCATCACCACATCTGTCACCCTCACACAGGAAAACCCTTCATTCGTTCTTGGGCCAGATGTGTTTATTTGAAACATAGACTAACTAGCTACTTAATGGGTTTGAATTCTTAGCCAAAAGCTAATTAGGCAAACATATTAAGCATCAGTCACCTTACAAGGCTAAACTGTTTCAGTTGTGTTGATTTTTATCCAATCTCATAAGAGAGCTCATCACCTACAGAGGTATCTAAAGAAAAGTCAAGGCAAAGGAAAGGTCCGAATTACTTGCAACATACTTAGAAGAACAATAATGATATCCCCAAGTGCCCAATATACTAACAAATAAAACCTCATGTTTTGCCTCAGTGGTATCACGTGCTTGATACCAAAAAGAAAGCAGGAAAGCAAGAGAAAGCAAAAGTAATTATCTAAAATGTCCTTCCCCCCAAATCTCCAGTTCTCTTGTAGGTGAAATATTAATGTCAAAAGCCAAATAAATGATGACTTCTCATGTCTGATATTTATTATGTTCTATATGTTTTTTTTTTTTAAATCACATGTCCTGGGTATTTAGTCAATCTACAAATCACTGAAGAATATCAGCGGTCTCTATAGTCTCTTAAAAAAAAAAGAGGCAAATTCTAGAGAATACAAACTCAGTGTCTGGGATAAAACAGGCATACTGCATTTTATAACTACTTTGGAAAAGATGGTAAGATGTCTTCCTTAACCAATCATTGCTATTAAAAAGTCAAGATAGTTTTCTGTTCTCTTTTTCCTTTTTTTAAATGTTTATTTATTTTGAGAAAGAGAGCTGGGGAGACTCAGAGGGAGAGGAAGAGAGAGAATCCCGAGAAGGCTCAGCACTGTCAGCACAGAGTCCGATGCAGGGCTCAATCCCACAAGCGGTGAGATCAGGACCTGAGCTGAAATCAAGAGTTGGACGCTCAACCGACTGAGCCACCCACGCACCCCTCTATTCTCTTAAATGGCATGCCCCTCCCATAGGATTCTGGGCATTTTTCTCCTACCTGATATAAGTCTCTGACCACCCCCAGCAATCAAAGGTACTTTTTTGCTCTTAATATAACTCGTAATTCAAAATATTTGAGGAAAATGCATCCATCCTCTCATCTAGCAAACATTTATGAATCTATTGTGTGCCAAGCATTGCGTTTGGTGTTACAGATACAGCAGGAATCAAAACAAAATCTATCCTAGCAGGAAAGAGACCCAAGAGAAAATAAATGCTTGGGAGAAAAAAATAACCATGAGAAGGGAATAGGGAGTGCCAAACGCAAGAGGAGAAAGACTGTATTGATTAAATAGGGTGACCAGGAAGGGTTTACTAAGAAGGTGACATGTGAACAAGGCCTAAAGAAGGTGAGAATGAGCCATGAGGAGAAGAGCATTTCAAGCAGCGGGAACAACAGGTATACAAGTGCCAACGTAGTTGAGGAACAGCAAAAAGGCCTGTGTGACCATCACAAAAGGGGCAAAAGGAAGATGAATACTCTGTCATGGTGAGGGGCCAGATCCTACAGAATCTTGTAGAACATGGCAATGTTTAGATTTTCACTCTGAGTGGAACAGGAAATATTATCAAGGATTTAAGGGAAAGGTGATATAAATGAACAGTTTTAGGGGCGCCTGGGTGGCGCAGTCGGTTAAGCGTCCGACTTCAGCCAGGTCACGATCTCGCGGTCCGCGAGTTCGAGCCCCGCGTCAGGCTCTGAGCTGATGGCTCGGAGCCTGGAGCCTGTTTCCAATTCTGTGTCTCCCTCTCTCTCTGCCCCTCGCCCGTTCATGCTCTGTCTCTCTCTGTCCCAAAAATAAATAAACGTTGAAAAAAAAAATTAAAAAAAAAAATAAATGAACAGTTTTAAAAGGATCGCTATGCCAAGAACAGAAGCAGAAAAACCAGGAGAAGCTAATAAACCTTGTATATTTTATTTGCCTCTGCTCTATATGCAAGATCAATTTAAAGTAATTCTGTATCTTATTATCCTAAACATATTCCTTCCACTACTTTTGGGCTAAGGAATATCTGAACTGTCTGCAATCATTTCCTTCATAATAGAGTGTAAAAAAAAATCACAAATGGAAATACTAAATTATGAACAAAATTATCTGTTTAGGTGATTTAAATAAAAGCTCTTCTTCCAAACTAACATCCTTTATTTTAACCAGCTATCATTATGGTTTATATTGTCACACCAAAGAACATGAGAAAACAGACCTTATAGGATGTGGGTATTAAATTAAAGCACAAATACTTCCTAGTCCAAGGCATGCCTTATTGAGCCATGCTCCTTTTGCTGTTTAATCTTGATATTGAAACACCATAGTAATTAGTCAAAATCTCACTTTGTAACTCATGTATGTGTAGATGTGTGTAGGGGCATGTGTAAATTTAATACTACACAGTTCAAAATAATGCTTTGGCTCTGATTATTTAAAGGCTCTAACAATATCTCTTACCCATCCAGATAAATACTTATGGAGCCTTTTAATCAATATTTAAGAAATACGATAAAGCTGACTGAAGCATTTTCAACCTACTAAGAGTATATATGGTTAAAGTACTAGCCAGAGTAGTTTGCCTAGAACTACTATTTCATGTTCACTCTGTACATAAAAAAAAAAAGATGCAATAACATAATTAATGCATATTTGTCACCATTTCCTAATAATTTGTACCTAAAATGTTTTTAATATGTTTTAAATGAAGTACTTACTCTCCAACTTTATTCAGTGTAGGTGCGGGACAAAGCATAGAATTAAGCTCCACACTTACTGGGTAAACACCTAGAAAATAAAATGGCACTGAATTAATAAAGAGCTTTATTTTTTCTCAGTTTCATTAATAATATGAAAAACATGGGGTGCCTGGGTGGCTCAGGTGGTTAAGCATCTGGCTCTGGATTTCAGCTCAGGTCATGATCTCATGGTTTGTGAGATCGAGCCCCACATTGGTCTTTGCACTGACAATATGGGGGACTTTCTCTCCCCCACTCTCCCTCTCTCTCTCAAAATAAATAAATAAACTTGAAAAAAAAATTTTAAATTATTTAAAACATAATGGCAAGAAGGATTTAACAGTGGAACATTAGATATATATTAGAATGAAAAACCAAATAGATTCTCATTGAAAAAGAGGAGAAGGAAAAGAGAATGAAAAAAAATAGAGACTCTAGGCCTCACTGATATACAGTGTTGGTAAATTGTGATTTTTTTCTTAGACTAAATTCACATGTATTTGTAGATACTATAAAATTATCATCTTCTCCATCTCCATTTTTTAAGTATCTTAGGCTTTTAAGGATAAGTGATATATATTTAAAAGCAGAATTTAAAAACAATGGAGAGGGGCGCCTGGGTGGCTCAGTCGGTTGAGTGACCGACTTCCGCTCAGGTCATGATCTCGCAGTTTGTGAGTTCGAGCCCCGCGTCGGGCTCTGTGCTGACAGCTCAGAGCCTGGAGCCTGCTTCAGATTCTGTCTCCCCCTCTCTCTACCCCTCCCCTGCTCACGCTCTGTGTCTCTCTGTCTCTCAATAATAAATAAACATTAAAAAAAAATTAAAAACAATGGAGAAAAGATGAATATCCAAAGAAGAATGAAGGTATTTCAAGGCTTCAATAAAATAGTTGTATCTACAATAAATAAATACATTTCATAAAACAGAATGCTTAAATTGCCCTAATAATTTTAATAATATAGGATAAAAAAAATCTGGACTATAAATATTCAGAAAAGTTACATAAACAAATGGATAATCCTGGATATGAGGGATGAAAATACAACCTGACTCTACTCATTTGTTTGAGAATTTAGTTTAATAAACTTAATCTTATGTAGCTAAGGGATAAATATGTTTATATTATAATCAAACATGTACCCAAAGGGAGCTAGGTAAAGCTAACTCTTAGATTCAGATGGCTAGTGAATAAAAATAAAATTACTTTGTCCTCTACAATTGTAGCATCTACTATGAAGCATTTGTTACAAATATTATTGTCTTGCTTTACCAAAATGATGATCCTAACAGGAAAGAGAGGAATTAATTCTGACATTTACCATGCTGAGATCCTCACCACGTTAATTCAACAAACACACACTGAACAGTTGCTGTGTACATAGCCAAAGCTGTGCTATTGGAGTGCTTAGTACCATCAGAAAAACAGCAAAATTGTAGATGAACCTCTCAAAACATAATTCCACCAGAGTTCACAGAGTTATGGTATCTGCCTTACAGATTAAAATTTTAGAAGCCATTATAATCATCGATAAGGAAAAAATGTCTCAATAGAGACCCAAAACGCTCAGAATATTTAAGATCTATTTAAGGAGTTTTTCTCAGAATGAAGATTAAAAACACTATCCTCATCTGCTTTTTTGAAAGCCATGTTAGGGAAAATAAAACCCCATTCCATAAATATGATAATTTTCAATAAACAGTGCTGGGTGGGCACCGAAGATAAAAATACGTGAAACATTCAAAAACATAAAATATATGAAATATCAACAAGGCAAAAAGCCTCTCTCAAGAAGCTGACTGGCAAATTATTGGGACATTAGATGAAGAAAATGAGTGAGCATAAAATAAGGCAATAAGTAGTAGAGTGGTCCAAGATAGTTAGCTTTCAGGCAAGAGTGACAATAAATAAATCTGGAGAAAGAGGCAATTAAACCAAGCAGTTGATGCAGTCCACACAGAATCAAGTTAGGAAAACTGGGTTCAACTCTCAGCTCTGCCCATTATTGGCTGTGTCACCACAGGCAAGTTATTTGACTCTTTCAGCCACTGGACCACTACCCGTAAAATGAGGCTACTCAGGATAGGGTTCAGCATCTCTTAAGTTATGAACAAAGGTTGTAATCATGAAACAACAACAACAACAAAAAATTGTTATTACTACTGGTAATCTCACCAGACTTCATGTCTTTCTTCCTTGATTGAAAAATATAGCATAGTTGATTTCAGCTGGGAAAAAGAGGAAAACACTTGATACTTATATGCTGTACAGATATTCAAGCAACATAGAGATTATGAGGCACCTACTTTTTGTGTATGTTTCATTTACAGTGTAAGTACAGAGAACACTCCCATTCCGACTGCCCAAGATGAATCCTCTTCCATTCAAAACAATTTGAAATTCCTCTAGAAGCAAAAAGAAAAACAAACATTTTAACCCCTGCTTTACAAAAAATAAAAAGACATAACTTGAAAGGTCAAGGTACACAGAATTAATTTCTTCATAGTATTCAGCCAACTAGTAACAATGAAGACATCGTTGTCTCCAATTCTACTTGCTTTCTCGGACCCTCTAGGGAAATTCAGGGAAGATATCATTGATTGTCACATAGAAAGGTGACATTATTTAATTTTTTAAACAAAGTGGTTTCCAATAGTAACCAAGAAATTAGAACTAAAGCCTAACACTTATCCCCACGTACCACAGGAACTTCCCCTTACCCTGTCTTCTCTGTCCCCAGAAGAAAGAAAGAAAGAAAGAAAGAAAGAAAGAAAGAAAGAAAGAAAGAAAGAAAGAAAGAAAGAAAAGAAGGAAGGAAGGAAGGAAGGAAGGAAGGAGAAAAAAGAAGGAAGGAAGGAAGGAAGGAAGGAAGGAAGGAAGGAAGGAAAGAAAGGAAGGAAGAAATTCTATCCTTAGGCAAATATCAGTAGGAAAGAAGAACCCTCTTTGTTTTCTGTACTCCCAAGTATTAAGATGTGGGAATGTAAAGAAAATTACTTATTCATGTTCTTTGTTTCTTAGAACAGTTTTGTATTTTCTTTAATCTCTGACACCCCATACAGAGTTCTTTAACAGTTTCTTGACATTACTAATCTGGTTTCATTTTCTTTTGCATACAAATTTAGAACCCAGCAGAGGACATGAACTTTGGATTACTAATCATCTATGACCAGTCAATAAAGGAAGTTTATTCAACGTATTGCTCAGGACTCTATACAGGGGAAGTAGTCACTAAATGTTAGACAGTAAGATAAAATGCTAGAAAAAACGTTAACTGATCAAATACCTTGATAGGCCATTAAACATTTGCTATTTAGCTAGAAGAAGGCATATTAACTATTTTAACAGTGATTAACTCTCCATCTTCTCAAGCAATCTCCTAGCAAAATCTAACATATATACAGTAATGTATTATCAAGAAAATATTGCTATGCCACTCCGCATGGAGTATATTATAAAGGGAATTTTACTTATAAAGGGCAGGTAAAACTTACAATGTGACTGTGCAAAAGATCATGGGCTTCAGAGTCAGATAGACAAGAGTCAAATAGGACAATTACTAAAGCAAATACTGACCCACTCTGCCTGGGTTTCCTCATCTGTTGAACCAGTGATTATAAAAATGTCAAATAGTGCTGGTATGAAGATTAAGTAAAGTTAATAAAGGCAAAGGGATGCTCTGCGATGTTCAAATGCACTATTCCTTTTAAACATCTCAACCATTAATTAGGGACTCTAAAAGATATAGAACTTAAGACTCTATCCAGAGATTGGGAGGCTCTGTGGTAAATTACACAGCACATTTCCTCTTCCATCAGACCCAATATATTTTTCCTTTTCTAGTAAAGTCAGGTTAAAATGAACTCCAGGTCAGACTTGAAGAAGAAGAAACAGAACAAGCCAGAGAGAATCACATTCTCTTTGGGTAAGGACAGCCTGGAAATGCTAAAACCTGAGTCTGTTCTTAGCTAATGAAGCCACCTGCTTCCTTCCTGCCATCCACCCATACATCGCTCCCTTCTGTGCCCTGAGCTGGAGGGCACTGCACTTCGGGCCGGTCATCAAATCATGGAGCTCAAAGTCTACAGATACATGACTGTATAATCAGATAAAAGAAAAAAACTCATATTTTATTTTACTTGTCATAGGAAAGGTCTCAAACATGAACTAAATATACAGAAAATTCTAAAAGCCTGTCACACAATATGTTCATTATTTAAAATAACACTCCAATCTTAAAAAATTTGAATTTAAAATAGAAATATTTCAAGGAATTATTTAAAAATTCTTACAGAAAAGGATGCCAAAAAAGTTAATTTTGTTATTCTCATTCCAACACGAGTTTCAAATCATATATTTTAACTAGGGGGAAAAAATACAATTTCTTATATGGTATTTTTAAATTCTAACCACTTACCCCCTACACAGACACTTGAAGGCCGCAATTCCAGGATTTCAGTGCATGACTGAGCTAGTATCTAAAAAGGAAAAAAGAAGACCGAGATAGAGAACTAAATTATAACATGTAAAGTGCATTATAAGATTGCTAATAACCTCAAGGTCCTCCCCTTAACTTTAATAGATGGCAGAGAAAAACCTATTAACTGTTGTATATACAGCTACCAAGCTCTTAGGAAATTTCTGTGCTGTCTTCCAGTATATATTCTACAATTGTATACTGTAGGAACCCTTACTCAATTAGAGTAAATATAAATAGGCACCAATAAAGCGGATGTTGCCTCAAAGTCTGGTAGCCTTGAATACAAACAGATAACTAAAATTTCTTGATGGCCATGAAATCAATGCTAACTTTCCCTATTAGGCAAAAACAAGATAGCAAATCAGACCCCCTCTTTAATTCTGAAAATTTAATGTCATTTTATTAAGAGGTTCAATATAATATCCATAAAGAAGCACTTCTGTATTTCTGGCATTTCTATCCGATTTCTCAGCCTCCTTTCCCACGGATGCTAACCCACCTTGTATGCAGCAAACCTTATGGTTGGAGGACACAGGCTCCTTAGATGAGCCCAACATTTTCCTCAAAAACACAGACTCTGTACTCCAGCATGCCCAGAGCACAGGAACAGAATGGCCCTTCTTAGCTCGTTCTGAGAAACAGAAACCACCATACAAGGCACAAGGCTACAAGTGAAAAACAACAGTGATGAAATAAGCTGGTCTGAATGGACCCAACAATCCTGTCTTTATTTTTAGAACTGCTCTGCACTTCATTATCAAATTCAGACAAATTCCAGATGATCTTTGAACGACATTCCTTTCTTGACAGAGTTGAAGACAGATGACGTACAATGGTCTCTAGCATCTCCTGCTCGTAACTAGAACAGGAAAGAAGGAAATAGAAACGCTTTCTATGCTTTCTTTAATAACAGTGGAAGTATAAATTGTCAGACTCTAAAAGTCAGCTGGTAATTTTTGCTGCTGAATATGCATCACTGAAAAGGGGAATCATTTGTACTTTTTAAGATCACTTCTCAGTGAATCCACTTTTCACAAAGCAACTGAAGCTTTAGTGATTAGGAAACAAATACAGTAAAATTTTATATCTGAGACATTCTGGATGAGGCCTATTTAAACTCATAAATGACCAAAAAGATTGATTCCATGGTCACCCACAGACCTTTCAATGCCCAAAGACCTCCTCTTGGTCTGTTATTTTATCTCCTATAATCAACACTCATTCCTCTGAAGACTGTGTACCTTTGTTCAATTAAGAATTGGGGAAAGAATTGAGGACCACTGTCAAAGGTTAACATGCCCTCTTGGAGGGCAAGTATCTCAAATCAGTGACCTCCTTAAATATTTTAACACGATACAGGTAACAAGACTCTGAAAGGAACAAAACAGAAAAGTTTTGCTAAAGGAATATGGAGCTAAAAAGGTTCTGACAAAAATGGAGCATTATAGCATTCACTTTGGCCGATCTGAGGTAAAAGAACGGTGAGCCACACAGACGGAGGGGTCAAAGGAAAACCGTAAAGCCTCCAAATCTACTCTACCTGCCAGCAAGTCTGAGGGAATCTATTTTAAAATAGATCCCTTAAGGATATCAGTTCTCAATTTCTTTATTAGTTATTTCAGGCACACCTCTGGCAGCATTACTGAAAATGTTTCAAACATCAAGAAAAATTATGAGACGCTTAAAGACGGAATCCACTGGAAACTGTAACCATTTTTTAAAAAATTGCTTAGAATAAGATAAATCAAGAAATTACAATGAGGGGGCGCCAGCGTGGCTCAGTCAGTTAAGCATCGGACTTCGGCTCAGGTCATGATCTCACAGTTCGTGGGTTCGAGCCCTGCTTCTGTCTCTGTGCTGACAGCTCAGAGCCTGGAGCCTGCTTTGGATTCTGTGTCTCCCTCTCTCTGTGCTCCTCCCCCACTTGTGCTCTGTCTCTCTGCCTCTCTCAAAAATAAGTCAACATTAAAAAAAAGAAATTACAATTAGATTTTCCAAAGGTCATGTCAAAGAATATGCAACCCAGAATGACCTGTGTGAATTTCTAAAATTGTCTTAGTTTTGTCTCTTCTACCAATATTGACCATAATTAAATCAGATCTCAAAATATTTAAGACAAATGTGTGTATCTTGACTTTCTCTTTTAATTTGATGTAATCCATCATATAGTTCAAAAAGACAGTTCCAATAGCAAAATCAAATGATTAATTCTTGTGGCGTTCTCCATAAAACTGGAGAATAAATACCTTTAAGTACTATTGATGGTATACATCTCTGAAGCCAGACCCTATTTATCCCTTGTAAGGTATTTTGATTTTAAAGAAAAAGGTTCAAAATTATTTAGAAATTTATTTTCTATTCAAGTCTGAGATTAAAGAAATCACACTACATTAAGCAGAAGCTAAGAACACCTAAAGATTGATTATATAGTGCAATATATTGTATAATATACATTTATACATTTACATTCATTTATACATTCATTTATACATTTATATTCTTATATAATATACAAGAATACATTTACATTAGTTTAATATTAATACTTATTTTAATAAAATGAATTTTATAGAAATGACATTACTGAATGGAAAAGTGACTCCAGTAACACATTCATTGAAAGGCAAGTAGTTTGGGGACACCTGGGTAGCTCAGTTGGTGGAGCATCTGACTCTTGGTTTCAGCTCAGGTCATAATCTCACAGTTTTGTGGGTTCGAGCCCCACATCAGCCTCTGCACTGTCATCTTGGGATTCTCTCTCTCTCCCTCTCTCTCTCTGCCCCTACGCCACTCATGCTGTCTCTCTCTCAAAAATAAATAAACTTAAAAAGAAGGAAAAAAAAAGAAAAAAGAAGGGCAAGCATTTTAGACAATGAGTCATAAAATTGGACTCATCATCTAAAGTAATTCAGTTGAATTCCCCACAGGACATTACCTACCCCCCTCTAAAGTTTGTATTGATTTTTTTAAATATATTTCTTTGGACCTTATGTTATATTAGTTGAGTATACGAATCACCTCCTCTATTAAAGACAAACTCTTTTGGGGTATAAAAATAGGATATTATACTATACAACCCTTTAGAACTAGCAAATTGTTTTGTACATGTAGTACAACCGATAAATGCTTAGGGAATACAGGTTACATGAATTAATGAGAATATAAAAAATGTCTTTCTAGTAAGCAAAGCAACAACCATATTATGACTATGATAAAGCAGAATAAAGTTATGTGAAAAAGCCAGTAAGTTGTGAATGTTGGAAATCCAGAAACCCACAATTTGAGAGGAAGTTCACCCAAACCACCCAAAACATTTCCAAATGAAAAACAATCAAAGAGAGGGACGGAGAATGCACTGGGGAGAAATTGAGACAGGAGAGTGTATGCACTTTTAAAAAATAAAATTTGTCCTAAATTGGATTTTTCCATCTAGTGTTTACCATGTTCCTGTATTAAGAAAATAACACCTGGGTAGCTCAGTCAGTTAAGCGTCTGACACTTGGTTTCAGCTCAGGTCATGATCTCACAGTTTCTGAGTTCAAGCCCTGTGGTACGGTTTGCACGGACAGCACAGAACCTGATTAGGATTCTGTCTCTCTCTCCGTCTCTCTCTCTCTCTCTCCCTCCCTCTCTCTCTCTCTCTCTCTCTCCCCATCCCCTGTACACATGCTCTCTCTCTCTCAAAATAAATAAATAACCATTTTTTTAAAAAAGGAAAACAACTGGAAATTCAAATAATTCAATGTTTGTATGTATAAACAGTTCCATAAACACAAAACAGTTTATAATTTATTTTCACCAAGTAATTGCACAAGTTCAAATGTTCAAGATATCAAAATAGGTCCATTATATTAAAATTGTCATCACTAAATGACAACTGACAGAGACGGCAAATATTTTAAACACTCTAGCTAATTTTTACAGTATTTAAATTAAATACTGTTATTGATTGATTGAACACTGGATCAGGTGTCCCATCTATGATAATTGATGCATTATCTTTCATATCTGCACTTCCATCATTTGTACAACAGAGCATCTTGTAAGGATGTTTCTTTAAATATGTGTTGCCATCTGTCTTCATTATATCTCAATAGACACAGAAAATAGTTTCCACTAAAGGTTGGCCTAGGTTGACATCAGAGAGAGCTAATAGCACCATAAACCAAATTTAAAGACATGCCAAATGCTATTAATAAAACCAGGGCACTGCACACACTAGATGCAAAACTGCATCATTTGAGATTCTGAACTATTTATATATATATATATATATATATATATATATATATATATATATGTGTGTGTGTGTGTGTATACATATATACATATATAATATAAATTATATTATGTATTATATACATATATAATATAAATTATATATACGTATATATACATATATATAAATGTATATGTACATTTTCCAATATAAATTGGCAAAGAACTTGATGGTCATTATATTATATATTATATACATATATATAATATAAATTATATATATAAATGTATATATACATTGTCAATATAAATTGGCAAAGAACTTGATGGTCACCATGAAGAAAAGTATACTACTGAAGCATCTGTTCACTCACAAGCATCTGTTCACTCAAAAAGTAATATTAGTGTTAAGGGATATTTACAAATGAAAATAATAGGTACATTATTACCTACTCCCTACTCTTAAGTCCTCAAATATTAATATGTGTAACAAGACTGAAATTTACTAAAAGTCAAACTTCCTAAATTTAGTACAAATATCAGCAGTCAAAAATTCAAAAGATTATGAAGGAAACTGAAGAAGATACATTCCGTGCAAATGGATTAGAAGAATAAATATTGTTAAAATGTCAAAACCACCCAAAGCTATCTACACATTCAATGCAATACCAATCAAAATTGCACCAGCATTCTTCTCGAAACTAGAACAAGCAATCCTAAAATTTGTACGGAACCACAAAAGACTCTGAATGGCCAAAGTAATATTGAAGAAGAAGACCAAAGCAGGAGGCATCACAATCCCAGACTTTAGCCTCTACCACAAAGGTGTAATCATCAAGACAGCATGGTATTGGCACAAAAACAGACACATAGACCAATGGAATAGAATAGAAACCCCAGAACTAGACCCACAAACATATGGCCAACTCATCTTTGACAAAGCAGGAAAGAACATCCAATGGAAAAAAAGACTGTCTCTTTAACAAATGGTGCTGGGAGAACTGGACAGCAACATGCAGAAGGTTGAAACTAGACCACTTTCTCACACCATTCACAAAAATAAACTCAAAATGGATAAAGGACCTGAATGTGAGACAGGAAACCATCAAAACCCTAGAGGAGAAGGCAGGAAAAAACCTCTCTGACCTCAGCCGCAGCAATTTCTTACTTAACACATCTCCAAAGGCAAGGGAATTAAAAGCAAAAATGAACTATTGGGACCTCATGAAGATAAAAAGCTTCTGCACTGCAAAGGTAACAATCAACAAAACTAAAAGGCAACCGACAGAATGGGAAAAGATATTTGCAAATGACATATCAGACAAAGGGCTAGCATCCAAAATCTATAAAGAACTCACCAAACTCCATACCTTAAAAACAAATAATCCAGTGAAGAAATGGGCAGAAAACATGAAAAGACACTTCTCTAAAGAAGACATCCGGATGGCCAACAGGCACATGAAAAGATGCTCAACGTCACTCCTCATCAGGGAAATACAAATCAAAACCACACTGAGATACCACCTCACACCGGTCAGAGTGGCTAAAATGAACAAATCAGGAGACTATAGATGCTGGAGAGGATGTGGAGAAACGGGAACCCTCTTGCATTGCTGGTGGGAATGCAAACTGGTGCAGCCACTCTGGAAAACAGTGTGGAGGTTCCTCAAAAAATGAAAAATAGATCTACCCTATGACCCAGCAATAACACTGCTAGGAATTTACCCAAGGGATACAGGAGTGCTGATGCATAGGGGCACTTGTACCCCAATGTTTATAGCAGCACTCTCAACAATAGCCAAATTATGGAAAGAGCCTAAATATCCACCAACTAATGAATGGATAAAGAAACTGTGGTTTATATCAACAATGAAATACTACTTGGCAATGAGAAAGAATGAAATATCACCTTTTGTAGCAACGTGGATGGAACTGGAGAGTGTTATGCTAAGTGAAATAAGTCATACAGAGAAAGACAGATACCATGTGTTTTCACTCTATGTGGATCCTGAGAAACTTACCAGAAGACCATGGGGAGGGGAAGGAAAAAACAAACAAAAAAAAAAGAGGTTAGAGAGGGAGGGAGCCAAAACATAAGAGACTCTTAGAAACAGAAAACTGAGGGTTGATGGGGGGAGGGAGGGAGGGGAATGTGGGTGATGGGCACTGAGGAGGGCACCTGTTGGAAGGAGCACTGGGTGTTGTATGGAAACCAATTTGAAAATAAATTTCATATTTTAAAAAAAATTCAAAAGAATCCCGAACAATGGTAATAATAATTATCATTTATTGGGGACTAATTATGTCCCAGGAAGTGTGCTAAGCACTTTATCTAAATCTCTTCAGTTAATCCTCTCAAGTCTTATGAATACATAGTATTTTCTTGTTTATTTATTTATTTTGAGAGAGAGAGGGAGAGCATGTGTGCAAGAAAGAGAGAGGGGAAGGGGCAGAGAGAGAGGAAGAAAGGGAATCCTAAGCAGGTTCCCTGTGCTTGTCAGCACAGAGCCCAACGCAGGGCTCAATCTTTCAAACCATTAGATCATGACCTGAGCCGTTATCAAGAGCCACCCATGGTGCACCCCAAATACATACTATTTTTATCCCCACTTGATTGATGAGAAAACTGAGGCTTAGAGAGATATTTTCTTTACTGTTAATTTTTTTTTTCTAAGAAAGAGTAGTTTTTAAATAGCATAGCAAGATCTCCTCAGGTTTGATTGACTCTAAAGCCTACTGTAATCAGTGCACTCTGCTATCCTCCAGGATTGTGAGAGACAGTCTAATCATTACAAAATCTAATATCTACAAAACTTGTGCAATTTATCTGTCTGTTTTGCCCAGATTCTTTTTACACTATCAAAATGATCTAAATCTATCTCATTTCAAATAAAAATCACAATTCTATTCAGCAATATCACTCACTCCGTCTTTATCTCTTTCCTTCCTGTGTTTTTGTGCACTTCTATGCATTTTATAAGCTGCATCTCTGAAAAATAAAATTTGAATCCTACTATATGGAGTTGTTGTTTGCTTTTTCAGTTAATATAATTACAAAGTTCTCCCCATGTCAAGTAAATAATGGCACATCCAGATAGTTTACAAATATTAAATGATGTCTTAGAACAGTGTTTCTCAAATCTTAATGAGTGTACAAATCACCTAGGATATTGTTAAAATACAGGATCTGGTTCAGTAGGTCTTGAGAAGAGTCCCAAGATTCTGCATTTCTAACAACCTCCCAAATAATGCCACAGACTGCTGGTCTGTGGGCCACACTGAGTAGCAAGGGTTTAGAAAATATATATATTCCAGTAATAATGAACACACATAAGTTTCAATGTCTGGCTCATATGCAGTGAAATATCACATCAATGGAGTGATAATCCTTACACACAAGGCAGGAATAATACAAACATTTATCAAGTGTATACTATGTATGCATATAGGCCCCAAGATTATTAAAAATCTAATTACTGGTCAGTGTCAATAGATACCAATATTTCCAAGACTCTGGATGCATACAAAGGACATTCCATAGTGACAGAAAGCAGATCAGTGGTTGCCAGGGAACAAAGGGAAGGGCAAAGAGGGAGGAAACTTTGGTGGATAAGTTCATGATCTTGATTGTGGTGGTATTTCCATGGATACTTTATACATAAAAATCTGTTAACATTTATCAAATGGTACACTTTAAATATATGCAGTCTGTTATCTGTCAATTATACTTCAACAAAGCTATCTTAACATGAAAAACAAGTAAAATTCATGTTATATTTTATCTTCAAAACTATTCCATGAAGCTTTCACCCCCATTTTTTAAATTTATTTATTTTTATTTTTTTATTTTAGAGACAGAGAGCACAAGTGGAGGAGAGGAGCAGAGGGAACCAGAGAGAGAATTTTAAGCACGGGGCTCAATCCCAAGACCTTAGGATCATGACCTGAGTCAAAATCAAGAGTAAGACACTCGACCAATTGAGCCATCCAGCTGCCCCTCATCTACATTTGATGGGGTTTTTATAGGTTTAAAATTTCGAATTCCACTGACTGTGAATAAATTAAAACTTTAGATCATCCTATCAATTAGTAATATATAGGATATGCAAATGCTTAGGGCCCTCTCTCTTTTGATTTATTTTTGCTTTCTATTGTCTTATTTTATTATCGCTTTCTATCTCAAATGTGTTTTGTACAGATAGAACACTTGTACTTCTTACTTCTCAGCATAATCCAGAACTTAAAATACATGAGAGGCTATACTAGAACCACAAAAGGTCCTAACTCTGGTTTGAGGGCACCAGAAGCACTTGGAAAACTAAAATCAAACTGTGTTTAGAAAACTTAATTTGTTACTCCATCGTAGAACACATATTTTTTTTCATAAAAGTAATATGTCAATGGCATTGAAGGGTATTTCGGTTTCATATGTTTCTAGAACTTGCCTGAGTCCTGGGAACAGAAAGGACATTTGGAGCCAGAAGGCAGAAGGCTGGGGGTTTTTTTGCTTTGTTTTCTTTCATTTTTCTCCATTTTTTTCTGGATGTGGAACTGGCTTTAGGAGAATTTTTGATACAGAGTAAGTTAGTCCTTGTGCCTCCCTCACTCATGGTGTCACCTAGGTTACTAGACACACAGATATCCCTTTTCTAAATGCCATCACTGTCCAGGTTTTCTGCTGCCCAAAATATTCTATTTCAATGAGGCTGTTCTCATTTCATGAACTTATTCATGCTAATACATAAATAAATATATGAGATGATGGCCTTTCAAACAACCTAGATGGGGTTATACCTTGAAGAGAAATTTTTTACCCATAAAAATCCCTACATATGGAAATTCAGGTAGCACAACCATTTAGTAAAGCAAGAAATGCAAGCAGCATGAGGGAAAATGTTCTCTAAAATGGGATACCTACATCAGAAAATGAGGTCTGCTTATATGTCTGCATGACAGAGACTTGTTCCTCTGTTATTCTTTATCTTGGTTTCTTTCCGTCCTATATTTGTGAAAACTTTGTAACCTACAGTTGCACCCACAGGGCCAGGCTGGGTAGGAGATGAAGGTATGAACTTCCAGGAGAGAGAGATCTAAGCAAAGTAGCCATTGGTATACACAAGGCCATCTGCAAGACTTGCGTTTATAAGCCAGTGCAAATCTATAATAGAAAAGAAGTTAAAATACATAGAATTCTAAATTCTGGTTCTTTGTGTAAAAATTCTACATTCCAACATGTTGTCCCAAACTGTGAATTAAATGCCTAAAGATGGTTTTATATATTTAATCTCTATAATCACAGTCACTGTCCTTTCTCGTTATCAAAACTTTCTGTCCTATTTAAAATGTGTTTGTTTTGGGACGCCTGGGTGGCTCAGTCGGTTAAGCGTCCAACTTCGGCTCAGGTCATGATCTCACAGTTCGTGGATGTGAGCCCCGAGTTAGGCTGTGTACTGACAGCTCAGAGCCTGGAGCCTGCTTTGGATTCTGTGTCTCCCTCTTTCTGCCTCTTCCCCCCCACTCTCTCTCAAAAATAAACATTAAAAAGAATTTTAAATGTATTTATCTTGAATGCTTTCTTTTAAATGTATGATAAAAAGTCTGCCATGCATTATGATAATAAAGTCAAAACCTAAATATTTCCCCTCTTCCAAGTTGTTTGGGGTAAAACTCCAAGTGGAACAATAGCATTCACTCTTACAAACTGTCATTATTTTTCTGTTGCTAACTGGTTGTATATAATTTTAATTCACTATCTGCACAATTCTGATAATCAAAATTTCTCATTAGTTCCATGTACACTGTAAATACTAATTTCATGGAATTTCTCTATTGGGCAATGGAGGGGGAGAGAATAGATAAGGTTATTTATGCCTCCCTCTGGGTTGGTTGTCGGTTAGCAGTAAGACCAGATGCAGCCTTAGGAGTCAGCTCTGACCTTGTGCCTGCTGGCCTCTCTGAGACTATAGATGTTTGGCAGAAGATCAAAGTAGATCCCTTTGTGCTGTCGCTTCTCTGCAGAGCTACTTGAATGAAGTACCAGAATGGTGTTTCACCCTGACTACTCCAGGCATGTTCCAAATTAATTTGGATTGAATCTACATCTAATGTCATGTGGTCCGGTTGCAGGATTTCACGGTAGGCCAAATTTACATATAAAGTAACAAGTGGCAGAGATGTATCCTGAAGCTAGAACCGGCAATATTTGTGGGAGCACAGGTAAGGACAACTGCTAAGTCAGACACAACTCTTTCAAGAATCTCATTGGTTACAAAGCGATTTCTTATCTTGTTTGTCTTTAAAGTTACAATCAGTTCTTTATATGTATGGAATAATAATCAGGTAAAATGACAGCATTATCGAGGAACCATCTACAACAGAAATAACCAGACAGCATCATATTTTATCTCTTCTTTCTTAGATATTTTAAGAAGCATATTAAACCGTGTAATGAGATCTTATAAATTCCTCAACATATTTACATCATGAACACAGGCTATAATTATAGATATGGGGCACGGAAGAAGTAGTGAAAGCCATATTATGGCCTGAAAAAAATGCATACAAGTATATAGTTGTGGCCTTTTTCTTCTGGCCTTTACGATAAAATGGGATTAATTAGTGGAGAACCCTGGTTGAGATATACCCAAGATAAAACTTAGCAGAAATTAGTTAAGATGGGGAAATGAAGTCAAAGTATGACTTAGGACATACCATGTCTCTCAAGTTTATGTTGAAATATCTAGGTTTTATGATTTGAGAATCAAGCATTCAGTTAAAAAAAAGAAAAATTTCCCACAACTAAGATAAACCAAAATAGATTTTAACATCTGTACTTTTTCCAATTTCTAAATGGCAATAGAAAGGTTATAATATTGGAAAATAGAATAGAGCCCATTCCAGAAGAAACTAGGTAAACATTTCTCTAATGAATGATAATGCCATATATTCAAAACCAATCTAATATAAAAAGCAGATAGCACAATATATTAAAAATAGCAGCTGCTCAATTAATGTTTATTGAATTAATTGAAAGAGTACCTGTAAAACTTTCTAATAAAAATCATGAGCATTTTGACTATAAGACAAATAAATGAAGTGTGTAACACTGAACAGTTAAGCATACAAAAAAATACAGAGCTTAATTAGGTGCTACTTGAATTAATCAAATCACATCTTCAGTCACACACATGAAGAGAAAGCTTATTTGCATAGTACAAATTTTGGTAATCAATTGAACCCATAAAGCAGCAAACCAAATGGAAAAAAAATAAAACAACACGAAAAGAAACATGAATTTAATATACATATCTTCTTTTTTTTAATGTTTATTTATTTATTTTGAGAGAGAGTACAAGCAGGGGAAGAGCAGAAGGAAAGGGAGAGAGACAGGGAGAAAGAATCCCAAGAAGGCTCCCGGCTGCCAGCCCAGAGCCTGAACAGGACTTGAATTCACGAACTGTGCGATTATGACCTGAGCCAAAACCAAGAGACAGCCTCAACCAACAGAGCCACCCAGTGTCCCTAATATATGTTATTTTCTTAAGAAAAGAAGGTTAATTCTAGATAGGATATGTGAAAAGAGAAATAAATAAATAAATCCCACTGAATGGTTTCCTTTGTGATCTCATTTTTAAAGGTCTATTCTAAATATTAGAGATTTTTTCCCCCAAAATAGAATATTGCATTACACTTAAATTCAACTGCTACCCAAACATCTATAACATTTTTTAAACGTCATTAAAAATTAAAAATATTCATCCTAGCAATAAATTTTAACACTGACTTTGGGTATATAACATCATCTACAGTAGAACATCATAGATAATTTACAGGCATCCAAGGTATATCTTTAACAGATAGAAACCGCGAATTTCCATGACATACAACATGTCAGAAAATATCTGTAAGGATAAGAATAAGTCTAAAAAAGCAAGCATTTTTTTTTCCTTACTCAGGGAGTAGTTTTAAACACTATAGGAGTTCATCCTAATATGAAGGATTCCAAGCTTCTATCTCATAAGGAAAAATCACTGAACAGCATTATTCCAAAGGTCCCAACAAAATGAAGCCTTAGTAATTAACCATATATTTGTATAAAATAAGCAGCTAAAACAATTGTAAGGATGTTTTCACAGTTTTTTCTTGTTTGCTTTTTAGCTTTCAGTGTTCAGATGATCTTTATTTTCTCTCTGGCTGCCAAACATCCCTATCAAATATATTTTTCTTTACGAGGTGATACATCAATGAAAAACAATTATAATTTGTAATCATAGGGCACCTGGCTGGCTCAGTCAGGAGAGCATGTGACTCTTGATCTCAGGGTTGCAGGTTTGAGCCCCACATTGGGTGTAGAGATTACTTAAAAATAATAAAATCTGGGTGGCTGGGTGCCTAGGTGGCCCAGTCAGTTAATCATCTGACTTCGGCTCAAGTCATATCTCATGGTTCATGAGTTTGGGCCCCACATAGGGCTCTCTGCTGTCAGTGCAAAGCCTGCTTCAGATCTTCTGTCTCCTTCTCTCTCTGCTCCTGCCCTGCTTGTTCTTGCTCTCTCTCAAAACAAATAAATGAACTTTGAAAAAATAATAATAAAATCTTGGGGCGCCTGGGTGGCTCAGTCGGTTAAGTGTCCAAATCTTGACTTTGGCTCAGGTCACACTTTCACAGTTTGTGGGTTCCAGTCCTGCCTCAGGCTCAGGGCTGACAGGGCAGAGTCAGCCTGGGATTCTCTCTCTCCCTCTCTGCCCCTCCCCTGCTCACACACTTCACTCTTTCTCTCTCAAAATAAATAAGTAAACTTAAAAAAAAATAATAAAATCTTAAAAAAAAAGTAATTTGTAATCACATGTTTTGGTTGAGTTCATTTCTAAAAAGTGCTTGAAGCTTCAAAATACCAGTTGCTCAATACAGCTCATTCTGCACTGGCCCATTGCTAAAAATGGATTCTCTCTTCCTTCCAAGTAAGCGAGTTGTATAAGCACAAGTGACAAATTTTTAAACAAACTTTTACTCTAAGAAATCTAAGGAAGAATGTGAGTTATAATCATTGCCTTTTACTCTTCTCAGCTCCAAACATAACAGATGAATCGTTCTGATTATACTGTTGGTGAAAATAATGCCCATATCACAAATTGTGAAACAAAAACCCCAAATGACATTTAGGTCCTCTGCATCTCACAACTATAATTTTCAAAAACGATTCATGTTAGCAAGTCTTCTTTTCTTGCTACAACATAGAAATCTGCCAAAAATAGTTGTGATTTGAAACAAAAGCTTATCATCTTTTTTTTTTTTTTTTAGTCAACACAAACTCAGAACAATCATTTAGTGCTTTCTTAAAGGATGAAGAATCTCCATAAAAAGCACACTGAAGTTATGGATAAAGTTATAACAAATGAACTATTTGTTTCAGAATCTAAAGAAATTGAGTTCCAGCAAGTTTTTCACTCTGATACATATATTATTTCATATTAGTCCTATTTGCCCACTCTCTTGTTTTCTTAACTAAAACATGAAATCCATCTGTCATTCTAAGTCTATATTTGTCCTATTTGATTTTTTAAAATCCATAGTGGCAAATAAAATATTTCCCTATGTAACAAGAATACTAAAAAAAAAAAAAAAAAAAAAGCCTTATCAACTCTTCTATTTAGTTTTACAGTCAAACAAACATGCCTCAAAGCAGTCAACTCAGAAAAGTCAAGGGTACCATACCTATCCTTGTAACCCAACACCATAAACGTGTGTTAAACATAGTTTAAAAAAAAATGCTTCCAAATAAATTGAGAATTATTATATTTGGGTAAAAATAAGATATAACTCAGAAATCATGCATTTATCTATTATAATTCATATTGGTGGTACATTTAATTCATAAATCTTAATCACTGTAGCCTCCTTTTCAATGTCCTTCTACTTGATTGAATTTGTTTTCAAGAAAAGGTAAGCCTCCAAAGGTCATCTTTTGTAGCCCAACAGATTGATGTTAAAAAACAACCTTCTGGCACTTGAGTTTGGCTAGGTAATGCTATGGCTAGTTTAGTTTTCTCACAAAATATCACAAAGCTGTATTTATTCAAAGTAGGTTTGATTTTCTTAAACTATAGTCCCAACCACATAAAGAAAAAGAATAATATTGTTATCAAGTAAAATTATCATGCAAATGCAAACAGAGCATTGGACTATGGACATCAAGATAAGATTATAAAATTTCAGTACATAAAATGAATAACTTAAAACAAATTTTCTATTTGTATTTTTTAGTTAATTAACATCTAGAAGGAATGAAGTGTCTAATTAGAATATACGTCAGAGGTGCCTGGGTGACTCAGTCAGTTAAGCATTCCACTTGTGATCCTGGCTCAGGTCATCCATCATCTCAGGGTCATGAGATCAAACCCTGTGTCGGACTTCATGCTGAGCACAGAGCCTGCTTAATATTCTCTCTCTCTTCCTCTCTGTCCCTCTCCCCCACCTGCACTCTCTCTGTCTTGAATAGAATAGAATAGAATAGAATAGAATAGAATAGAAGAATAGATGTCAAAAATATTTAAAGGTATTTGAATATAGTGGACTATAATAGCTATTGATTTTTTTTCCCTACCCAGAACACTTTTTTACCCTTAACGTGTCTATGAACAGTGTTTCCTTTCTAATGAGAAAGTGTTCTCCAGTCCATGTGGTCTGAGTGATGCTATGGATCATGATGCCTCCTCCTTCTCCACCTTGCTGTCAATCTCTTATCACGGGGTAGGCATGATGCTCAGGCTGGTCCAAATATGTTGACAGGGATGAGCACTTGACTCAACTGAGTCACTCAGAGTCCTTATCTGGGACAGAGTATACTGATGCCCCAGAACAATAGCTCTCTCTTTCCAATATGCTTGGTAATTGAGGCCCATACAACCCTGAAACCTTTGGCAATTACCTTCATCGGACACTCATTTGAACAAGAAAAGTATGAGGCTAATAAAATCATGGGTAAATTTTACAAAGAGAGATCCTAAGAACATAGACCGATTCTCTGGATCCAATTGTACTTGAGGTAATTTCCTCCCTCTGCACCACCCAGTTATATCAGTCAATAACTTTTTTTTCCTCTTAAGCTAGTATGAATGTGGTTTTTGTAAACAAAGTCATAATACAGTGGAATATAAATAAGAAGATGAAATAAAAGTTATATGGAATCATGTTAATTCAAAATATTCTCTGGCAAAGAAAAAATCTGGTTTTTTTAATCTTTAAATACACCATAACTATATTATAAAACTATGAAAATATGTTCAAAAAGCACTGATTTTATTTTCCATTCATTGATAAATATAAATTAACCAATAACTATTTACCCAGTGCTATATTAGGCACTAGACAAAAGAAGGATTAGGAGGAAATACAGTCCCAACCTTCCTACCATTAATGTGAAAGATGTTATAATGAGACACCTCATCTATATTCAGTATTAAAGATTCTTGGATAAATAGAAGCCCAGAAGAAGCTGATTTATTGTGAGCCTCATATTATAGTCAATCTTTTGTTAAAAAGAGCCCTAGAAACTGGTCTCCAATTTTGAGTAATCCTACCAGTTTTGGGGTTTTCCTGTGGATATATCTTTACAGTTAGCTCAGACTTTAGATTTGTTTCATCAAACCATGATTTTATAGAGATTTTCACAACTAAGCAGTCAACATTCGTAGCAGAACCTGCTAAAATCACTTAAACTGAGGTCTTATCAGAATGTTCATTAGGTACCTCTTCTATGAAAATGATTTGCCTGTAAAGAAAACAATTTTGCAGTGTCTTCTCATCTCATTAAAACATAATGTAGACACCTTTCTTAGAAACTTTTCAAAACAACAACAATAGACATTACTGAGAAAAAACAATTTGGCTGCAAAGGTCAGATGAAGCTTACATTTCCAGTACTATGAATGAAGCTATTTCTTGAAATGTATATTGCACTTTTTCCCCCTTTATAAACAACCTATTACAGTTTTATTTAAATGTCCTACACGTATGAGTGATCATTTCCTTCCTATTTATGTTCCCATACTTCCCCGTTAGGTACTTAGGAACTCTGGCATTAGCTGCCATCACCTAGGATATAGTGTTCTTAATTCTTTTGGATCAGGGTTATTTATAAAACCAGTTTCACAACTGATTTATCTCTTCTGCTTAATACATTCTGAGGTACTCTATAAAACAATTGTTGAAATAATTGCAAAGAGTATAACATCCCATGGCCTTGCTTTTAGGGGAAAAGAAAAGGAGAGAGGGGGGTTTTCCACAGAGAATTTTTATTTTTATTCTTTCCATATTATTCACCAATCTGAGGTGTTATTTTATTTTGAATGCTACCATCCAAAGCACTGCGTTATGAAACACTGAACCAGTACGCATGTGGTACTCACACATCAGTCTGACCTATACTAGTTCGAATACTAGTTCAAAATTCATTTTCAAATCAAAGCCTGGTAATCACCTTTCCAAGAAACCAAAAATAATTGTTTAACATTCTAACATATTAAAGATAATCTAAAGAGGAAAACAGAAGAATTATGTCCTGTGTTTGTAGGCAACGGGAGGGGAAAAAACACAAGAGGAGGAACAATGACTCAATTCTGAAGTTTTCTGACTTGAACATTTTGCTGGACCTCCACTTCCCAAAGGGACATTCCCCACAGGGACTTCCCAGCCCAGTCCCACTTCTCTTCTGTCCCTCTGTCCAATTCCAGTGTGTTCTCTAGCACTCTGTGCCCCTCTGTAAAAACAGCTTTCACTCTCACTGCTTCCAGATGGGGGGCAAAATGCCCAAGTTATATTCGATTCCCCTGTCTTTTTCACCCTATAACCAGTCATCTCTCGGGTTCTATTAACTTTCAAGGTTTCCCAAATGTACCTTTTTATTTCCAGTTTCACTGCCATCACAATAATAACAGCAGTTAATGTTTTCCAGACCCATTAGAGACTGGCTCAGCAAGAGAAAACAATTTTATCCCTGGAGGTTCTGCCCCACCCTGTTCCTGACATGATTCTGACCAGGGCAGAGAGTTTATTACATGTTTTCCTTGTGGTCCTTGACCTAGTTTTATAGGGAAAGACCTAGAATCTCAGTACCTAAAATAAGTCCTAAGGAACTATGGTCCACTGAAGATGGTTTTTCCCCCCGTAACAACTAGGTTTCTACTTTGAATCACTAAATAGCACTACAAGTTCCCTGACAAGAACTGTGACTCTTTTCTGAATGCAGGGTCCTGAAATTCTACATGACATTCTACCAAAAAAAAAAGTTTTTGTCATGGGAATACTGAATCTCCTTTCCCAGTTGTTGGCTGGGTCCTAGCTCCATGGCCTGAAGATTCAGAACTAGGACACAGCCAAATATCTGACTTTGGTTAGCTACACCATCTAGAAATCCTTGTGCTTACGACCCACTTGCTAGATTTGATCCTCTCACATATCAGTGTCATGCTCTTCTAAGACACTGATTATTTAGAATTCTAGTCTCTCTCAGTGGACTGTCCTGCAGAAAGATCAATAACCTATCCTATACGGTCCCAACTTCCTGCCATTCCTAGTTGCCTACCAAATGGTTTAAAACCCAACCCTTCTGAGTTAGATCATTCTTAATCATTGTCTCATTTTATTCACAAAACAACCCAATGAAATAGAATTGTCCCCATTTGACTTGATGAGAATTTTAAAAATCAGAGAGATTACACTTAGGAAGTACACCAGGCCACATAGCTAGACAGTGGCAGAGTCAGAACTCATACTCAGGTCTTCCTATTCCCAATCTCAGCACACCTTTCCATATTCCAAATTATCCTATCCATTCCTGCAAGAATATTCTTCCTAAACGTTCTCAGCTATCATATCAATCCCATCCCCAAACTGCTCCTCCATCATTCCCCAATTACTTATGAAATAAGTGCCAATTCCCCATTCAAACACTTAAGAGTTTCCAGAATCTGGATCCAGCCTGATATCCTTCATATCCCTCCATAATCCAAGCCAGGCCACACACTGCCTCCTGTGCTTCAGCCACTCAGCCCAGGTTCTTTCTGAAAATCTGTGTTCCTTGTTTCTAATTTACTCCAACTGTCAGAGCACAGTTCAAATTCCACCACCCAAAGTCTTCCATTACTTAACATATCCAAACTTATCCCATCCTTCTGTTAACTTTACTCTAGCCATATTGGCATCTTAACACAAATTGCATGATAGGATTCCTTTTTATCACCTAGAGTGACTCACTGAAGTTTCCCGCCTCCTTGTCTGCGCATTTTGCAATTCCTGCAAGGGGAAAACCATATTCCAAACCCCCAGTCGTCATTCTTCAAACTCCTTTAGAAACAGAGAGTTTGTCTTATTTAAGTTTATGTCCCTTCTTCTGAGCTTAACAGTGCCGTAAGCATGTTCGAGCTCAATAAATGAATGAATGAAAGAATAAATTAGATAATGGGGGGGAAAAGAGGTGAACAAGAGGAAAGTTTTACCAGCATCTACTTGAGACAATAATGAATTTTAAACCTTAATATCCCTAATTAAGATTGGAGATTAAACCCATATTCCAAAAAATGTCACATATCACGTTTGCCTAAAAGTCTAAAAATTTTGAAATGATTCATTCCCTTCCAAATTAAAACATTAAAATGATTTTCTGAATCAAGTAAATCTTAGAGAAGGTATTATATTGTTAACATGCAAAATGTTCACAACAAAGGCCTTTTTCAGTCCCTGGCTTTTGAAGTTACAGAAGACAGTACTGCTACAGAGCTTCTTTTTTTTTTTTTTTTTTTTTTTAATTACGGGAAGGAAGGCTCCAAAATGAAACACCTATCCTTGCTGATTAAGAAGTGGATTTTAGACAAACGATGTCTTAACAAAACGTGGTATACAATAAGGGACCAGACCATCTAGGTCACTGGATTTTGGTGGGCAGGCGAGAGAGGATCGAGAAAGCAAGAAAAACACATTACATTTTTTCTCAAAGAAATTCTCAATCAAAGAAATTCATTCATTGGCAATAAAGCCAGATGTATTTGAAGAACTTCTCGCAGGAAAAAGAAATTATCTCTCAATTTAACTAATATTTTGCCTTCAAAGTACCAGACATGTGGGGGCACGTGGGTGGCTCAGTTGGTTAAGCATCCGACTTGGGCTCAGATCATGATCTCGTGGTCTGGGAGTTCAAGCCCCCTGCCGGGCTCTGTGCTGACAGCTCAGAGTCTGGAGCCTGCTTCAGATTCTGTGTCTCCCTCTCTCTCTGCCCCAGCCCCACTCATACTCTGTCTCTTTCTCTCTCTCCCTCTCAAAAATGAATATTAAAAAAAAAAAAAATCAAAGTACCAGACATCTGAAAGAGTTAAATTTTCTAACTTTTTATATTTGCTTAGCTTTGCATAAATACATTTCACAGCACAATTTTGTCTACTAGTTTGGTAAATCATAAAGAATAAAGAGATCATCTCTTCTCTCTGCCCTTACCCTGAAATAGATACAGTATATTTGTTTTAAATACCAAATATAATTTTTTGAAGATAACATGGTACTTGGTCAGTATAAAGTGCAATTCAAATCTAAGGCAGAATTACAGCTTTTGTATATTATCAGAGATGAGGCAACCTCTGCCTTGAAGAGAGATTAAGTGTTTGAATTGCCTTAAATTTCTGCAAAGTAAGCAAAAATCCCAAGCTATCATGTTGATAAAAATCTCAACCATTAGTGAGATTAACTTTGGTTGTGATGACTCCATTTGTCCCCCTGTCAACTCTGCCATGTTACTTCCAGGCTTTCCCCAGAGGTTGGCTTCCCTGAGGAGAATTTACTCCTCCTTTAGTGACAAAATAGCTGAAGTGGAACTGTATTAAAATGAACGCTATACCCATCGGCCTCCACCAGATGAAACTCAAGAGGCTTTGTTTGCAATCTGTAGCTAAAATAACACAAGTCTTTCTAATTTCATGCTAACTCTTTCCACATAACTTACTCAAGCTAAAGTCCATCAAGAACTCCAGGCCAGAAAGACTGCAGTTAGAAATTCCATTCTAAAGTTTCTCCAATACAAATAAAATAAATGAAGTTAAACAAATAAAACAACAACTGTATCTTCTCTGGTTGTCAACTAATTTCCTACAGGAGAAATATGCAGTCATAGCCCATAAGCAAAGAGTTTTAAAAAACCAATTAGTCTTTTGAAGTGAACCTTTCTTATACAGAGAAAAAAATTCCAAATAAAATAATCCAGAGAGGTCTTCTCTCCTTCCCAGTATAATTATAAAAATAACTGCAAATTCCCAAGCACAATGAAATTCTATTTAAAACACAATCTGCTGGTTTGTTTATTTATAGGATCAAATTATCCTCCCTTTTGCATTGACCATGCATGTTTCTGTATTTTAAAACAAATCACAGTTGCAGAGTATTTACCTTGAATCCAAGTATAAAAATATTTACTGTTTTTTACATTGCAATTTTTTCTAAATACTAAGCATAATTAAACTCCTAAAATAACAAAATCTCTGTTCCGTTCTGTATTTACATTCGGCCTGCCCACTAGAAGTACCGATATGTGATAGAACCAAATCGTATTTTTTTCTTTGGAAAGTTCCATGAGTGAGGGGGGAAAAAAAAACTCGCATGCTACTTAAAAACAAAATCAATCCATCTCACTCTGGTTGTGAAACACATGAATGATCTTTAAAGAGAAATTTTAAAAGCCAGAACGAAACATCCGAAGACACTGAGTTGTTTCCCCCCACCCCACCGCCCTTCAGTAAATACCTAAAGATTAAAGGAAAGGCTCTAGCTTAGAGACTATATATTACTCGCTTCCATTTTAGGATGGTGTTTACCAAAATATCATAAATACTTAATAGCAACTGTTCCTAGTGCTTCTAGCAAAAGGCAGTAAAATGAAACATAAACCTCAGCAGTGAAAGCCTAGGAGTTTTGCTTCACATTTCATCATCCCACTTCCCATCATACTCTTTAGGGTAGCCTCGATTCTAACGATCACCAGAGACAGAGCAACTGAATTCCAAACAGAAATATTACGAGCTCCAGTGAAACTATTAATCATTAAAATGGAAAGAACAACAACAGCAGTCAAATACTCGGCCGCTGGGGCAAGGTGCCTGACAGCCACGAAACACCGTATTTGGAGGAGGGAGAAATCACACAAATTCCAATCCAAATTTTTATTTTATACTTCCTCCATAAATCCTTTAAAACTTACCAGATATCAAGACAGTGAGGAACTCCACGTTCAAAGGATATAAGGGTCTCAGGCTGTCTAAGATCTTAAACTTGAAATCACAAACCCAGGCTCACCGAGTTCAACGTCTAAGAATCAACACCAAATCTCACAAACAAAATCTCAGATCTTCCGAATTATGCTGTGTTCACAGTACCAAACAAACTTCCTTTTTAACACAATGACTACCTGAACTGGACATCAAGATTACTGCCAACATTTGTAAAATGTATCTAAAATTATGAGCCTTTCTTACTCCCAGAAAAATACTCACAGAATTAATTATTCCTTTAAGAGCTTGAAATCCGCCTTTGACAGGGAAAACTTGTTCCTTGGAATCAGCGATTCTTTCCAGCTTTAGTAAAAGGAGGAACATTTAATTAACGGGTAGTTGAGACATACAAGATTTTATACACTTCATTATGTTTCAGTTATGTTCATCTGAAAAATTACACTACAGATTAATTCACCAGGGTAGCCTGTCAGGAATTGAAGGAGACGGCACCAGTGTCATTCTAAATGTATCACAATGAAATGAATCAGCCACAGCCCCTTTACATTGGCCCCAAGTTTGAATCTCAAAGCAGTGCAGAGCTCTGCTAGCTGTAAATGCCATGAGACACAGGAGTCCTATGTCACATTCAACCAAACGTTTAAATGCAAAGTCATCTTGGTGAGCAGAAAAAAAATAATAATAATATATAAGCCCTCAAAACTTAATTAAAAAATTTTGTTTTCCCAAATCCCTGCACTCCTAAGAGTCAAGTTTTCAATCAAACTAAAATACCTCTATAAGACTGTCATAATAATCCTGTCAGTTGAGTTCAAGAAGGAGCATTCATGTTATTTTAATCCAAATGTATATCCTACAATATTAGTTCCTTCAAATCAAATGAATAGTCACAAAATTTAGAGTTTTGTTTTCAGTAATGAAACCTATCAAAACTAGACATGACTGATGCAGCTTTCAAGACATACGGCCACCTTATAGAAAACCTTTGGCAAATGGTTAGCATCACAGTAAGTCATCAGTGAAAAAAATTTGATAAGCTATCCTTAGGACAATTTAGATTAAAGTTTGCAGATCTGCTGTACTCACTTGAGCTTGTTCAAAGTCCAGGACACCAACACAATAAACTCTAGCGCCAAATGACCTGGATATCTTTGCCTATGGAGAGAGAGAAGGACAGAGAAAGACAGAGGGAGAGAGACAGAGGTGAATTATCCAAATATCAGGCTATCCATACAGAGACACACAGCAAAATACACTGGGGTATAAAGAACAGGTTCAGTTCAATACTCACCTCTCTCTCTGCATATGATGGCACCAGACCGTCCAACTTACCATCTGTCAGAGCAATTATGATACTGGAGGTTTTTAAGCCTCCTGCTTTCTGAATTTGTTCATTTGCCTGAAAATGAAGAATAATTATCCAACTAAGAATTTTAACTTTTAACCAGCATGCCCCATCAAGCTGAATTTAGGAGTCTGACAAAATCAAAATATTATAGACTGACTTTTAAAACAGGGTATTTTGGGTTAACTATTTTATTTGAAATGTGCATATATTCACAGTATAGAGTAGTTACTATTGGGTTTAAAGGAGATAAATTTTAAGCTTTGATTGACTAGTCTGAATGTAATCACACAGAAGATGAAAAATTCCTTAAAAAGCAAAATGCCATCCAAAGTTTTCTTATCACCATGGTAAGTTAGTCTCATCCTTAGAATAACAAAAGCATGTTTAAAAACTTTTAAAGATAAACATGTAATGGGGCCTTTGAGTTTTACTAGAGAGTTACAGTTTATTGTATTACAGAATAAGAAAACATTCTCCCCTATGCTTATAAATGTAAAAGAACTTACTAGCTTTAGTCCCTCGTGGATGTATGTTTCTCCTACTGGACTAACACGTTTTAAATCCTCCAAGCCTTTACTAATCTTGCCCCTGAAAAATAATGCATTATAACATCAAACAAAAGAAAAATGAGCAAAGATCACAATAAGCACTTATCAAAAAATATGGCAGTATTACAACTCAGGTTTCTTCAGTAAGAGGAAAGAACATGGACCTTGAGGACAGATAACTTCTCATACTTTTCGCTATTTAAGTATTTAATAGCATTTATATTTTAACTACAAAAAGTAAAAGTACTGATGATGTGAAACATCTTGAAAAATCTAGGGATATTCTAGGCATTTTTGAACTGAGAACAGATAATTTCTATCGTATTTTTTACTAAATGTTAAAACATTTTCCTTCATCCAAAATAAACAAGGACTGAGGAGGTCAGCTGAAGTGAAAAAAGCCTTTCTGAAGCACTTAACCACTTCCCTACACGTTGAAAATTTTCTTTGTTATTTGCAAATTTCCAAGGCACATTACTTAATCCTCAACTTATAGAAATCATCATTCTCCATTTTTGTTTCCAGAGTCAAATATCTCAGAATCTAGTCATTTTTGTAACATCTCACCCATCCGAACACTGGACAGCTCATTGTCTTGAATACGGCAGGTAGTAATACATATTTGATGAACAAATGAAAGAATAAATGGGTAGATGGGTGCATGGGTAGATGGATGGACAGATGGATGATAATGGATTCTTCCAAGAGGCAGTATAAATGAAAAAGATGAAAAACTATAGAAGAATCTTTTCCATCATGACTAATTAGTGTTCCAATGTGGTATGTCTAAATGAAGTATGACTACACTATTAAGAGCTATTTTATGTGTATTAAGTAAGAGAAGACTCCTTTTTCAGGGTTTTTTAAATACAGGTTCCAAAGACCCCTTGAAAAATAAAGAAATTGTAAGAGTCATGTGAGATAAATATAACAACTTTACAAAAACAATCTGAGATAAACTTAAAATTTCATTTAAAAATTTTAAGTTTAAAAGACCAGAAGAGAGATCTTAACATATTGTTTTTGAAATTTTAGTTTTTAAAAAGAAGCGAAGAAAAATACCTTTCTAAACAGAAGAGCCTTGCAATGGTAAACTGAAGTATAATACTTTTTTTTTTAATTTTTTTTCTTTAATGTTTGTTTTTGAGAGAGAGAGAGAGAGAGAGAGAGAGAGAGAAATGGGGGGGAGGGACAGAGACAGAGAGACACAGAATCCAAAGCAGGCTCCAGGCTCTGAGCTGTCAGCACAGATCCCGACACAGGGCTCAAAACCACGGACCATGAGATCATGACCTGAGCTGAAGTCAGACGCCTAACCAATGGAGCCAGCCAGGCGCACCTGAAATGTAATACTTTAAATAAAACATGAAGAGCACCTGCACTACTAAGAATGATAGATGAAAGATTAACTATAAAAAGTGAATTATCTGAACATCAAGGAACTACTGGAGTCATACATAAACGTGTGTGTGTGTGTGTATAATACACTATTAAAACATGTCAGAAATAGTAAAAAAAAAAAAAAAACTTATGCAGCAATGTTGTATATCAAATACTTGAAATAAATGAACCATTTACCAGAGCTCCAATCATGTTTTAAAAGTAACTTCTTGATTATATGTTGACATGGCAATGAAAATTATTATCAGACAAGTTTTCCATCTCAAGAAATGTTCCAAAAACACAAGACAACTTTCAAAGTTTGATCTTAATCTTCTTCCTTCCTGATTCAGTCATCTCTTCCTAACATCTCTGTCTCTCTTAATACCTGGTTTAAAATCACCCTATTCTGGGGGTGCCTGGGTGGCTCAGTCGGTTAAGCGGCCAACTTCGGCTCAGGTCACGATCTCACGGTCAGTGAGTTCGAGCCCCGCGTCGAGCCCCGCGCTGACAGCTCAGAGCCTGGAGCCAGTTTTGGATTCTGTGTCTCCCTCTCTCTGCCCCTCCCCCATTCATGCTCTGTCTCTCTCTGTCTCAAAAATAAATGAACATTAAAAAAAAATTTTTTTAATAAAATAAAATAAAATCAGCCTATTCTGAACCTATCTTTAATTTAATCACACTCTTTCTTGTAAGGTACCGCAAATAGACCCTTGTTCAACTTTTACTTTAAAGAACACTTTGGCTCTCAAAAACATTCTACTTCGAAATAATGTAACTAATTTAATTTAACTGAATCTCATATTTTAACTTCTCAATTAGAATGCAAGTTTACAGTGGGCTATCACTGTGTCTATCATTTATAATGTATCCCCTTACTCTGCACTTACTGCTTATTATAATGCCTTTTTTTTTTTTAACGTTTATTTATTTTTGAGACAGAGAAAGAGCATGAAGGGGGGAGGGTCAGAGACAGGGAGACACAGAATCCGAAACAGGCTCCAGGCTCTGAGCTGTCAGCACAGAGCCCGACGCGGGGCTCGAACTCACGGACCGTGAGATCATGACCTGAGCCGAAGTCGGCCGCTTAACCGACTGAGACACCCAGGGGCCCCTATAATGCCTTTTACAAAGTAAGTGTTCAATAAATGTTTCAATCTGTCCTAGGAAAAAGATTTCTAATTCCACAGATGATGGAGTAAATCACATAATTTATAAGCTTGTTTTACCTAAATATTTATGTTTAGTGTCTACAGAAACAACTTGAAGCTGATGCTGTCTCAATGTGGACAAAAACCAACTATTTGATGCTTCCCAGAAATGAGTGGTAGCATGGCTTCAAGCATTGTTTGCTACCAAAAAGGAAATGAAAAAGAAAACTGAAATTTAAGTTTACACAGATTCTGCAAGGTAAAAATCACCCTCTCCACTCAGCTTAGATTCACTTCACCTTTTAATTACTTCTAAGAACCAGACACCAGACAACAGCAGCAGACAACTCTAAGTTAAATGAACTTGCCCAGTGTGGAATTCACAGCTTTTTTGGAAGGGATGTCTCAGCTAGCTCATTTCATTAGAAGTAGAGTGCCCCTGGCTTTTCTATCCATACCCACACCTGATACCATAACATTCTACATAGCACTGAATTCCATCATTCCTTTTGCAGCCGCACTGTCCCTAGAGGAAAAGCGTTTCTTGCCCACAGTCAACATCAACACACATGAGCCCTGGTCTTATCTCCTTCCAGTGTAACCACACAGTCTGTCAGCCTCTACTGCCTCAACAAGTATCACTTTAGGGGGAAGGAAAGCTAAAACAAGACAGGGCAGATCTCAGGGCTTCAAAAAATCCCAAGCCACTAAAAAGAAGTTCTAAATTTGTCTATTCGTAAACAGCTAATTTAGGGGAAAGCAAATGATGTTGAAGGTTAAAAACAGGACTCATTCATCTACACTAAGACTTGAAGGAGACTCTTTAAAAAAAAAAGGCAAGTGAGGAATGATAAAAACAAAAAAATATTTACACATTACAAAGCTCAAATCCCACAGCATCTTAGATCATGCTCACCAAGTTTGGTTTTAACTTTAGGTCTTCAACTACAGGAAGAGAGATACCAAAACTACTTTGGTATTTGTTGTGAAGCGGTAGTCAAGGGCACTGCTATCATAACACATAATGTCCCCTATAAGGTCTCGAGGCAGAAGTTTCTTGTCATCCCTGAGTAATCGCTACATACTTCCTCCATTCTGCTAACTACAACTACGTGAACTGTTTCTTGCCCTGATTATTGGGAAGCTCACGGTAAATTTCTTACTCATTCACAGAATTCTGCTACGCTCCTATGATTAACCTATTGCTACATCCTCTTTCGCAAGATCTTAACTTTTCTTTTTTTTATGTTGTTATCTTTCTGCAATGTTATTATGTTCAGTGACGCCTCAAATACTTTTTGGAAAGAGACTTGAAACAAGTAAAATGGGACATTAAAGCTCGATTTTTTTGTTGAGAATCAGGGGGCCAAAATGTATAATCAACTCTTTCTTTTTTATGTTGTAATTATACTGATTAGAGAAAGAGAGAGAGGGACAGGGAAGAAAGGCAAAAACACACAGACTCATTTTTTAAATCTATAAAATAACACTTTCCACTCTGTTAGTATCTTTCAAATTTCTCTGCTGAGTAGGGAAAGGAAGAGATAAAAGGGAAGGGAAAGGACAAAAAGACAAGAGAAGGAAAGGAAACACAGCAACTACAGCTGCCATATAATGTGCTACATCAATGGCTTTTCCCCACGCATAGAACACTTTGGATTTTGAAAAGTGTTCAAGATGTCATAACTAAACATAAATATATATTGTAAATAGGGGCATAATAAAATGGTTGGCAAAGAATTCTAACTTGCCCAACTAACACAAATGAGGCACTTTTTTTTTTTATTTTAAGTAACTTTTACCTGTGACTAAGGACATTATGTTTATACAGTATATCTGTATGGTAATTGAACTTTTCAGATTTCAAAGCTCTTTCCAGATTTTAGTCAATCTATATCCCCCTGCTGAGCACCCACCGCAAGTGAACACTGAATCTATGTGGTGATATGAGAAGGGCTCACAAATAGTCCACACACATCTCTACAGATGCACCTTAGTTCTCCACCGTGGCTGTACCCTGGAATCAATGATGGGCTTAAAAAAAAATCTCTTCAGGGCTCTAACTGAAGAGATTCTAATTTACTTGTTTTGTGAAAGATTCAGGTATTTTTTAGAAACTCCCCAGAGCATTCTCATGTGCAGCCAGAATTAAGAACTTCTAATCTAAACTAATTTAAAAACCTTTGCATGTTATTGGAATGTTCTTTTCCTTAACTATTTTGCCAGTCAGTCCTCTACTGAAGGGGCTGGGGGGTACCTAGGATAATCTTTTAAATTGTACAATATACTTTCTCAGATGGTACAGCTTACAGCCAGAGATAATACAGATTAATTCCAAGCCCTATCTTGTTTCTTCATCTGTAAAATAGAGGTGAAAATATCTACCCCACGGGGCCATTGTGAGGATTCAGTGGCACATAAGTACTGAGTAAGCTGTAGCTACTATTGTTGTTAAGTTGATATTAGTCATTTCCCGTGTTAGTAGGATTTTGTTCACCCAGTCTACTTTCTCCTTGATTCTAAGGAGAGCTCACCCAGCAAACTGAGAGTTGAACATTTTGATATAGAAACCAGAAAGCAGGAAAAGGAAAAAGAAGAGAGGAAAGAGTTATAGTAAACTCCTGGAAAGAAGTTAAATGGGAAGCTATGTAATGAGGTAGGAAGACTCAAGGATTAGAGCAAATTAAAAATGAACTGCAAGTCTGGTTCTGCAACTAACGAACTATATAATACCAGCAGTTATTTAATCTCCTGGAGCTCAGTTTCCATATCCATAAAATGTAAATAATAATGCCTGCTCCAGTCAGGTTTTCATTCGTTCATTTTATACGTATTTATTGGGTGTCCACTATGATATTTACAACATAATGTTATTTGGCACCTTTGAGCATTCGAAAGGAAGTAAGTGACTGGTCAGAGAGGGTATTAGGAGAGAGACAGGAGAAAGAAAGTAACTAGCACCCAAAACAAATCCTCTTCATTATAGTTTCTCATTTTCATTGCTATGTTACTCTTCTGGAAAACCTATCATATAATGCATATGTATATGTGTTTGGTACAAAGTGAGTGCTACGTAGACTTTAGTTATTATTCTCTTCTCACATAATGTGTCAGGGATGGAGTGGGGTCATCCACAAGCCAACCCTCAATTCTTTCATTATGCCACTCTGCATCAAATAATGAATGTAGCATACAGGTCAAGCAATGAGGCCTTGGCCTCAGTTCCCAGCCCTAATGCCTCTTAGTCTTGCAACATTGGGTAAGTTATGTAACCTCTCTAGTCTTCCATTTCTCCCACCTGAAAAATGGGGGTGGTGGTAGTACTTACATAGTAGAGTTGTTATAAAAATTAAAGATACTGTTATATGTAAAACACTTAGTATACTGCATGGCACATAAGTATTCAATTATCAATACCAACTTTATGTCTATTCACTGTACTATCTCTTTATCCATAAAAGAGAACATAAGCATGAATTATCAGCTTTGTTAGTCATGGTTTATAAGCCTCATTTGAGAACTATCCCTTTAATCGTCCCTGATGAAACACACCATTTTAAAACTGTACATTAAATCACACAAACTACAAATCATATGCATAAGGTTCACTATGGCTCTTGAGTAAAGTCAAATACCAACAATCTCAAAATGTTCTTCTTTTATAGCACAAATTTTTAAGATTTTTTTTAAATTTTCAGTCATTTCTAATTAATAAAACTTCCATCCTCACGTTGTATTAGAAAGTATTTCTGGGGGCGCCTGGGTGGCACAGTCGGTTAAGCGTCCGACTTCAGCCAGGTCACGATCTTGAGGTCCGTGAGTTTGAGCCCCGCGTCAGGCTCTGGGCTGATGGCTCAGAGCCTGGAGTCTGTTTCGGATTCTGTGTCTCCCTCTCTCTCTGCTCCTCCCCCGTTCATGCTCTGTCTCTCTCTGTCCCAAAAATAAATAAACGTTGAAAAAAAATTAAAAAAAAAAAATAAAGAAAGTATTTCTGCATATTGTTAATTATTAAGTCCTTGAGAGTTTAAATTTAATAATACCATCCAAAATCATGGAGGTAAAGCAGAATGTGCCAATCTATTCTAACATAACTCAAGAAGGACATAATGGTAATATTAAAATAACAAAAGGGAGGGGCGCCTGGGTGGCTCAGTCGGTTGAGCGGCCGACTTCGGCTCAGGTCATGATCTCGCGGTCCGTGAGTTCGAGCCCCGCGTCGGGCTCTGTGCTGACAGCTCAGAGCCTGGAGCCTGTTTCGGATTCTGTGTCTCCCTCTCTCTCTGACCCTCCCCCGTTCATGCTCTGTCTCTCTCTGTCTCAAAAATAAATAAACGTTAAAAAAAATTTTTTTAAATAACAAAAGGGAATGTATTAATGTTGTTAATAAATATTTTAATATATAGAAAACAACAAAAGGAATGAGAGGAAAAGGGTAATAATAAATAATAGAAGTAAAGGACACTTGGCATTTAAAATTACTGAGATGGATTATGGGTCATACTAGAATCTGAAGACTAGCACCAAAATCACCTATCTCATTTGTTATTTTGGTTATATACAAGTTTTATATTTTTTTTCTCTAACTTAACATATTTATTTCAGAAGAGATTCATCTTGGAATTTCATTATTACTTTTTATAAAATCCCTAGTAGATAATCTCCAAATATGACCTCTGTCAATTCCTTCCCACTCATGTATGCCCATTCTTCCATCAAGAGATGACATTTATCTCCTCTCCCCTTGAATCTGGTCTACTCCCGTTACCGTTTGGCAATAGAATAAGGTAGAAGTGATGTTGTTGGACATCTAAGTCCAACCTTTAAGAAAACCAGGGATTTTGTTTCCTTCATCTTGTAATGTTTGCTCTTGGAATGCTCTCTCTTGGAACCCAGTTATCATGCTGTTAGAAACTATGCCACATTCAGAGGTCCCATGGAGGAGAATCAAGTTATTCCATTGAACAGCTCTAGCTGAGCTCCAGAATCAACAACCAGCCTCACACACAAACAAACCAGCCTCTGTGACTACAGCACCAGGTAATACCACATGGGGCAGAGAAACCTCCCAGCCAAGCCCTCAAACCACAGAATCGTTAATGGTAATAAAATTGTTCTTATTTAAGCCCCTAAGTTTTGGGGTGTTTTGTCATGAATCAAAAGAGAAATTGGTACCAGAAGTGTCATATTTCATCTGTGTGGATATTCCCAATTCTTTGATTAGGGCTCAACTCTACTTAGGGGAACTGTATCTTTGTGGCTTTCAGCTCCATCCTCTGGGCTTTGGTCTTACTTTCTGAGTCATTCTTTTTTCGCAAGTAGACCACGTGTGATTCCTTCCTGCCCATATAAAATTGAAGCCCAGAAGTCTCTCATTTTGAAATCTCTATCTCGTTTAATCCAAGTTGAAAAAAAGCCCTTTAAAAATTTTATGATTGGGGTGCCTGGGTGGCTCAGTTGGTTAAGCGTCTGACTTCAGTTCAGGGCATGATCTCATGGTTTCTGTGCTGACAGCTCAGAGCCTGGAGCCTGCTTCAGATTCTGTGTCTCCCTCTCTCTCTGCCCCTCCCCTCACTCATACTCTGTCTCCCTCTATCTCTCTGAAAAATAACACTAAAAAAAAAAAATTAAAAATTTTAGGAGATCCCCATGTATCAAATTATGTACATTTTCTATTTTGCACATTACCACCAAAGGACAATGGTCCTTTCTGCTTCAACCTCCAATTTAACAATTTTGCTCACTGCCCTTCCAGTTTTCACTATCAATCTCTTCAAGGTCATTTGGCACCCACCTCAGTCACATTTCCATTTTGGCCATAATCAACTACACTAAAATTAGTGGTGTAAAAAACATAATTTCCTATTCCTCATAATCCTGTGCATTGAATGGGCAGTTCCTAAGTTTCACACATTGTCAACTAGGAAGTAGGAATGGCTAGAAGAGTTAAAATGCTTCACTCACATGGTTGGCAAGTCAGAACTGGGCTGGCTATTGCATAGCTCAGCTAGGACTGTTGATCATTCTCTTCTCCACATGGCTAGGTTGGATTTCCTCTTATGATGGTGGTCTTGAGGTAATCAAAGTTTTTATATGACAGCTGGCTACTAGGAGCACAAGAAAGGAAACTCCCATGCCTTATTAAGGCTTAGTTCCATGTTTTCATGGGCTGAACTCTATTGGTTTAAGTCAGCCATAGGCCCACACCAGATTTTTAAACTTTATATTTAAATGAATTTATAAACTTAAATATATGTAATTTAATTATGTATTTAAATATGTGTGTGTGTGTGTGTGTGTATATATATATATATATATATATATATATATATGTTTGTATGTGTTCTTTACTTAAATGGAAGCCACAGAACAATCCTCCACAAAAGCTACAAAGCTTCATATACTTATGCTACCAAATGCCAATTTAGATAAGTGCATGTGCATAAATGTTATAAATATTTGTATCATACGTCAATTCTGTTTGTCCTCAAGAGATTATTAGCCAGGAACATTAATTCTTGAAATAAATAGTAACTGTGAACAAAATGTAGTGATACAGTAACTTTGTGATGATCAGCCAATTACATAGAATTATACAGTTTTTTTAATGTTTATTTATTTTGAGAGAGAGAGAGAGAGAGCATGCTTTCAAGCAGAGAGAGAGGGAGAGAGAGAGAATCCCAAGCAGACTCCACGCTCTGTACAGAGCCCAACGTGGGGCTCTATCCCACGACCCCAGGATCATGACCTTAGCCAAAATCAAGAGATGAACATTCAAGCTACTGAGTCACCCAGGTGCCCCAATTAAATGTTTTCTAGAAGGTAAAATTTAGCAGATTGAGTAGAATATGAAACACTGTTCTCAACGTGTTCTTTTACATCTCTACAAATTACCAATAATTTACAATCCACTTAGCACTTTAGTCCTTAGTACTCTACCCGAGCTATTGCATATAAGGCACTTAGCAAAATCTCTGACACATAGTAAGTGCTCAATAAATTCCATCTACTACTTTTACTGCCTCCTTCCATTAATAAAACATGATACTGGGGCGCCTGGGTGGCTCAGTCAGTTAAGCCTCTGACTTCAGCTCAGGTCATGATCTCACGGTTCATGAGTTCGAGCCCCGCATCAGGCTCTGTGCTGACAGCTCAGGGCCTGGAGCCTGCTTCGAATTCTGTGTCTCCCATTCTCTCTGCCCCTCCCCTGCTCATGCTTGGTCTGTCTCTGTCTCTCAAAAAATAAACATTAAAAAAATAATAATAACAAAACACGATATTAACCAAGCTGATAAAATTACAAAAAAATAATGAAGGAAAATCTGTTCATTCACTGAAATATACCCACTTTATTTAATCATGTTATTATATACTACTATATTACCTACTGCATGAAGGATAAACTGCAAAAAAGTAATTGCTCTCTACTAGCTCCTCAACTTAAAAAATGTTTAAAGGTTACAAAGCAGGGAAGGAGTATCTTCTAAGCACAAACATTGCTAATGCATTCTAATATCTTAGGAACTAACAGGTTTAGCTAACTTTATTGTACTTTATATAAAAACTTGCTCATTGTTTATTTAGCATGTCACTCTAAGACCAACAAATGCCAATGTCTCCATGGCCCAAAGTCCAAACCAAAGAATCCAAGGTAACAGTCCTGGACTCAAAACTATCTGCTTACAAGATGCTCTGCACAATCTGTTTTTTGTGAAAAACATTCCCTCCAATTTAGTCTACACTTACTAATGTATGCTACATGGTTCACACCTGAAGTCCATACTCGCTGCAGTTTGTGTATATTTTTATGCCATTTCACTATGCTTTACTGAGGCATGAGAAATTGACCTCTACATTTAACCACTTCAGTATGCGGGTTTGTCTCCCAGATCTGAGTAACAATGTATTTAATTTTCTAGAATATAAAGCAGATGTAGGACTGCACTGAAAGTAACTATTAGCACATCCATGACTAGAATCTGAGCTGCTATCTTGCCCAGACCTCTCAGGATTAGTACAATGTCTGGCCAAAACTTACTTTTGTAAGCAGAAGTAATTACTTCCCTAATATAATTAGCAACAACCAAAAAATTATAGTCACTTCTCACCTAATGCATGATGGATAAACTGCAAAAAAGTTTGTAAGAGAACAGAGTAAATTTGGAAGATGAATGCGTCTTTGAATTATGACACATTCTGACTAATTGTGAGATGTGGGGAAGAGGGAACATAGAAATTCTGAGGCAATGCAGTGGTTAAGTGCTTACACTCAGGAGTCAGACCTGGGCGTGAATCCCAGCTCTCCCTACCTGGCCGTGTCACTTAGAACAAATTCATTTGACGTCTCCATACTACTGTTAGAATCCTTGCACATTAGGATGAAAATAATGATGGTAGTATACACTGATAACCTCCAAATCCCATCTCAGCCTGAGACCCCTTTCCACCCAACATCAGTTAGGCTTTCTCATGCATCATATGTCTTTAATCATCCCCACCTTGCTCTCCGGGAGAAATGATTAGCTCCTTTTAACAGACAAGAATTGGCCGACGAGATGAAATTACTTGCCCAAGGTACACAACTAGTATATAGTTTCCATGTCTACTTGACTCAAGGTCCACTCCTGGTGTTTTCATTTTAACAAGGAGCTTTCAGGACCCTCCAAGGTAGCAATTGGATATGTTATTCCCAAATGCTTTCTCTCTAACCCCCCCTTTTTTTTAATTTGAGCATTTATTTAAATTTTTACAAATAATAAATTAATGTTGAAATAAAATTGAATAACCAAAGTGTATGGAAATTAAAAAATTAAGATTCTCCCCACCCTGAATCTCACTGCGAAGACAGTATTGTCCTTAGCAGTTTGTTGCACATTTTCCAGACTTTTTTCCATGCATTTATGATCACACACACAGACACACACACACACACACACACACACACACACACACCATAAAAACAGTTAAAGATTTTTTGTTTTTATTTTAGAAAAATAATATCACACTTAGCAGACTGTTCCTGCTTTTCCCAATTAATGTATCTTAAATATATTTTCATGTTAATATATATGGATTTTCCAATTCATTTAATGACTACATAGTATCCCATTCTATATATATATATGTTTTAATTACAGTATCAATTGATAAGCATCTAGATTGAATGTTTTTCACTATTATGAACGACACTGCAGTGTCCAATTTTGCACATACCTATCTTTGCACACTGGTGCTAGTATTTCAGTGGAACATGGTCCTAAAAAGTAGAATGGCTGATAGGAACCTTCTAACCTTCTACAGATACTGCCAAATTTCTGTGCAAAATAAATGAATCAATTTATAAGTTCCCAATTCTTATGAAGGGCTATTTTATTACAAGTAAATTTTTAACTCAGATTTTAAGGAATTAGAAGAAATCTTTTTAAATAACAGAAATGTATATATTATCTAAACTTAATCAAATGACTTCGATTTAATTTTCTGTAAGTTTGCCTATGGAAACCTCTCAGGTCAAACAATTATATGATTTATTTTTAATATGGGGAACAAGTATATTAAAAAGACAATCGGAGGGGCACCTGGGTGGTTCAGTCGGTTAAGCGTCCAACTTCGGCTCAAGTCATGATCTCACCACTGGTGAGTTCTAGTCCCACTTCAGGCTTTGTGCTGACAGCTCAGAATCTGGAGCCTGCTTTGGAGTGTGTGTCTGCCTCTCTCTCTGCTCCTCCCCCCACTCATGAACGCGCTCTCTCTCTCTCTCTCTCTCAGAAATAAACATTAAATTTTTTAAAAATATATTCAAAAAGAGAGAGTTGGAAATGTTTATAGCTGATCTATAAGAATAGGAAAGAAAATCTAAGTCATCATTTCTCATTTCTCAAAGAAAGAAAATATATGACAGTACTTAATAATTCAGGTTCTAGTGTCAGACCAATTCAACCATTCATTCAACAAGTATTTGTTGAGCGTCTACTGTGTGCCAGGCTCTGTTCTGGTGTTGAATATATGAACGAACAAGACAAAGAAGACCCCTCTGCTCTCTCACAATTTATGGTAGGGTGATGGAGATAAAAATTAATTAATAGAACAATTTCAAAAACTGATAACCAAATAGAGTATTGTGACAGATTTCTGGGGAGGAGGGCCAGGGTTCCTGTAGACTTGATCCTGTAGGCTAAGGGTCTTAGAGAAGGGGACACATGGGATGGTGCCTAAATGGTAAGAATGAGCTGGCCAGGGGAAGTTCTGGGGCAGAGGGAGAACAAAATTTGTAATCTGGAAACAAGCTCAGTCACCTCAGGGAATGGAAAGATCTGTGGGCTAAATTGCGGCACACAATGTTGTAGAGGAGGACTGGGTAAAGCCATCAGGTAGGGCTTTTAGGCCACCAGGAGACATGTGCCTTCTCTTCTAGGCCATTAGAACTGCCTTAAGCATGAAAGTGACATGCTCTACTTTATACTTTAAAAGAGCATTCTGGCTAATATACTGCTCCCCACGTATTAAGTGTATGTCCTTGGATAAGCTACATTACGTTTCTTAGCTGATATTTCCTCATTTGTAAAGTTAAGATAATAATAGTATGTATTACATGTATTAATATGAGGATGAAATGAGGTAATGAATGGAAAGCATTTTGCACACTGCCTAGCACATAATAACTGTTCACTAAATGTTTTCAACTAAATCACTTTTACATCATTAAGATCACATTGAACTGAAGTGAGCATGGTTCACCATCCCCAATTATGCAGCCTAATAGCAAAAAAATATCTTTTAAAATTAGTCCTGATTCAAATCTCTACTATTGGGAGGCTGGATTTGTCCATATTGAATCAACATGGCACTTTTCTCCTATCTGATCCTATGATACAGCCCTGAGCTATTTATGTGTATGTGCACACTCCTTCCTCTCACACACACTAGATTATTTCATCTCTGTGTTGGTCCCAGAGCCCATAATGCTCAGTACATCATATATAAGGTAGGCAAGCAGGTAAGTAGGTAGGTGGAAGGATGGGCTAACAGATACACAGAGGACAAAAATCATGGGGGTGAGAGAAAAGAAGAAAGTATTTCACTGAAACACTTAAAAGAGTAAAGTTTTTATATTATGAGTATGCAAAATGTATAACTGATCCCTTCTTGCCAAGTTTATTATTCTATTCATGTATTTGCATAGTAGTGGACCCTATGCTGAAACCCCATAAGAAGACGCTGCACTATCATAAGGACTTACTGCCTTCCAATCTTGATTCATCTCTACTGAAAATATTTAGCAATACTCTGAAAAACATAAAAGCAGTACTTCTCATAATAATCACTGTACTGTAGATTTATGAGCAACAGAACCAAAATTGTGAAATCTGCCATGTTTCCCATTTGCCCGGCTCTCTTTGTGAGTGTGATATGTGACATCAAGAGTGTTTACATGTAGAATTCCAATTTCTAGGCTTTGAAACAAAGATCCACAATAGTAGCGGAAACATTTGTTCAGTGATTTTGCATCTAAATATGTGAAAGATTTCCACACACCAGAGAATGTGTAATAGATGACAAGTGACCCTATATCCAAATACACAGAACCACAGAAATTTGAGAAGTTACTGATTTAATAAAATAAAATCAGTGAAAGAACAACTAAGAAATAATATCCTTTGTCCTGTGATATACAAAGTACTTTTTTATGCAATGTCTTATTTTGACCTTCATAACTCTCTTAAGAAAATAGCAGATAATCAATAATAAAAATTACAAAAAGAGAAAAAAAATATGGCCAACTATATCCGAAGTTCATGGACATAAAAACTGACACATTGAGTAGATGACCTGCCCCAAGTCTCTAAATCAGTACGTGGGACAGCTGTAATTGTAACCTAGGCCCTCTTAGTGCACTTTCTGCCATCCCATACTAGTTCAGCATGTCGCAAATAGTGCAATTCATTAAAACTGAATGTATCCCTATTTAAGAGAGAAAGGAGCAAACTGTATATAAGTTGCAAGTAGCATTATTGAAATTTCTCCTAGAATATTATAAATCCTTTCAAGCAGGACAATTGTCCCTTTAAATAAGCATAATTCCTCGCTAACCACTAAAATACTACATATTCCCTAGATCCAAACAATAATAATAGTAATAAATAATCACAACAACAAAGCTTTCATCTCCTGAATACAAACGTACCAGACTCTGTCCTGCATTCTCCACATTCACTGAATTTAGTTCTCACAACAATCTTATGAGGCGGATATTGTTATCACAATCATCATTGTCATCATTACGCAAATAAGTGGACAAAACTGAGGCATCAAGAGATTAAGTATCTTGCCCATGACCATTTGGCTACTACATTGGTTCAGTGACTCTTAACTGCAAAATGCTTATGTTTATGCTGCCTCTTGAAATAGGAGCCTCTTTATCCCATTCCTTTCCTCAATTAGATTCAACCAGTGATAAAGGAAAAATCTCTAATTTAGATTAACGATTTAAACCATTTCCACGCATGTCTAAGCAATACCAATTTTGTTGACCAATGACTACACTTCATCTTCCAAGTGCTGGAAGATCCATATGTAAAGTGCCTAACAGAGAACCTGGCACAACATATGCAGGTGACAATTACTGAGAGTCTACTATGTGTCTGGCATTATGCTAAGTGCTTTTCCCTGCATATGCACCCCATAAGTGTTAACACTGTTCTTTCTTTCTCTTCATGAATACACTCCATTAGAACTATCTGGATCCAAAGCTGTTTCTTTGAAAATTAAGCTGGGCAATGAACAAAATTTCTTCTCATGGAGGCAAAGAGTATTAAATCACCAGGTATAGAAAGCTATTGTAGCTGGGTTATAAGGGACTACTATTGCTCTGGCTCTTGATGGCACACAGATGCATACAAGAAAGTATGGAAGGAAAGTATTGATGAGACGACTGAAGGCATAAGCTGGACTCCTCACCTACAGAGCTTATTTCCTCTCCAGAAAAAGTAAAACTTAAAGCACAAATAAATTATAAGTTCATTCATGTATATACATGTATGTACATATATATGTATGTACTTAGGGGCTGTATGTACATATATATCTATGTACTTAGGGGCACCTAAGTGGCTCAGTCGGTTGAGTATCTAACTCTTGGTTTTGGCTCAGGTCATGATCTCAGGTTCATGGGTTCAGGCCCCACGTCAGGCTCTTCATTGGCAGAATGGAGCCTGCTTGGGATTCTCTCTCTCCCTCTCTCCCCCTCCCATGTTCATGCTCTCTCTCTCTCAAAATAAATAAATTTAAAAAAAAAGAAAAAAGAAGTTTATATACATATATATATATATGTATATAAACTTTTTATGTATATGTATATATATATGTATATAAACTTCTTTACATATATATGTATATAAACTTCTTTATATGTATATGTACATATATATAAACATAATTTCCAAATTAATTCTGTGAAGTATAAATAGGTTCTTTCCCTGAGTCCTTTTAAATATTATGGTTCCTTAACTAAAATTTAAATAAAAAATTGAAACAAACAAATAAGAATTATGTTCTCTTGACATTTTTAAAGAAAAAAATAATTTATAAAAAAAAGCTGTATTCAAGTATAACTTTTCAGAAATCTGCATATTAAGCAAAACACAGCTTTCACAAGATTATATATTTTTTCATTTACATGTATAATCTTTGTATTTGTATATCTTTATATATATTTAAACATATAATATATATTTTATTTGTATATATTTATAAATTTATATATAATATTATATGTATATACATTATAAATAAAAGTAGCAAGTTCCTTTACAAGGATAAATATATTCAGCATCGGTGGACCTCAGCATAAGACTGAAGATCTGTGATGTCTCCTGAATCTAGTAATTATACAAAGAGATCTATATCTCTCTCCTCCCTAATGTTCTGCAAATTCCTAGTCGATTAATATGTTACATTTAAACAAGAAAGATGTAGAACTACTTATAGCAAAAGAGAGGTAGAAAGCAGCAAATACACCACTAAGGCAGAGATCTGGGTTTCATCGTACATTCCATGGACAATACGAATGATATTGATTTTCAGATTATCTGGTCTTTTATATTACGCATACCTCCTTTCCTTTCTATTAGTGAAGAGAGCTGAATTGTCTGTGCATTTGTTTGAGTCCACTGAGAGGCCCGAATCACCACTTGGAAATATCAATCATTCCTTCCAGATTAGTCTCTACTAAGAGTCTACAGTGAAATGATAATGCACTAACCTGTCTCCAGTTAATGGCAAAATAATGGTTGCTTGAGAAGAAAATACAATGAAAGATAATCTCATTTGAGGGCTGCAAAATAAGAAAAGAGGCAGTTAAAACATTTTTAAAAGAAATATTGATACAATACAGATATATAGTTATGGAGTCTCAGTTAAAATCGGACTCTGATGGTCCAGGCTTCTTTTAAATAGAACTCCCTAAATAGATACACTAACTCTGCTTAACATTACTGCATAAGCCATTTTGGATTCAATCAGTGCTTCTCAGCACTCAAGCAATCCTCCATGACCCATAGGGCCATTTAAGGAAGAGACTAACTAGAAAGATAAATTCTAGGCCAATGTAAAATCCTTTTGTAGAAAACATTTCTTCCCTTGGTTCTACCTCATCTCCTTAAAGGAAGCCAGACCCTTCTGAGTGATTGTCATTAACAATATTTAGGGCTACGGAGCAGCTGGTTTGATTTAATCACCACAATTACGATAGGAGTTCAAACAAAAGCTATCTAGAAGTAAGAATACTTATAGAGTGCCATGGACAATGTGAAAGAGACCAAGCAATTAGTTTGATTAGACATTTTCAATTGCCCAAGTCTCAAACATCATATTTCTATATGGCAACACCTGCCCCAGTTAGCTACATCCTTTAAGCTTAGGCATTTCTCTCACGTAATGGTTCTTGACTCCATGATACTCTATGCAACTATTACTAAGACCTGAAACTGCCCATAGGAAACAAAGATCTGTAAACTGAAGATCAGAATGATCTCAAAGACTTATCCATATTTGAAGTCATTCTCTGCAGCAGTCACCCTTTATTCACTTCCTACAATGTTTTATGAGTCAGTAACTAAGCAACTAAATTTGAGCCAGAGAACTGTGTATTACAGAATTCCAACGTGCAAACCAGACCAAATAAATAAAGGCCCCATTTCTTAAAAACGTTGTATTGAAAGGATCCGTTGCTTTCGATCAAAATCTGTGTGATACGTTCTGCACTCTCGGATTAAATGAGAAAATTTATAAACAACTGTCTCTACTGCCTTTAACATTTAAAGATATAGGGCTTATTTATTTTTCTTTCCTAGACAGTTTTACTTCAGACCCTGTCCAGAAATGAGAGTGTTATACTTGGCTTCTTAAGCAGGAGACTGATGATTGAACATGGACAAGCATACATTTTTATAGGGATAAGTTTACTGCTGCCAATAACCGAAAGCAAGGATTGCCTAGGCCTCTACAGATTGTTTGAAGTTACTTGCAACATGACTTTCAAAATGTTTTGATCATCCAAGCCTGTTTTACAGAAAACATTTGGGCTAACAAGACTGAAAGAAGCAATATTTAATGATACACTCCTTTTTGTGTCCTTTGCATTATCTTGATAAACTTGCATTTGCTCGTTGCATTTTTTCCTTTAAAAAAAGAAGGAAAAAGAAGGCTCAAAAGCCTGGTGTCCTGGGGTTATTTTTAAACAGAGATGCCACTAATTTCTAGTTACCTCTAAATAAGAGAGTAAGCTGGATTTCATAGCAGTTATGCTTTTTATAGGAGAGAAAACCAGTCTTTCCTAGTAAGGCTTATTGCATATATAGAACAGTTAAATTTTAAACCAGCCACACACCCACACATTGGGTAAACACAACTCGTTTCTTTAAACACACACAAGTGCCTTTTCTGGTAGTGGGTTATTAACACATGTTCATTTGAAGTTTACCAACACTTGTTTTTTTCTTAATGAGGACCTCTACAATGCTAAGAACTGTGTGGAAAGAAAAATATATTATGGATACTATTAGCATAAAATTTGTTTAATGTGATAAATTATGAGAAAGCATAACTTAAATTCAAAACAGATGAAAATTCAGAAAGGAAAAGACATTTGGAATAGTATTTGAAGATGCTTCCCCAGGGCCTGAGCCAAATTTCTGGGATCCAGATGATAAAAGCCCTGAACAACTGAAGGGCTGTCCTAATAACTACATGTATGTAATAATGATCTTGAGGCACTGAAAAATCAACATCTCAGTAAAGACTCTCCCTAAAAAGTTTTCAAAAAAGGGATACCTTACACTTCAGTCTACTTCCTTCCACCTCAAACCTCCCTGCCTAGAAAAGTAAAGTGGGGGAAATACCTCACAAATCTCTCTGTAAGTTGCTGGACAAAATTGTAAATTTCAATCCAATTGTTTGCCACACTCCCAGACCTGTAAAATGAAAACGAACTGATCAGAAAAAAACAAAAACACAAACAAAAAATATTTACATAGGGTAACCTGACCTCCTCTTCAAGCAAAATTTAAGTGTATCAGTAGCTAAAACTTAGGCGCTAGAAGAATCAAGGAAATCAAGCCATCTTCTAGGACCACCTGCCTAATTGTTTGGAGTAGATCTCAACTCTTCAAAATAAACACAACCTCCCCTCACAGGAAATGAAAAACACCCTGAGTGTGTGGACCCTAGGTTTTCCTGGCCACAATGAAAGCGCAGTGATCAGGAGAAGACCAGGCAAACTAGCCAGTGAGGGTGAGGACAAGGCGGGGCGGGGGGGGGGGGGGGGGGGGTGCCGAGGAACAAGCCAGTCTGGGTTACAGAGATGCAGACGGCTACCCCAAAGAGACACGCTCCCATTTCCCAAGAGGCCCCAAGACTGGCAAACAGTGACTACCCCACTTCCCCAGAGAGCCCAGCAGCTCCGGGCTCCTACGATCACCTCCCCCCCGCCCACAACACACACGTACACACGCACACGCACACACACACACACACACACACACACACACAGCCGGCACAGATAAGAAAGCCCTTGCCCTTTGGACAGGGCACAAAGTACCCGTCCTCGGGTTTCCAACACCCCTCCCCAGAGAGCACACACATCTCTGTCTCCTCAGCCACAGCTCATCCAGTGCCACCAACAGAAGACCCTGGACCTCCCTCCGGCACTCACTTGTCCAGGACGAAGTAGAGATCAAAGGCTCCTCTGCAGGAGGGCTGCTCCTGGGCGCTCATCAGCCCCCCAGGACAGCTGAGCACCAGCAGCCACAGCCCAGGGACCAGCCAGCTCCCGGGACTGCGGGCCAGGGACAGCCCCGCCACCATCCTGCGGCCAGGGGCCTGAGACTGCCTCTTGCTCGCAGCCCCCTCGACTCGACTCGGTGGGGACGCTAAGGTGGCAGGAGTTACCAGGGACGCACCCTGGGGTGGGGGCCAGCGAGCAGCGAGGGCGCCGGCGCCCGGGGCAGCAGGACCCACTAACTGACTGAGGGAGGGAGAGAGGAAGGGAGGGAGGTCCTAGGAGGACAAAGGGAGACACTGCAACCGCCGCAGCTGCCGCCGGAACTCTTGACGAATCCCAGTGGAAGAGCGATCCAGTCCTCCCCCTCCGCAGAGTTCCTGCAGACAATGAGGGCCCACGGCGACAGCGCTCAGGAGAAGTTCGCTCCAGGCTTCTGGCCGAGCCTTTAGCGGCAGCCGCGGACCCCGACCCGAAGCCCCATTCCGTCCGGAGCGCTGATGTCCGGCGGCTGCAGTGCCGGGCGGGGCAGGCGCCCTCGGGACGCGGGGACGGCAGCGCAAACTTGCAGCGGAGATCCCCGTCCGCTCGTTCCCTTCCTCCGGCGGCCCGACTCCCCCCGCCCGCGCTTCAAACTTTCTTCCCAGTGTTCTGCTCTGGCGCGGCGCAGCCGGGCGGTCCCCTTTAGGGGAGGAGGCAGAGCGGGCCCTGGGGCTAGCGATTCCAGGGAAGCCGCTTCAATCAAGGCCAAGAGCAAGATCTGGCCAGGTCTCTCTCTGTGTGTCAGCCTGCGTCTGAGGGCGGGGGCGGGGCCTGATCTGAAAGCACACACGCACACTTGTGGGTTCGTGCCTGAGTTCAAGTTGACTAACGTTTGCCAGATTTTGAAAGGGGAAAAGGAGTTTACAAAAACAAGTGTCCCCTAGATACTAAACATATCCGTATAGCCTGCAGGCCTGGCCTATTTCAGCAGCTGTGCAGAAAGGCACTCTGTGTTTGCGAGACCAAAGCCTAGCAATTCCAAGGGAGGTGGTGGCCTCCGCCCCACCCCCACTACCGCCGGCGCCCTCGCAGCTGTACTTGCTGCGGGTCTACCTCCCTAAGGCAACTTCCTCTTTGTAAACCTGGTTTGTAGTTTCAACTTGCAGAGCCAAAACGGGCGGGGGCGGAGGGCAGACGGGGGGGGGGGGGGGGGGGAGGGAGGAGAAGCCTCCGCAGAACTCGTTAGGAGCGGAAAGTTGTGCCTCAAAATATTCCATCCAACTGGCGTTACCCCCAAGTTCCAAATAATTAAGAATTTCATCCCCTGGCAAGGTAGGCCGTCCTTGTCAATCTTGGGCCGGGGCTGAAGGTCCAAGGGCACTCACATTCTCTGCTTACTCATTCTGCAATTCCTCCCGTCTCCTCCCCATCACCTCCACCTGTGACCTCCCCGTTGTTGAAAATGGCTTTTAGAAGTTGCAGTTTCACTGGTATGATGAAAGGGGAAAATGAAGTATCCCCTCCTCCTTTATATTTTATTTAAATTGGTGCTTTATGATAAAAAGTTCATGTAGTACTTAATCATATACTACCTTTTTAGCATCTCGTTTGTTGTCATACGCATTTAACTTTTCACTTACATTACCTTCGTTATACAACCAGATTTGTAAGCTCTTTGAGGATAGAAACCAGGCACTTTAAAAAGGTTTACTGAGTACCAACTATCTATTAAGCACTGTTCTAGGACTTACAGTGAAGGCACAGAACAAGAGCAGTCTGGTTGAGAAGGAAAAGCAGACAAAAGTAAGTAAATGTCCATATTAGCAGGTGGTTTGCAGAGATTTCAAATATGGCAATATGACAGGGAATGACTAGGTGACTAACAAAAGGCAGCCAGCTATTCCAAGAATCAAAACAGAAATCCCTAGCTTTTGCAGGTCACCATAGGCATTAGCTTAGCACATTTAAGAAACAGAAAGGAAAGCAGTATGGCTACAGCTTTGTGGGAAAGATGAAGTAAGAAAGGCAGGCTGTGGGCAGATTATGTGGTGCTTTGTAAATTGTGATAAACAATTCAGATATTTTACATTACGTTACATGTATATTCTATTAAGTGTGATAGAAGCCCATTAGAGGAGTTTAGCCTCTGGGATGGGGTAGAGGATAAAGTACTATGATCTATGTTTTTCAAAAATCTTTCTGGCTGATATGCCACAATGTATTTGGAAGCAACAACAATGAAAGCAAGGAGGCCAGTCAGGAACCACTGCAGTATCAGGGCACAGTAAAACAGTACTTTGGACCATCGCCCCTACAGCAGCTTAACTGAGGGATATGAATGGACAAAAGCTTTAATAAACCCAGACAGGAGCACCTGGGTGTCTCAGTCGGTTGAGCGTCCAACTTTGGCTCAGGTCATGATCTCACAGTTTGGTTTGTAAGTTCAAGCCTTGCATGGATTTCTCTGCTGTCAGTGCAGAGCCCACTTTGGATCCTCTGTTCCCCTCCCTCTCTTACCCTCCCCCTCCTTCTTTCGCTCTCTCACTCTCTCTGTCTCTCTCAAAAATAAATAAGCATTAAAAAAAAAAACCCACAAAAAACAGACAGACCCACAGTCTGGAAATATTTGCTACCTGGAGATGGAAATTCCAGGACCATCCACTGGATGTACCACTTCTTACCTGTTGGGGTAGGGAGGGTACTGATAGGACAAGTGGTTGACTGAACGAATGGAAGATCATTTAGCCTTCTGTTAGAAATAAACACATTGTGTTCAAATAATTGAACTCCAGAAGAAAGTCTAAGGAAAGGGATGGCTGTATTAAAAGAATCCTAATTCTTTCCTTCCTCCTTGGCTTCATCTTTTCTTGAGGTTCTGAAATTTTAATTCCTCTGTAGCCATCAGGTCTCCAGGGATTTGCTATCACCTTTTGTTTCACATTTGGGTCCAACTATAGATACACTAATCTCCTTGACTTCCCACAACAAAGCTGAAACAGGCTGACCTTTTCAGGAAACTTGTATTAACAGCTTTTTAACATCTCTTGTCGAGGTTTTTAGTGTTCACCGTTGGTTAAAACAGGTCTCCATTTTCAACTTTTAATCAAGATAAAATCAAAGATATGATATACCTTTAGCAATTAATACTGTATCAGTATGTGACTGAATAAAACCTGGGAGAAAAATCTGACAGAAAGTAATAACAACTGGTTTAAAAGGGGACAGAAGGTGAGGAAATAAGAGACAAGATGCCAACTATGTACTCTATCCTCATGATGAAGTATTTTAAACTCACATTTATTGGCTTTCTTTTCCCTAGCTTCTTGACTCATAACCTGCTCATCTTCTGGGACCGCACACACTAATCTAAGGATCTATCTTGTCCAGGCCTACACTAAAACAAAATATCTTGGACTGAAAACTTGTTCTTCCTCAAAATTCCCTGGATCGCCTCAGGTCCCCTTACTTAGTCCTTCTTTCCTGACTATGAGACCAGCAGAGCCGATGGAATACTAAAGCATATTACCATTCTTTTGGTTATTTGTTTGGGTAATTAATTGAGCCCAGTTCTGGAACTTTTTTTTCATTTCACTCATTTGCTCATGGAAGACCTATAATAAAGCAGGGAATTGGCCTTGCCTAGCAGAAACCAATAATTAATCAAATCTCTTTCATCTAGTAAAAATTAGGGAAAGGTCATTAATTATGGAGGCAACCAACTGTCCAGATTTTCCCCAGACTGAGGGGTGTCCAAGGAGATAGGGCTTTCGGCGCTAAAACTGGAGCAGTCCCTGGGGTGGTCCATGGCAAAGGAGGCTGTTGGTCACTCTGTTTCCAAGCAATAATGAGGGGCAGTGTAAGCAAGGGAAGGTTTGGGAATTTCACCAAGCCATGAAGAAGGAGCAGTATCGACAGCAACCCTCTCTGTTCCCGTCTATCAGGTAAGAGGCCTCCCTCGGGCAGTGTGTCAGCTGGACTCTAGCCAGGTAAGGTTTCAAGCTGACCTTTTTTGCCTCATGACAGACATGCTGGGACCCTGTGTAACTTTCCAAATCAAGAATAGGATGCAGAATGCAGACGTCTAAGCAGAAAGAGACAGGTTAGACTGAGGTATTTAGATACACAAATCTAAAATAATTCTCTTTTATCAAATTATCTGGACTTCTGCTGAAGTATTTTGCTTCACAATCCATGCAAGCATCCATTCTTTGAAAATTACTATTTGTACCAAACCAAACTTCTAATTCCATGCTAGAATCTATTACCGTGTTACATAAAATATGCTAATAAGTTCAAAAACATTTTAGACTCAGTATCATGCAGTTAGACTTGCTGGAGATTGACACTTGATAATTAAAACTGTTCACTATCATTGTCTATCTCCTTTACCTACAGAGCTCCTATGGAATTCATGTTAGATTTTATTTATTTATTTATTTACTTATTTATTTATTTGTTTATTTATCTACTTACTTATCTATTTATTTATTTACTGACTTTCCTTTAATTAATGTTTATTGATATCTACTGTGTAACTATTAATGTTCTAAGCACAAATCTTATATTCCCTGTTCTCAGGAGTTCACCTTTCCAATATGCTATCACCAAGTTTTTTCCATCTCCCCCAAAGCCCACAAACAACTGACAGAAAGGGCAAATAAATGACAATAAACAGGAAAGTAAAATAAAATACACGTATCCTATATGTGTAAAAAAAAATCATATAATCGGGGCGCCTGGGTGGCTCAGTCAGTTAAGCATCCGACTTCGGCTCAGGTCATGATGTCACAGCTTGTGAGTTTGAGCCCCGCATCAGGCTCTGTGCTGACAGTTCAGAGCCTGGAGCCTGCTTTGGATTCTGTGTCTCCCTCTCTCTCTACACCACGCCCACTCACACTCTGTCTGTCTCTCTCAAAATAAATAAACATTAAGTTTTTTTAAAATCGTATAATCTATATTGTTTTCAGTAAATATCTTTGTATGACATCCACAATGACAAATATGACTCTCCTGGAAGTTAAGTACCACACTGGAAGTGATTCATATCCACATTACATGTGGAGTGATTCATTACATGGTATCTACAGTGATTCAGAGGAAGAAAATAAATCTTCAGTATCTATAGGTGACAAAGCTTATTTAACTTTTATAGAATAGAGTCATTACAAGTAGATTTCCCCAGTATCTGAACTAGTTCCTGAGAGTGAAGGAAATGTTTTGGGAAGGTTTGATTACTCCTAAATTAACATCTCTATGTATGACAACAGGGTCTGCATTTGGGATTAAGTGTATTTTAAATCCAGTTTCCCAGAACCAGATGTGAGACTCTGAGATTTGCATGCAGGATGTATACTGGAGCATGCTCTCAGGAGCAAAATGTTGGAGGGGTGAGGGAAGCAGGATGGTCAGAGGGAAGGTTGAAGCATGGCACAATTGCAAAGGAAGTCTCAGCCAACCCCAGTGGCAGCTCTGGAGTTCGGAATGGTCTTTTACAATGGTCCTGAACTGAGTGGGGCAATGCGGCCAGTGTTTGTGTCCCCTCACGGACCAGTCATTAAATGTGGGCTGCCCCTACAGAGGAAGCATACCCTTGGGCAAAGCAGCTTCCTCTGGCTTAGGGCCAGTATAAGAAGAACGTCAGCTGGGAGCTGAGAGTGCCTCAGTTCTGAAGCAGGAATCTAGGTGATGCAGCCACAGCATCCAGAACATCCACAAAAAGCCAGGAGACGTGGCAGCTCGGTTGACGAAAGCCTTATTTCGTGTGTAATGTCAGACCTTCACAAACTAGGTCAGGCTCAGAAGGGTGTCCTGGAATGATAACGTCATGTATCTGTCTCCCTTCTCCAGATCAGTTTTTCAGTGCCCAGTGGAATGCCTCTATAGTAGTATTATAGTCATATCCCGTCTTCCTACACCTACACACTTCAATGTGACTTATTTTCTGAAGTGTAAAGCCAATCACATTAATCACCTACCTAACAACTGCCAATGAGAGACCACTTCCAAACGATTTAAGGCCCTCCACAACAGCAGCACAGATTAGCTCTCTATCCTTACCTCTGACAAGTCCCTCACAGAGGGACCATGATAGTCACTGTACTATCATATATACAACTGCACCTTTGAGTCTCACCTCATTTGTGCCCCTGTTACCTGACATCATGTTCCAGGTGTCAAATTCGATCTCTTCTTTCTCTTCCTCTCCATTCCCTTACAGAACAATTCAGGCCGAAAGCCATTAGGTGGGTGCAAGCAAACAGTGTCAGGGTGGACAGGAGCTATGGTAGTCTAGAGCAGGGTGTCAGAAGCCAAGCAGATTGAGGAATATCCTCCTGGCGCAGGGAGGGGCTTGCCTGGCATGGGGTGTTGGAGCCCAAGAAGAAGAAGAGAAATGTCCACATGGGACGGTAGTGGCCTAACATGAGGAGTCAGAGAATGGCCCAGGTGAGGAGATCATCTCTGAGTGTGTATGTGTGCGTGTGTGTAGCCGTAGCACTGTCCAGTATGAGGTTCCTGAGCCTAAGAGAGGAGAGAAGAACTTCTGTACAAGAGGGATGGTCATTGCGGAGTAGCTGGAGTACAAGCATGGACTTCCATGCAGGCATGTCACCCCCACTGCAGGGTATCAAAGCATGAAAAGGAGAGGAGAGAGTCTATACTGGAAGACAAGCTGTCCAGAATGTTGGAACCTGAGTGGGGCAATAAGGCAGCTGGTAGCACAGTGCAGGGTGTAAGAACCAGCAGTGTGAAGAGGAATTCTGCACAAGGGAACCAGCTTGATGTGGAGCTGAACCCAAACAGAGTAAGGAGAGCTTCAGAAGAGGGAGCAGACTGGCAGGGGATACTGAAACCCAAGTAATATAGAGAGGACTTTTTTGCAAATGTTACCCCCCCCCACAGGGTGTAGAAAGTGCCCAGGCAATGCAGCAGCCAGGTACAGAGTGACAGAGTCTGAGTGGGGGTGCAGGGTGGTGACAATGTCAGAATTCCTGCAGGATGAAGGAATCAGTGTTGAGGGGAAGATAGCAGTGGTGACAAGAAAGTGGTTACATACAGAAGGATTGATAAATTAAGTAAATACAGATAGTGGAAGCTACATTTTTCACCATCAGATAAGGAAGTTACAAATTAGGAAATGGGAAAATAGTTATTCTCATAAGTCCTTGACACATCTTGACACAACTTGATTCATCTTCCAATTTTCAAATTCTAGTCATTTTGCTGTTCATCAACATCCCAGCTAGGGAAGAAGTGAGAATCAAAGAAAACAGAATAGAAAAAGTTGCCTGCAATGGAGGACACAATGAATGCACTCACTGGACATCTAACTCCCCTCTACCATGTTTTTCTGCATGCTAGAAAAAACTTAATGTGGGCATTTCCTAAACTGCCCTATAGGTAGGTCTCCTTGTGGTTTAGAATCCACCCATATATGCTTATGCCAGACTTTGAATCAGAACCAAGTTTCAGGAGGAGAGATGAGGGCATGAAGTATCCTTTTTGCTGGTGCAGGTCACAGCAACGGAGGTGTGTGGGAGAGGCAGCATCTGGGACTCTTTGGATGATTTCCTGGCCCACCTCCTTCCTGATCTCCACAGAGCGGGCAGGCAGCTCCCTTACAGCCCAGTGTGGACTGCACTTGAAGAGTTGTTCCTGAACTCGGCCTTCACTTTCCTTCTTCAACAATCCACATGACTCTCTAAGCTGTTTACACTCCTTAACAAATACCTTTCATTTAAAGAAGCTATACTACATTCTCTTTTCAAAGACATCTACAATTTCTAACATTATGTAATCTCTATGAACCTTAAGTTAGTCACTTTGCTGGCATCTATAATTGCAATAAAAGGTTGTAAATGGAAGAAAAAAGATAAGAAATTGTGAATTTTTGAATTACCCCTTGCATTTATTTGACATAATTCTTCTCCTTGATAAACTCAGATACTCTGGTGAAAAAGAGACATTAGATTTTAAAAAAGAAGATCCAATCGACTTCTTTGAGAATCTTGCAAGATAAGTACAAATCTTCTTAGCTGATTATGGACACAGAAGTAGGAATTTTAAATAACAAATTCAAAGAATGGGAATGACTGTAGATAGAAACAGACAACTCAGAAGGGATACAAAACAAGTTACAGCTAGGAATGCTTAAAATTGCAAAGGACATAAGTAATCTTTCAATTTGCTTCTCCCAGGCTATTTTAAACAAACAAGTTGCATGTGTACACCTACTTTTAAGAGGTTACAATACAGGATAGCATGGAAGAATTTAAATTATCCTTGTAATATTTATTTTATTATGTATTATAATAGTATAAAACTTGGAAAATAATACAAGTGAATTTTGATAACAATTTATAGTTTTTAAGATACTTCTATCTACCTTGTCTTTTTTAAAATGTTTATTTATTTTTGAGAGAGAGAGAGAGAGAGAGAGAACATGAGTGGGGGAGAAGCAGAAAGAGAGGGAGACACAGAATCCAAAGCAGGCTCCAGGCTCTGAGCTGTCAGCCCAGAGCCTGACCTGGGGCTCGAACTCACAAGCAGTGAGATCATGACCTGAGCCAAAGTCAGACACTTAGCCGACTGAGCCCCCCAGGTGCCCCTATCCTCATTGTCTTTTTGATAAATATTTCAAATTTTCAACCAGCTGGCCTTAGATGCTGGGTGCATTAAAAATTAACAGTATTTCAATCTTAATTCTTCCTTATCTCTCACCTCAAAAGAAACAAACAAATAAAAAAGACTGAATGACCCTGGGAATTATACCTAAGGATGATACCTAAATGACAGAGTTCCTGGCTAATCCGTTCAGCTGGGAAATTCAAGTTCGTTTTTGTTTTCTTGCCTGCAATCCGTCATGGGAAAGGGGCATCCTAGACCTTTGTCTCCACCATTTTCATAAAGCAAAAAGAAAAAAAATTAAGTCTCTTCTAAGCTAAGCACTAATTTAAAGATTTTGTAGGCAACATGAAAAAGAAAACTTTTTTTTTTTGCTTGTTTCAAACTTTTTTATATAACATTTAAACAGTCACAGTGTTTCTGCTCCAAGATATTTAAGCTTTGGTATAAACTATTTTTTTAGATAAAAAAGTTTGAAATGTAATTTTGCTATTTGGAGTGCCTACCATAAGTACTACAATTAAAAAGATTTTTCATAGTTTGAGTCCTTGTGTTTCTCATGGAAACCGCTTGATTAGTGCATATCCAACTTTATTTTAACAGCACATATGGCACATAGATTATCTATCCCAGTTTTCTTGGGAAGTTCTTTGAAAGGAGCAGTAGGAAAGTTGTCAATCCCCAAATGGCCAATGGGTTTCATATGTAGCAAATTTGGCTAGCAAAAATACAACTTAAGTTCAATAATATTGGACCACAAGTGCCTGAGGATAATTTTTAAAGATAACTAAACCAGAGGTTTGCTTTTGACCCTGATCTTTTTACAGAGTTAATATAGCTTCATCAAATAAATGGAACTTCAATTGAAAAAATTCATTTTTACAAATGTTTTAAATGTATTAATCAGATAACTATTTAATCCTTACTCTCTGCAAAGCACTGATCTTTGGGATACCCAGAGTCTGTTAAGAAAGATACCCTAGTTATATATTTTACCGATTGAACTAAGATACTTAAACAAATAACCATAAGACCGAGAGTAAAGTGACATGATAGAGGGCAATAGAAATTCCAAAGAATGAGAAATTACTCTTAGCTGGAGAGATCAGGATTAATAAAAGAAAGAGCATTTAAACTGCATCTTAAAAGATAGGTAGTACTTTTAAGATTAGTGCAGACAAAGGGAAGAAAGCTCCAGGAGGAAAAGGCATAACCAGCTTCCATCTGAGGGTGGGGAGTGATAGAAGGATAGCATCAGTTACTGAGTTGAGTACAAGAGCAAGCATATTTTTAAAAATAAGCACAACTTTTTCACTACCTTCCTTAGGTGTCTCATAGTATTACTTGTATCATAGTATTAATATTGCGTTTGGTTTTGTTTCTATTTTAGAGAGAGAGTACGTGAATGGGGGGGGGCAGAGAGGAGAAGAGAGAGAAAGAGAGAATCTTAAGCAAGCTTCACACTCAGCGTTCAGCTCAGAGCCCAACTCAGGGCTCAATACCAGGACCCTGGGATCACGATCTGAGACAAAATCAAGAAGCGGCAGCTCAACCCACTGAGCCACCCAGGCACCCCAGCATTGTGTTTTAATCATGCATTTTATTATGCTTTCTCTGGAGTACTGTCATCATACTTTTAATAGGCTGACCACATATTATCTTAAAAGTTGATGCAAAGGCATTATGTATAGGAAATGTGCCTGGGGAAATGACAGTTCCCCTGTGTCCCACCCCAGCCCCCATCCAAGGGAACAGAATCATAGAATAATGAATGTATAAAGCATCTAAAGGGCACAGAAACTTAATTTCAGTTGAGTGCTGAGTGCATGATGGGATAGAGTGGAAAGGAAAACAAACAAATTTGGATAAGGTCCAATACATAGAATACTTGAGGTCAGTCCTGCCCATCATCTATTTTTATAAATAAAGTTTTATTGAACACAGCCATTCCTGTTTGTTTACTCACTGCTTGTGGCTACTTTTGTGCTACAATAGTAGAGTTGAGTAGTTGAGACACAAACCTTATGTTCCAGAAGCCTAAAGTATTTACTATCTGGTCTTTAATAAAAAAGGTTGCCAACCTCTACCTCAGGTAAAAACATTTTAGTGTATGTACATCTTTGTGTAGAAAAAGTAAAGATAATAAATTTAAACATCAGAGAGGTTTGGACAGGCTATGCTTTTGGAAGGACACTCAGGTTACTGTGGCAAGACAAGTTAGAGAGGAGAGACACTGAGGAGGCAGGAGCCCTTAAAACTACTTGCAAAATAGATAAACTATAGTATTATTACATTGCTTTTTATCTTGCCTTCAATGAAATACTATAGCCTAGATTCACTCAAAATTGTAAATTTAACAGTAAAATCAGAAGAGTGACATTCTTAAGAGGGGAAAGGTAAGGGAATTTCTACACCTCAGAGGAATATACATAGGTAAGACGTGCCTGGAAAAGAGTTGGAGATGGAGCGACTGTGCATGGACAGGATGGGAAGGCACAGGGGAAACAACATATGGGAAATCTCATTGTTGGAATAGGGTCCCAGAATATCTTTATAGTTAATAGCAAGTCTGCCATTTCTAAAATAGTCTTGAATTCAATTCATGAAGATCATCCCAAGAAAGAGGTAAATGTGGTTATAGTATCAGATACCAATGTGAACCAGGTAAAGAAAAAATAAATATTGCTAAGCTATAAAATGTCTCATGGAAACTAAGGAGAGGATTGTAATGGCACTTATGGATGGGACTACAGTCTGCCCTGGAAAGTCAGGTCCCAATATCAAATTCTCAGGCAAGAAGGTTTTGCTATGTTGATTTAGTTCAGATCAGGTGTCCACCCTGCACTGCAGGTCAAGTTCTGAGGCATGAACATGTAACCACTCATGAACATGTAACATGGCAGACAGGGTGCCGTCCCTAATGGTGAGAGGACATTTCCCAGAGACGGGAAGAGAACTTCCTAGGAAGATACTTCCGAAGGTGTCCTCCACAAGAAATGTAACGCCTTTTGTAGAGAGTCAACAAAGAAGCAAGATTCACTTTGCAAAAATTCTGCTTTCAGCCACATTCTTTAGGATAACTCCGTTCCACAGAGTGCAATATCTGTATTGTATATACCAACCTATCCTATCTCCTCTCTCACATCAGACAAAGAAAAGGCTGAAAATGGCTTTTATAGATTAATTTTTAAACAATTATAGTCAACATCTTGATTGATAATCCAACCAACTACTAAAGAGAAATAAAACGCAGTGCATAGTTCAACCAACAAGCTACTGTTTTTGAAACTCTGACCTTGACAAATTTGCATTTTAAAGACATTCATTAATGATTTCCTTTCTGTGGCACAAATACTGAATATAAACCAAGGGAGCTGAGTATACACAGACATCAATATGTAAAAGATATTGCTGATAAATTCATTGCACCTTGAGGTGATTAGTTTAAAACTCATTGAATTTCTAGTCTTTGAATTAATGCCTTTTTTGTTCATACATGCTATAATACAAGAAGAATCATGTGGCAGTCAAAAAAATAAGCTAACACAGTTGATATCTTCACCATTCATCATATTCTTGACACTTCTAACAAAATGGTTTTCCACCCTGAATTGACAGTCCAAACAGAGGGACTTCACATAGAATTTTAAACTGCATTCATGTTAGATGCTATCACAACACAATACCAAACTCATGAGATCAAACAAATAATTTCTCTTTTCCCTGATGCAGACTTAAGAAGCGTATCATCCCTTTTAACTAGTAATCCTTCTTACAAGAGTATCTTGTAGGAGATAAAGTGCATTGACATTCTTCATACATTACTCTATGCTGGGATTTAAACTGAAAGCTAGTTCCATGGGGAAACAAGGAGAAAAAAAATAGTGTTTTAAACTCTCCTTCTGTGGCTTACCAAGAAAATTAATAGTGCAGACTAAAATATATATATGTGAATGTGAAATAAATTTCTGAAGCATTATGACATATATTTGCAATCACCGCTTTACTCAAAGCTACAAGCTGTTCCATTTCCAGTATATAGGAGGATAAGCCCTATGATTGGATAGTCAGACTTCCACTAGCAAAACAGATATTTAATATTCTTGATCCTAATGATTCAGGAAAAAGTTCTGGATTTTATTGGGGGAGTATTTTTCCTCTCCCTCTTTGTCCTCTCACCTTAACTTTGCTGACTTATTGATCCCTATTTATACACATATGTCTCTGAAACATTTGCTTGTGAGCATGTAGATGAATTACTTCCCATATATTGCCCTTAGGACCTGCCTCAGATAAAGAAGGTATTCTTTCCTTTTTACCTGTGCCTTTAATTTTTGCATCTTCTTGAGATTAAACATTCATTTCTTCCAAACTTTCTTCTCTGGTGCTGCACTTGGAGCTTTTATACAAATTATATATTCCGACCTTCACAATTACTTTTCGTCTTTTCTGGATGAGAAAATTGAGGCATAGAAAATCCAGACTTAGCTAGTATACATTGCGGAGCAGAGACTTAAATTCAAGTCTTTAGATGGATGCCACATGTAGTTTCCTTTCCTTTCCACAATGCCTTGGTCCTTGCTCTACATGGCCTTCCCACTGAAGGGCACAACTTCTCAGGCAGCCCTCTCTACACAGGTCTCTGCTTCTAGAATCTTCTCCTTCCTGATCTATCCATTCCCCATCCCTTATAAATCATCTCTCTATTAAATTATCTTTTTGAATGTTTTCTGTTTCCTTCCAGGAACCTGATTAGCACGGTGTAACCCTAAATAGCATTCTCCAACTCTCTACCAACTTCTATCCCACTTCCCATTTCTACCATGCTCCATCTCAACTGCTCTGTCCCTTGCTCCCACTGAAGTACTCACTCCTGCTGTCTTTGTTCTAGACAAACAAGCTCATCAAGCTTTCCTCATTAAAAGAAAATAATCTGATTTTTTAAACATTCACATTAATATTTAGATCACTAATAAATTAATGTATTACCTTTCTACCCCATTTCCAACTGGCCAACAGTATTTGCATATTTGCCTTAATCTCAAAGAATAAACATCTCATGTCAGCATGCCAGGCATCTGCTGCAGGTGGCTTACGATCAGATGTTCTTGACCATTAAGCTCAAAAGTCTGTAGTTAAGAGGAGGGGTTTACAGCATTGAACTTACTCTCTCCCTATTTTGAATCTGATTGGTAATAAAAGCATCTAATAGATAAAACTTGATAGGTAATACATTAAATTAAACAAGAGTAAAAGAGTGTGTTTAGATGGAAAATTTCCAAAGAGCTTTCAATACAGAATGCTTATATATGGTCTCCAATTCTAAGCATATGGGCAGTTTGCTTCACTAAAAATAAATAAATAAATCAATGAGATAATATAGTCAAATAGTTTTCAATGAACATATTCTTTGTCATCGCATGTAATTTTCCTATCTAATATGCAGGCAAGAAGTCTTGTATACATTTCAACTAAATAAAATATGAATATAAAAAATATAACCATTTAAGAATTTCCGATGGAATTTTTTTTTTTAATGTTTTTTTTTTTCAACGTTTATTTATTTTTGGGACAGAGAGAGACAGAGCATGAACGGGGGAGGGGCAGAGAGAGAGGGAGACACAGAATCGGAAACAGGCTCCAGGCTCTGAGCCATCAGCCCAGAGCCCGACGCGGGGCTCGAACTCACGGACTGTGAGATCGTGACCTGGCTGAAGTCGGACGCTTAACCGACTGCGCCACCCAGGCGCCCCCGGATGGACTTTTTTTAAGTAGGCACATTAGAGAGGATTGGAGACTGGATTGTCTGTACATTATCAAATAATAACCCAAATAAAAATATGCTTCCAGACATGTACAGATGGCTGTTTTATAATCACTGAAACTTAAGAAATGATGAAATATGGCTGGCCTTTAGGTTTCCTGGATGAAGACTAATACAGGATGATTTAGCATCTGAGGATCCAGAGGATGTATAACAAGTGTTATCACCAAAATAATGTTGGATAAAGTCTTCAGCCGAGCAGAAGTTAGAAAGCAGCCTGGGGCCTTGGGAACCTTCTGTCTGGCCTGTGGCATCGTTATCTGCCACAGTATCTAGTCTGTACAGAAACCTTATTTTAATTTCACTTGGGATCCATATGTTTCTGCCGACCTTTCCTTGCAAAGATGACTTTTTTCCCACATTTTGCTATTTTCTGCTTTCTAAGCATGTGGGTATTTTTTAAAATTCTTTTGGTTTTGTTGAAGTGACATTTCACTAGCTAAGACAAACAAAGCTTCCAACATAAGGGTGGTGATTAAAAGAGTTTGATAGTATCTTAAATGTACACACAATATAAAGAATATCACAGACTGTGCATTCTATACTCTGACACTAGCACCTACGCTTCTAATGGCAGATTTGTTTAATCCAATAGATTAATCATCTTTAGCTTCATTCTTATCAAAACGAACTCGAGTTCATTTTAGTTAATTGTTGGGTTTTCTTTTAATGCACTTAAAAGAATATTAGAAAACCATATGGATATATTACTCATTTTTAATCCCTGCAGAACTGTTTTCCAACTGTCATTTGAAATACAGAATACTCAAGAAGGCATGCCTGGAATGTGACTTGATATAAGAGAAGGCTTTAACCTAACCAACTGTACTGATACAGCTAAAGAATAAATGTCACCAGATGGTCTGCATGAAGTCAAGGAACACAATTCTGTCAGTGTAGTTTCAGCACCACCCAGAGATGAAGGTGACTTGGCCAGCTGACATGGACATTCTGGTTGCTTGGCAAATATACCCTTAGAGTGTGTTGGGGGACATCGTGTGTCATAATTTGATGATATGAGCCATTTTAAACATCCCATAACCGTTCTGAATGTATTTCTACCAACTCATTTGAATCTCCATGGAAATGTTTTCTGGTTTTTTGGGGTTTTTTTACATGGAAGAGAATGTGCAAAGCAGGTGATATTAGTATTTTAGCTCGTTTGGCAATTGTATTTTTCACTGAAAATTAAGAAACAAATTGTCGCACTGCATTATAAAAATAGGTAGATGTAACAAAATTATTATTTCTATTTTGCTTCCATAGCTATGCTAATGGTTAGGCAACTTTTACAGTTTCCTTTTCTCTTTACCACTCTTCCCCATTTTTTACCTCCAACTATGAACTGTTATCCTATGTATTTTGCAGGGCAATTATGAAAATAAAGTGAAAAGATATATTAAATGTAACAGCTATGTAATTTTGTAATTAAAAATAGTGCCTTCCACATTGCAGATATTCAGTAAATTCTTCACATTTATTTACATGCCACCTTGTTCCACAAAGGAGTTAAGGTGATACAGCAAAAGATTATTTAGGAAATTTATCTCTCATCGTTCTTTCTAGAATTGGCATTCTTTCTTTTAATCTGGTTCTACTCCTCACTCACCTCTCCTTCTTTTTATATACTGTCTGTGCGTATGTATGTGTGTGTACTCAGAGCCAAATATTTATTCCTCTCCTTACTCTGATTTTTCTTCCCATCTTTCACGAAATATTGTCATAATAGTCTTGATTAAGTTTTTTGTGTATATACTATTTAAATATACTATTTCACTTAATATTCAAAATAACCCTAAAATGTAGCTATTGTTTATTGACTGCTTACTGTCTGCTTGATCCTATTTTTCCATTTACCAAGGAAAGAACTAAAGTTTAGAAAATTTAAGCAATATGACCAAGGTCACAGAGCTTATAGGTAGAGAAGCTAAAACTTGAATCCAGATTTGACTTCATGGCACTCTACTGATTGTCTTTATATTTTTATTTTTTAAAAAGTAACACATTTCTCCTTTACTTACCCAACTCCCAATCCTTGATAGAAGGAGAAAAATTGACAAATACATTTTCAAATATTTGAAAATAAGCAGCATTTTCTGCTATTATCTCTATGTTTTCAATACTATGTAATTACAAGTAACATGCTTATTGTGTGTGATATATCCTGATTTTTTTTTGTTAATGATTGCATGCTATAAAAGAGGGGATTTAACTCCCTATACCACTGCCTCACATGCAAACATTTCCTTCCCCCCATCTTTCCATTCCAGAAAAGCTGTATTCCTGATAATATCTGTAGGTCTTTTTTCATGAGCTATGTTTTTACAGAGAAGAATCCTACAATCTCCTGCCTGAGGAATATAAGGTTATCCTCCAGTATTCTGGATGTTAAGAACGCCATGCAAAGGGGTTTCTGAAGGTCTCATTTTTCAGAATGTAGACTTTCACATTTCCCCCATATTTATTATGGTGTCTCCCCAGCATATCCATGCTTAACGGTATCTGATATCTCCAAGAGGAGAACGTCTATGACTCAACCAGTTAACCTCCAAGCTTCTGCATGGGGAGAAGTAAGAATAAGGAGGAATGGGAACTCCTTATAACACTATCAACCTGTTCATGCTGTCAGCTCTGCCCTGCATTCTTACCTTCAGGAGTACCTGGTGGTTTCAATTTGGGAGCCTTTCCAGGGTTCAGCAATTTTAATTAACTTATTGGTAGGCTTAGGTTTCAGCTTTCCTAGATCTGCTAAGTCAGTTACCATTCATCCATCTGCTTGGCAGCTTCCAAAATTATCTGTTGTTCCAAAAATGTACCGGAATGTTAAGTGAGTGATTGAGAGGTGAATTCTTCCACTTCAAATTAGCAAGCCAGATCAACCAATGAGAACACACTTGCCCACAGAGTTCTCAGGATCCTGGCCTTCTCCAAGGCTATTTAGGGAAAGGGAATGTTGATTGAGAGAGGAAATTACAGATTATCCATTCAAGTCTATTATTAAATAACTTTATGTTACTTATCAATTACTTATAAGATCCATACTTCCCTATTATTTCACATAGACTTTTAGCTTGACTACTTGCAAACAATCCCTCTCCTTGGACCCTATATGCTCTTTTCAGTATATCCCCAGTGCCAAACATGCTGCCTGACCTATTATTGGTGCTCAATAAATGTTTGCTGAAAGAATGAACACAAAGAGCTATCCCTCAGGTGGAGGTTTAGTTCATTTCAGCAGGAAATGATTATGATCCATGATTATAAAGAACAGCAGTGAAATCCTCATGAAAAACCTCCTTGTACTTCCTTGTTCACAAGTAATACAAGAATATGAATTTTATTTTATTTTATTTTATTTTATTTTATTTTATTTATTTTATTATTTTATTTTATTTTATTGAAGTTATACCAGTGAAAGAGTCTTGGCACCAGGCAGAGAGACATTGGAGAAGACAACAAAATAAGATTAATACTATTATAAGAATATGAATCCAGGGGCGCCTGGGTGGCGCAGTCGGTTAAGCGTCCGACTTCAGCCAGGTCACGATCTCGCGGTCCGTGAGTTCGAGCCCCGCGTCGGGCTCTGGGCTGATGGCTCAGAGCCTGGAGCCTGTTTCCGATTCTGTGTCTCCCTCTCTCTCTGCCCCTCCCCCGTTCATGCTCTGTCTCTCTCTGTCCCAAAAATAAATAAACGTTGAAAAAAAAAATTAAAAAAAAAATAAGAAGAATATGAATCCTTTTAAAGATATTCTACCTAGTGTCTACTTTGGATAGACACTGAAAATTTAAGAGGAAAAATGTATATAATTTATATATGCTTCACATTTGAATCTCATCTTCAAACTCAGATGTTCAAGAATTTAAATATTATTTCCTTAGCTCTAACTACTAAATTCCTACTGGGGTAGAAAGCCCCCGATATAATTAAACATCTCAGTCAATACCGGTGATTCCACACTCCCTTTTTTTTAGGGTGCAGCTACAATCAGAGGGGTTTCTTTAGTACCAAGGCATTTATATGAGTGGAGGGAGTAAAGAAAGGACAGGTAGAATCTGGTCCTCAGTGTCATCTATCTGCATGGCAGGTACCAACCAATTCAGTCTGCAAAGAGGGAGGCGTGAAGGATGGACGGGCTTAGGAGAAAGGACAGTGGGAATGGAAAATGCCAAGAAAAACTTGATTAATATCTCAGAAGTATTATCCCACCCTTTTCAATTGGAATCCCATGGAGTTGATCAACTTCAATTTTAATTTTATCACATCTTTCCCAAACCTCTTGCTTGTCTTATTTGTCTTTCCAGGAGTTCCCTGCACCCGCTTCCCACATTCCCCAGTGGTTTATTTCGCCTGGCCCAGGCTGTTTGTTTCTCTCTCACAGTTGTCTTGCTGCCAGTAGGGTGGGATGACCAGGCTGAGCCAAGCTATCCGGATAATGTCACTCCTGGCAGGAAGAGAGATTTGCAACAGTAACACACATTGCGCCCTCCTCACATTCCGGACACTCCCAGGAATCATGTGGGGCCCACTTGTACAAAATTGGCTCTCCACTTCATTCATCTGGCAGCCAAGACCCATAAACTAAATCTGGTTTCCAGCAACAGCAGTGGTAACATCAATATCAAAACTAGTTTGGTCCATTCCACAAATGTAAAATTTTTTTTAATTTGTTTTGACAAATACTCCTGTGAGCAGTGTTTCTGGAGACCACCTCCAACCATATTTTTACTGAGAACTTGTCTTTTTATGAATCATAACAATAATAACAACTGACATACAGTGAACCTTTTTCTGGACTTAGGCTAAATGCTTTACATAAACTTTCTCATTAAATCCCCATCATGATCTCCTCTCCATTTTACAGATAAAGAAATAGGATTATAGAGAGCAGTTACATTATTTTCCTAAAGTCACAGAGCTGGCAAATACTGAGTCCAGAATTAACCAGGAATTATGCCAGAACCTGAACTCTTTAACTACTATCATATTCAGCAAGACAAATTGGTGTAAGAATTTAAGTAAACTGTAATTGAAAAGATAGTACCAAGAAATTAGATGTTATTAGGAAAAATCATATTAGCTGTTCTAGGTTAAAATAATATTTATTTACCAATTGAAATATTAGCACATATATATAAATAACACTGAAATGTAACCTGAAGAAAGTGAGAGTGAATGGGTCCATTTTTCTTTAACTTTAGAAACACATTCATAACTATCACAGTGATGAAACCACTAACCAGAGAGCCAAAAACAAAACAAAACAAATAAACCAAAAACATATCCCATTTCGTTTCTGCCTCTATTCCTTTTTACAATTTTATTCTTCTGGTATTGGATAAAAAATACGATGGAAATGTACATTTATTTATCCTCATGGTATAAAAAGATAACCTGACAGGGCTGAGCCACTACTAAGCTAAGAGTCAAAAACTACATTCAGTCCAACTCAACCACTAACCAGCTATAAGAACTTAGTAGACATGTCTCCTGATCTCTGTCTTAAAGAAACATGCAAAATAAGAGGGCTAGACTGAATAAACTTGTGGGTTCTTTCCAGCTTGAACATTCTTTTATGTCAATCATGTAGCTCAAATTACGAATATATCTTTTCTGAATTAGTAGGCCCAGAGGGAGCTCTTGAAGAAGAAATATATAACAGGAAATTAAAAATAAGTAAGGATCTATCATTACAGATTGAGCCGAAAGTTGCATATTTCTAAAAGGTCAGTAATCTTATTTGCTCAACTGCTATATAAATGCAGTGAAAATGGCCCAATAATAGTCTTTTTAGGCCATATAGGGACTTCTATCTTAAATACTATTCCACCTCTCGCTGTCGTACTGCTCCTTTTACTCTGTGTTCTCACCATAAACGTAGTTTACTCCAAGAATTTTTCCTTGGCTCTCTCCAGAGAAAAATAAATCCACCCTTAGCATGCTGTGAATTTCCTAATAGAGTCTTTTTATAATTTATTGTAATTGCTTACGAATTGACTTTTTCTTCTGACAACATCGTAAGCTCTGAGACTGTCTCTTCCTTACTAGCACCTGCAAGAGATGCTGGCACATGGTAGTTGCTCAGTGAATGTTGACTAAAATTTTCTCCGGTCCAATTTCCTCACTTATAGATGAAAAACTGCAGCCCCTGGACACAAAACTCCTGGCAAAGAGCTCTTTTCACCACACAACACTGTCTCTCAAACTTTGAAGTATGCATTATATATTTTCAGACTAGCTTTAAGTAGAGACAGGGATGATAATAACTATATTATAAAATGCAAATATGCTAAGACATATGTGGAGTTAAAAAAAGTCTTGCCCTAGATAAATGCAAGCAGAAAAAATTTAAAAGCACTAGCTGATTGTGAGATGCAGATAGGATCAAAGAAGTTGCAGACAATTCCTCAGCCTTTAAATCGGATTACAACCATGACCAGTTAAAGACATAAGGTGTTTATTCCCAGGACCTGGCAAAAAAAAAGAAAAAAAGGAAAAATCCAGAGTTCTCAGAAGAAAAGGGGAAGTTTGAAAAATTTAACATCTCATTTATAGACAAACAAGAATGATTTGTAAAGATACACGCACACAATACCATCACCACCACCATCATCATATGTATGCAAGAGTTTTTAGGGTTATAACAATATCCACAGGTGTACCTGTGCATCATATGAAAACAGTCTGGATAAACTCTAAAATTACAAAAGATTGAATGAGTTGTCACTACATGACACTGTGGATCAAACTCTGGACACGTGATTTTATTCCTAAATCCGACGCTGACTCATTGGATCATTTTTGGGCAGCTAACACTCCCAGAGTCCTCTGCAGGCAAAATGAAAGCACCCAGTGGTCACGGACCTGAAGCCTTCACCAGCTCATCTGGAAAACTGAATGAAGAAGTCTGGGAAGGGGAGTGGAAAGGATAAGACAGACACCAGAAGAAAAGAGAGTGAAAGAAAGCAAATTGAGGTCCTTAGCATAAGGTCTTCAAACAGCGCACTTCTCACCTTTTATCTAATTGGTATTTTTTGGTGCTGCTGCAGTTATTGGGGTCCATGAAAAAACAGCATGAGAACAAAAAACAATAAAGATGGCAGATTAAAAAGAGGAAAAGGCCTTTTTAATATTACTTGAAGAGATTCTTGTGATTGAATATGGTTTAATATAACAGAAGAATTCATTGAAAATAAGTGATTTATATTCTATAATCAAACTATGTATAGCTCACTAAAAAATTTAAAATAAGCACCTTATACACATTCAATCTAGCATCCACATATATACATATACTGAAAACTGACAATAGTACAGAATTTGTATATTAATGTAATATTAATATCCCCCTGAGTAGGGGATATGACTAAGGGATATTTCTTGCCTGTTTCTAGTTAGAACCTTTTCTCTTTTCTTATTTCCAAATTGATGAAAAGCAGCCTTTTTCCAATGCGTTTGGAAGGAAAAACAAATATATCATTTCCCCATGTAAATCCTCCAATCATTTTGTTATGAAAATGTATCCTGCACCACCATCAAACGTAAATATCCCAAGCTCCCTAGGATATGTCAGCAAAAATCTGCCTCAAAGGCAAAGGGTTCATATTAATATAGGACAAATAAGCCTTCCACATTGGAGAATACATACAAATATTTAGAATATTATCAAATATTTTATCTGTTGCAGTTTAGATGTTATTAATAAAATTTACAATAATAAAAATAGAATGCTTGTGTAGATCGGTAAGTGAAACAATGCTTGAAAAATAGAAAAGATGGTAGATGTTTTAAGTGGGATTTTTTAAGTAAAAAATATGTATCATTTAAAAATATGTCGGAAATGTAAAACAGAACATCAAAACTTAGGAGAGACAAAAGAGATCCTTTAGATCACTTTAAGGAAAAGGAATCTGTCAGCGCTAAGTGACTGAAAGTATAAGAACTCAACCCAGGCTTCTGTACAAGACTTTTTAAACCTTTACTTACAGAACAAATGGGGGGAGGGGAAGATCACTTGTTCAAGGCCATGCTATTCCACCTCACCTAATTTGACTTTGTGTTCTTTATCAGTCTCAGACCCCGAGTGGATTCCCCAACTTCTCTTCGTCATTCTCCTTTGCACTCTCCGCAGCTGGGCTGTGTCTAGTTTTTCTTTTTGCATACTTAGAAAAACATGCCAAACTAAACGCATTGTTCCCATCTCAGTGTCATTTTATAAAATTCTCAGGTTCCCCGATTTTCCTCTCAACTTCTCTTAAAGAAAGAGAAACCCTTAGAATCACAAATGATCACTCCTTCACCAGGAGTAGGGATGGGAAGAAATAATAACCCAAGGGAGAAAAAGTGATAAAAAACAACTGCTTATAGTGGCGTTTGGAGAAAATTATGTAAATATTTATGCAAAGACAGCTTTGCAGAACACATCGAGATGCATCAGAACCGCTTGTGCCAGTGTGCACAGGCAGCCTCACAGTTGGATCAACAGCCTGAAAAGCAGATGTGCCAATTTCCTGTATTTGATTATGATGATTCCTAATTATGCCAAAGCTGTGGCAATGTCCTTCCCTAGAATGACTCTTAATTTTGTTTTGCTAAACCACACACACAACCTGTTTTGGACATGTAATTCATTGTCACGTTAAGTCTATGAAATACTCATTCGCTTGCCTAATAGTTCTGAGGACAATGGCTCACATGAATACTGTTTTCTCTTCTAATTTGGCATTTTCAAGCACGCAGGGGAAAAAAGAAAGAAAACATGCATAGTGATAGAGCCATGCTGTTTAACATCGATGAGGCTCAGGCTTGTCCACCATGGTCTACAAATGAAAGAATACCATTATATGGTTATTCTTAAAAGGGCAGTTTCTTTCTTGCTTTCCTTGCGTTTACAATGACAATATCATTGTCAACAAAAAAACACAGCATCGTTTAGATTAGGGATAGACTATAAGCCACAGTAAGCTGATAATACCTTTATCAGATGTCAAAATTAACAAGTAGCTTGACCCAACTGTATAGTAGTTGGAGGTGGAAAAGGAAAATATGACTGATTCAGTGGTCACAGAACCTTCCATATGAACCTTGAATTTTTCTGGCACATATGTCTGCTAACCTATCTTTAACAGATACTATATCCTTTTGCACTTCAGACCCCACAACTGATACTCATATCTGCTTCATAATTTAAAATGAGCTTTCCACTCATAAACCTTTATTTGCACTGAACAACAATCCAATGAGGTCAGTACTGTTATTATCCTTATTTATACACGTAGAAATAAGTACAGAGAAGTTAAATTACATGTACAAGCACTAGAATCTGGACTTCAACTTGTAAATGGATCGATAACTATCAATTGAGCAATAAAGTAAAAAAAAAAAAAAAGATTGAGCATCTATTTATTAACTAGGCATGACCCTTGTAAAGAATAGTGACACAGGCAGAGCTGGGCTCAGCTCCTTTTTGTCTCCAACTTTTAACAAATTGTAAATATGTCTCTGTCCCTCCAGGAATCTAGTGGCTTCCTGCTTTTCTTTCTCTACCTTTCTCTACCTAAATTCTAGATCTTTCTCTCCAATTTCTTCTCCAATCGTTCTCTCCAATTTTGCTCCTTCATAAACCTAATCCAGATTCACTTGCTATGGAAAAACCTGAGGACCTGATTGTGATTTCTGCTACAATGTGAGCTTAATGAAGGGATACCTTTAGTCTGTTTTCTTCATTCATCTCCAGCAGAAACTTGAGTGGTGCCTGGAACACTGTAGACCTCAATGAATATCTGTTGAATATAGTTGGAGTCCATACTTAAACTCATTTTTAAAAAACTATCTAACAGTCTTAATTTGGGTTTTCTAAACTAGACACCAGAGAAGGACACAGATTGAGGTAGTTTATATAGAAAATAAACTCTGGAAGCAGAAATGAGGGAGTTATAGGGGAGTGCATTAGGGGAGGAGCAAACCCAACACAAAGCTTTGTAATCAAGTTCATTTTCTAGATGACAGGAGCTCAGCTCCACCCCCCACCCCCCACCCCCACCCCCCGCCCAGTCCCCTGCCCAGAACCTCTTAGCTATGTACAGAAGACTCACAGAACTCTCCACTCAAGAAACAAGAGATGGGATCATTTAGCTGTGGCTCTTTTGAAAGACAGCCACCCTGAGAATGTTAATATCCCCATACCTCCAAAAAGCACAGGTAGGTTGCCATAACTTTAGAGAAGCCCCTGAAGAAGAAAGTAGAAATAGTATAGTATAGTATAGTAAATGCTATCAACATGAGAGGAGTCTGAGCCTATGGGAACAAACTAAACATGGTAGCAACAGCTAATATTATATGTGGCAAAGAGGATGTGTAACAAAGAACCAAAGTACACGCTCTACCAACAAAAAAGAAAATCAAGAGATATTAGTGTTATTTGTTATTCTAGCTACTAAAACTAGAAGAAGTTCTGGAATTCTGAAAATACTGGAATACTGACATACTGCTCTTTAGGCATGCAATCAAGAATAGCTTTTCTGGGGCACCTGGGTGGCTCAGTTGGTTGACCGTCCAACTTTAGCTAATGGGTTCGAACCCCACATCAGGCTCACTGCTGTCAGCACAGTGCCCGCTTCAGATCCTCTGTTCCCCTTTCTCTCTCTCATTCTGCCCTTCCCCCTTCATGCTCTCTCTCTCTCTCTCTCTCTCTCTCTCTCTCAAAAATAAAATAAACATTACAAAAAAAAAAAAGAACAGCTTTTTATAAAGGATTGAGAATGCGTGACATTTTAATAATAAAGGAACAAGGAGTGCCTGGGTGGCTCAGTAGGTTAAACATCTAACTTCAACTCAGGTCAGGATCTCAAGGTTTGTGAGTTAGAGCCAGCGTAGGGCTTTGTGCTGACAACTTGCTCAGAGCTTGGAGGCTGGTCCGGATTCTGTCTGCCTTTCTCTCTGCCCCTCCCAGGCTCACACTCTGTCACTCTTAAAAATAAATAAACATTAAAAAAAATTGATAATAAAGGAACAAGTAAGAAAGTGTTTGTCAAGCTGAATCTGTAGATATAACTCCTCAAAGTCTGATGACAAGTTTTGGGGGGATTTTTAGGTTTGAAGAATGTACACATACAATAGTATATAGTAGGTATATGTTATATGTAGAATATAATATAGTATACTAATTGTATATGTATAATATATACATAATATATATACTATTATACTGCGTATTATATACACATTATATATTTATGCCCAATATTTTTGTTTTAATTAAAGAATCATTATGATAAAATAGTTTAGTTCATCTCTCAGGGTCCATAAGAACACTTTTAGAAGGAATTCTCACCTTACTTAAATTGAAAAAAATTGACTCAGGATATAATATACACTCAGGACCAAACAACCTTATCAGATATTAAGAAAACCATGGAGGCTTAGAATACATTTGTATTGGGGCACTTGGGGGACACAGTTGGTTAAGCGTCTGACGTCGGTTCAGGTCAAGATCTTGCCATTCCCAAGTTTGAGCCCCAGTCAGGCTCTGTGCTGACAGCTCAGAGCCCTGAGCCTTCTTCAGATTCTGTGTCTCCCTCTCTCTCTCTTTTCCTCCCCAGCTTGTGCTCTGTCTTTCTCTCTCAAAAATAAATAAGCATTCAACGGCAACAAAAAATTTTAAATACAGTTGTACTATAGAAGCAACTATTATATTCATAACTATCACACATTAAATCTTTAGATGCTACAGAAGTAATTAGGTGAGAGAATCAAAGTACCTGCTCTAAGGAATTCATACTGCAACTAGCTGGGAAAATAAGTCACTCGTTGTACTAGCCCTATAACCAAGGCATTATACTTGCCAAATAAAAGGTGAGGGAATAATCCACAGGAGGCAACAATGCTATGAGCTTGATTACAAAAAGTGACTTCACAAACATGATGAAATTTGGAGTAGGACTTCTAAGTGCAAAGGATAAATCTGGAAGAAGAAGAGTTTTCCAGTCAACAGGATGCTGGCACAGAAATAAGACAGTGGGTGACTATATCCCTAGGGCACTAGAGAAATTGTTTTCACAAAGTGAAAGTACATTCTGGGGAAAAATGGAAGACTGGAAAGGTCAATAACGGTCATATTTAAGAGAATTATGAATACCAACCATGTAATTTGACATTGTAAATTCTGGACACTGGATGCCATTGAAGATTTGGGACAGATGGTACAGCAAGAGTTAAGGCACTGTTTTCAGAATATTAGAAAAATATCAGTGATAGCTGAAGGGAAAATAAGTCTTTTGTAGTCAAGCTTCAAATTATCCTGATCTCTGACTGACTTAAAGGGATAGGAAAGTGTCCCTATATCTGAGAAGTAAATGTAAAATCTCTCTGGAGAAAGACACTATCTCTTAGGCCTGAAGTTATCTCTACAATATTCCATATGTAATGTCAGACATGCAATTTGAATTAAAGAGGAAAAAAGGAGACAAAACAGCAATCTGATCAAATTCAAGAAAAACATGAGAAAATAAAAAGAGAGTCACAGAGATGTCAAATATTTAAAATAACTATGCTTGATATGTTAAAGAAAATAAAATAATTTTGACAGAGAAACAAATAAAGCACATTTTAGAAAGGAAGAATACACTAACCAAAATTAGAAACTTTATGTAGGGGTTTATAAGCAGATAAGGTAAAGAGATCATTAATGAACTTGAAGGTGAGTCAGAGGAAACGATTCAAAGAGAGACAAAAGTAGAAAAATAAAGAAAATACATTAAAGGCATAAAAGATCCATCGAAGAAAAATCTAACACATGTATAACTGGAGAACCAAGAAGGCAAGAAGAGAGAAAATTGAGAAGGATGAATAGAAATAATAGAAACCAGAGACCATGGAATAGTTTCAAAGAAAGTAACTGCCAACTTGGAATTTGCCACTGAGAGAAAACATCCAAAAACTAATGAGAAATAAATTATTTTAAGACAAATATAAACAGAGAATTAGTTTATTTCAAATCCACACTGAAGAAAATTCTAGAAAGTATTGAGGATGAGGAGAGGATATGATCTTAGATAGCATTTCAGTGAACCAAAAAAAAAAAGGTAATTAGGTGGTTAATTCTAAACATGTTTTGACTGTTTAAACAAAAACAATACTTTGTAAACTTTAATATTTGTTAATAATTAAAACAGATGGCAGGGGCCTGGGTGGTTCAGTCAGTTAAGCATCCAATTCTTGATTTTGGTTCAGGTCATGATCTCATGGTTCATGAGTTCAAGCACCACATTGGGCTCTGAGCTGGTGTCACAGAGCCTGCTTGGGATTCTCTGTCTCCCTCCCTTTCTGCCATTCCCCCCACTCACACTCTCTCTCTCAAAAATAAATAAATAAACATTTAAAAAAATAAAAGAAAATAGATGGCAACAATAGCATAAAAATCGTGAGGGAGGATAAATGGAATTCAAGTGTGCTAAGGCTCTTGTATCAGGCAGAAAAAAGAAAAGAGTACTAATTTAGATTACTTTGATAATTTAAAGATGCATACCTTAATCTCTAGTGTAATCATTAAAAGAATAGTAAAAGAATGTGTGACTACTAATATAACAGAGAAATTAGAAAAATAGAAAAAATATGGAATCAATCCAAAGAAGGAAAAAAATGAGATAAAAAAATAGATGAGTTGGGATGAATAGAAATTACACAGAAATATGGCAGATTTAAATCCAAATACATCTGTAATTGTATTAAATGTAAATGGCTTAAATGTTCCCCCAGAAGACAAAGATTGTCAAAGTGAAATTAAAAAAAAAAAGTCAACCATTTGCTGCCTACAGAGAAACAAATTTAAAGATATGAAAATATTGAAGGTAACAGGATAAAACAAGGAAGATATATGCTGTGAACATTAACCAAAAGAAAGCTGGTATAGCCTATTTATATCAAACCAAAAACACTTTTCAGAAAAAAAATATTACTAGGGCTCAAGAGTTATGAGAACACTTCATAAAAGGGTCAATTTATCAGGAAGATACAATAATTCTAAACACGAAAACAATTGATAGAACTGAGAAAAATCAATCAGTCAATACCTATAGTAGGATATTATAACATTCTTCTCTCAGCAACTAACAGAATGAGCAGACAAAAGATTAGGAAAGATATAGAAGATTTCATCAACATGGTTAACAAATAGACTTATTGTCAAATAAAAATAGACACTGTATTCACCAATTATAAAATACACAATCTGTTTGGATGCCCATAGAACACTGACAAAAAGTGACCATATGCAGGGCCATAAACAGAAATTGTGCACTAACTATGTATAAATGTGACCACAATGGAAAGAAACTAAAACCAAAAACCAATAATAAAATATATATATATATATATATATATATATATATATATATATGTATGTGTGTGTTTGAAAATAATAAATACATTTCTAAACAATTGAAGGCTAAAAAAGAAATCAGAATCTTAAAGTTAGAAAATATTTTAAATGAGGGGAGTCTGGGTGGCTCAGTAGGTTAAGGTCCAACTTTGGTTCAGGTCATGATCTCACAGCTCTTGAGTTCAATCCCTGCATCAGGCTCTGTTCTGACAGCTCAGAGCATGGAGCCTGCTCCAGATTCTGTCTCTCCCTCTCTCTGTCCCTCCCCCACTCACACTCTGTTTCTCTCTTTCTGTCAAAAATAAATAAACATTAAAAAAATTTTAAGAAAATATTTTAAATGAGTAACAGTAAAAATACTACTTATCAAACTTCATGGATACAGTTAAATATGAGATTATGACCTTAAAAGAAAGCAAGGCTAAATTCAATTATTTAAGCATCCCTTTCCTATTCCTATAGAGGAAAAGAACAGCCTATATAAATAACGGGGTGGGGAGAAGAAAAAACATGTAAGAAAAAATTAATACAATAAAAATAAACATACAATAAGAGGATCAGTCAAGTCAAAAGTTTGTTCCTTAAAAATCAAGCACAGGGGCACCTGGGTGGTTCAGTCAGTTGAGCGTCCAACTTCAGCTCAGATCATGATTTCTCGGTCTGTGAGTTTGAGCCCCGCATTGGGCTCTGTGCTGATAGCTCAGAGCCTGTAGCCTGCTTTGGATTCTGTGTCTCCCTCTCTCTCTGCCCCTCCCCCGCTCATGCTCTGTCTCTCTCTCTCTCTCTCTGTCAAAAATAAATAAACATTAAAAAAAAATCAAGCGAAGATGGTGGTGTAGGAGGACGTTGAGCTCACCACGTCCTGCGGACTAGCAGAACGGATTTGAAAGAATCTGAAAGATTCTTGAATTAGTCTTGAATCTGAAAGACTAGCAGAACGGATTCTCCAGAGCCAAGTGTAGATGAGAGGTCTACGGAAGAGGGTAGGAGGGCGGAGAGGCAGTGCGTGCAACACGGACTGGCAGGAGGGAGCCGGGGCAGAGGGGCAGCTGCCGGCAAAGAAAAGCCCCCGAGTCTGGCTGGCAAAAGCAGAGGGGCGGACAGAGTGTGTTCTGACAGCAAGCGGGACTTAACATCTGGAAGGTTATAAGCTAACAGCTCTGCTCAGAGAACGGGAGGGCTGGAGGATAACGGGAGGGAGAGTTGTTGAGCCCCGGACAACAGAGTGCAGCTTGGAGGGGAACAAAGGCGCTCACCAGCACCATCTCCCTCGCCCATCCCCCAGCCAAAATCCCAAAGAAACTGGTTCCTGCCAGGGAACTGGCTTGCATCTCGCAAACCGAACGCTGTGCTTCTGCGGATCCATCCTTTCAGCGGGTCTGACTCCCTCCCTGTGCCGAAGGGTCCCTCCTGAAGCGGATCTCTTAAGGAAAAGCGAGCTGAGCCTGCCCCTCCCGCTCCCATGCACCTTGCCGATCCACCCGAGCTAATACACCAGATCCCCAGCACTACAACCCTGGAAGTGTGCAAGTAGCCCAGACCGACCATGCCACCCCACAGTGAATCCCCCCCTAGGAGAGGGGAAGAGAAGGCACACACCAGTCTGACTGTGGCCCCAGCAGTGGACTGGGGGCAGACATCAGGTCTGACTGCGGCCCCGCCCACCAACAAAAGTTATTCAAGACAGCACAGGGGAAATGCCCTGCAGTTCCGCACCACTCCAGGGACTATCCAAAATGATGAAACGGAATAATTCCCCTAAGAAAAACGTCCAGGAAATAACAATGGCTAACGAACTGATCAAAAATGATTTAAACAATATAACAGAAAGTGAATTTAGAATAATAGTCATAAAATTAATCACTGGGCTTGAAAACAGTATAAAGGACAGCAGAGAATCTCTTGCTACAGACATCAAGGGACTAAGAAACAGCCAGGAGGAGCTAAAAAATGCTATCAACGAGTTGCAAAATAAAATGGAGACAACTACGGCTCAGATTGAAGAGGCAGAGGAGAGAATAGGTGAACTAGAAGATAAAATTATGGAAAAAGAAGAAGCTGAGAAAAAGAGAGATAAAAAAATCAAGGAGTATGAGGGGAAAATTAGAGAACTAAGTGATGCACTAAAGAGAAATAATATACCCATAATTGGTATTCCAGAGGAGGAAGAGAGAGGGAAAGATGCTGAAGGGGTACTTGAAGAAATAATAGCTGAGAACTTCCCTGATCTGGGGAAGGAAAAAAGCATTGAAATCCAAGAGGCACAGAGAACTCCCTTCAGACGTAACTTGAATCGATCTTCTGCATGACATATCATAGTGAAACTGGCAAAATACAAGGATAAAGAGAAAATCTGAAAGCAGCTAGAGATAAACATCCTCTAACATATAAAGGGAGACCTATAAGACTCATGACCGGTCTCTCTACTGAAACTTGGCAGGCCAGAAAGGAATGGCAGGACATCTTCAATGTGATGAACAGAAAAAATATGCAGCCGAGAATCCTTTATCCAGCAAGTCTGGCATTTAGAATAGAAGGAGAGATAAAGGTCTTCCCAAACAAACAAAAACTGAAGGAATTCGTCACCACTAAACCAGCCCTACAAGAGATCCTAAGGGGGGATCCTGTGAGACAAAGTACCAGAGACATCGCTACAAGCATGAAACCTACGGACATCACAATGACTCTAAACCCATATCTTTCTATAATAACACTGAATGTAAATGGACTAAATGCTCCAACCAAAAGACATAGGGTATCAGAATGGATAAAAAAACAAGACCCATCTATTTGCTGTCTACAAGAGACTCATTTTAGACCTGAGGACACCTTCAGATTGAGAGTGAGGGGATGGAGAACTATTTATCATGCCACTGGAAGTCAAAAGAAAGCTGGAGTAGCCATACTTATATCAGACAAACTAGACTAAATTACAGGCTGTAACAAGAGATGAACAAGGGCATTATATAATAATTACAGGGTCTATCCATCAGGAAGAGCTAACAATTATAAATGTCTATGCGCTGAATACAGGAGCCCCCAAATATATAAAACAATTACTCACAAACATAAGCAACCTTATTGATAAGAATGTGGTAATTGCAGGGGACTTTAACACTCCACTTACAGAAATGGATAGATCATCTAGACACACGGCCAATAAAGAAACAAGGGCCCTGAATGAGACATTGGATCAGATGGACTTGACAGATATATTTAGAACTCTGCATCCCAAAGCAACAGAATAGACTTTCTTCTCAAGTGCACATGGAACATTTTCCAAGATAGATCACATACTGGGTCACAAAATAGCCCTTCATAAGTATACAAGAATTGAAATCATACCATGCATACTTTCAGACCACAATGCTATGAAGCTTGAAATCAACCACAGGAAAAAGTCTGGAAAACCTCCAAAAGCATGGAGGTTAAAGAACACCCTACTAAAGAATGAATGGGTCAACCAGGAAATTAGAGAAGAAATTAAAAAATTATGGAAACAAACGAAAATGAAAATACAACAATCCAAACGCTTTGGGATGCAGCGAAGGCAGTCCTGAGAGGAAAATACATTGCAATCCAGGCCTATCTCAAGAAACAAGAAAAATCCCAAATACAAAATCTAACAGCACACCTAAAGGAAACAGAAGCAGAACAGCAAAGACAGCCTAAACCCAGCAGAAGAAGAGAAATAATAAAGATCAGAGCAGAAATAAACAATATAGAATCTAAAAAAACTGTAGAGCAGATCAACAAAACCAAGAGTTGGTTTTTTGAAAAAATGAACAAAATTGATAAACCTCTAGCCAGGCTTCTCAAAACGAAAAGGGAGATGACCCAAATAGATAAAATCATGAACGAAAATGGAATTATTACAACCAATCCCTCAGACATACAAGCAATTATCAGGGAATACTATGAAAAATTATATGCCAACTGGACAACCTGGAAGAAATGGACAAATTCCTAAACACCCACACGCTTCCAAAACTCAATCAGGAGGAAATAGAAAGCTTGAACAGACCCATAACCAGTGAAGAAATTGAATCAGTCATCAAAAATCTCCCAACAAATAAGAGTCCAGGACCAAATGGCTTCCCAGGGGAGTTCTACCAGACGTTTAAAGCAGAGATAATACCTATCCTTCTCAAGCTATTCCAAAAAATAGAAAGGGAAGGAAAACTTCCAGACTCATTCTATGAAGCCAGTGTTACTTTGATTCCTAAACCAGACAGAGACCCATTAATAAAAGAGAACTACAGGCCAATATCCCTGATGAATATGGATGCAAAAATTCTCAATAAGATACTAGCAAATCGAATTCAACAGCATATAAAAAGAATTATTCACCATGATCAAGTGAGATTCATTCCTGGGATGCAGGGCTGGTTCAACATTCGCAAATCAATCAATGCAATACATCACATTAATAAAAGAAAAGATAAGAACCATATGATCCTGTCAATCGATGCAGAAAAGGCCTTTGACAAAATCCAGCAACCTTTCTAAATAAAAACCCCCGAGAAAGTCGGGATAGAAGGAACATACTTAAACATCATAAAAGCCATTTATGAAAAGCCCACAGCTTACATCATCCTCAATGGGGAAAAACTGAGAGCTTTCCCCCTGAGATCAGGAACACGACAGGGATGTCCACTCTCACTGCTGTTGTTTAACATAGTGTTGGAAGTTCTAGCATCAGTAATCAGACAACAAAAGGAAATCAAAGGCATCAAAATTGGCAAAGATGAAGTTAAGCTTTCACTTTTTGCAGATGACATGATATTATACATGGAAAACCCGATAGACTCCACCAAAAGTCTGCTAGAACTGATACATGAATTTAGCAAAGTTGCAGGATACAAAATCAATGTACAGAAATCAGTTGCATTCTTATACACTAATAACGAAGCAACAGAAAGACAAATAAAGAAACTGATCCCATTCACGATTGCACCAAGAAGCATAAAATACCTAGGGATAAATCTAACCAAAGATGTAAAAGATCTGTATGCTGAAAACTATAGAAAGCTTATGAAGGAAATTGAAGAAGATATAAAGAAATGGAAAAACATTCCGTGCTCATGGGTTGGAAGAATAAATATTGTCAAAATGTCAATACTACCTAAAGCTATCTACACATTCAATGCAATCCCAATCAAAATTGCACCAGCATTCTTCTCGAAACTAGAACAAGCAATCCTAAAATTCATATGGAACCACAAAAGGCCCCGAATAGCCAAAGTAATTTTGAAGAAGACCAAAGCAGGAGGCATCACAATCCCAGACTTTAACCTCTACTACAAAGCTGTCATCATCAAGACAGCATGGTATTGGTACAAAAACAGACACATAGACCAATGGAATAGAATAGAAACCCCAGAACTAGACCCACAAACGTATGGCCAACTCATCTTTGACAAAGCAGGAAAGAACATCCAATGGAAAAAAGACAGTCTCTTTAACAAATGGTGCTGGGAGAACTGGACAGCAACATGCAGAAGGTTGAAACTAGACCACTTTCTCACACCATTCACAAAAATAAACTCAAAATGGATAAAGGACCTGAATGTGAGACAGGAAACCATCAAAACCCTAGAGGAGAAAGCAGGAAAAGACCTCTCTGACCTCAGCTGTAGCAATTTCTTAGTTGACACATCCCCAAAGGCAAGGGAATTAAAAGCAAAAATGAACTACTGGGACCTTATGAAGATTAAAAGCTTCTGCACAGCAAAGGAAACAACCAACAAAACTAAAAGGCAACCAAAGGAATGGGAAAAGATATTTGTAAATGACATATCAAAGGGCTAGTATCCAAAATCTATAAAGAACTCACCAAACTCCACACCCAAAAAACAAATAACCCAGTGAAGAAATGGGCAGAAAACATGAATAGACACTTCTCTAAAGAAGACATCCGGATGGCCAACAGGCACATGAAAAGATGTTCAGCATCGCTCCTTATCAGGGAAATACAAATCAAAATCACACTCAGGTATCACCTCACGCCAGTCAGAGTGGCCAAAATGAACAAATCAGGAGACTATAGATGCTGGAGAGGATGTGGAGAAACGGGAACCCTCTTGCACTGTTGGTGGGAATGCAAATTGGTGCAGCCACTCTGGAAAGCAGTGTGGAGGTTCCTCAAAAAATTAAAAATAGACCTACCCTATGACCCAGCAATAGCACTGCTAGGAATTTACCCAAGGGATACAGGAGTGCTGATGCATAGGGGCACTTGTACCCCAATGTTTATAGCAGCACTCTCAACAATAGCCAAATTATGGAAAGAGCCTAAATGTCCATCAACTGATGAATGGATAAAGAAATTGTGGTTTATATACACAATGGAGTACTACGTGGCAATGAGAAAGAATGAAATATAGCCCTTTGTAGCAACGTGGATGGAACTGGAGAGTGTGATGCTAAGTGAAATAAGCCATACAGAGAAAGACAGATACCATATGTTTTCACTCTTATGTGGATCCTGAGAAACTTAACAGGAACCCATGTGGGAGGGGAAGGAAAAAAAAAAAGAGGTTAGAGTGGGAGAGAGCCAAAGCATAAGAGACTCTTAAAAACTGAGAACAAACTGAGGTTTGATGGGGGGTGGGAGGGAGGGAAGGGTGGGTGATCGGTATTGTGGAGGGCACCTTTTGGGATGAGCACTGGGTGTTATATGGAAACCAATTTGACAATAAATTTCATATATTGAAAAAAATATTCAAGCACAAATTCATCAAACAGCCTAAGTTAGAAAATTGGAGAAAAACTCTTTATCTTTATTTATTTTTTAATATTGTTTTAACATTTATTTTTGAAAGACAGAGAGAGGCAGAGAATGAGCAGGGGAGGGGGAGAGAGAGAGAGAGGAGATATAGAATCCGAAGCAGGCTCCAGGCTCCCAGTTGTCAGCACAGAACCCAATGCGGGGCTCAAATCCACAAACCATGAGATCATGACCTGAGCTGAAGTTGGAGGCTTAACTGACTGAGCCACCAGGCACCCCTGATAAACGTTTTATCTTTAAATGACCTACAATGCTGACAAAAACATGATCTCTATCTTCACCTTGATAAAGGTGATTTATAATCTTGATATTTTGTCCTCTTGTTTTTGGTCTAACCTCCTTCAGTCTATCTTTCCACCTCATTATTGCCAGTATGATAACACAAATGTTTGTTGAGTAAACAAATGAATGTTGCTGACACATAAGAATAACATTTCCTGAAGGTATTCATAATTGGGATCCTGAGTAGTCAACCACTCCACAAGCAAACCACTCCACATGACCCAAGTTTCTTAGAGGACTCAGAGAATTCTGTAGTCCCCACCAGGGGGTATTGCTCTTTCAACAAATAGGCTTTAGTCTAAACCATGAAGTTTGAACTCAGACTCTGCTTCAACCCATCTTGTATAATATATATTGCCTTTGGCCTCTAGTCCTCTGGGTCTCTGAAAGACCAAGATCCTTTCATCTATCTAAAATCACGAAGAGCTAACTTGAGCAGAAGCCACAGTGATACTATACCCACCTCTAGCACAACCTATATCCTGCCTTCCAGGTCCAGGCTTTTTCTCTCTCTTGGCTTTGAAACTCTTGTGTTTCCATAATCTCTTCCCTCCAACAAGTCCTTCTGTTATGTTATACTGGGTCATACTGTCCACTCTCCAGCTGAGCATCCATCCTGACTCAGCAACACAGGCCTCATTCATTCATTTATAACTACATGTTCACCAGGCAGGGAGAAGGGAGAATGGTCATTAAGACTGACAGAATATTATAAATTATTGCCCCGCTGTTAAAATTTTAAGACAGCTATCCCCATATGAGCGTCCTAATCTCTGTTTGATCTCATGATTCTCAATAACAAATCTTGGGAGGGGTACAGATTATTTAGACTATAACTATTAAATTGTAAGTAAAATGTCAGAGACCCCAAAAGATAATTATTTTGGTGCTTTTACACACCGATAGACTTACCTCCAAATTATCATTATGAGGGTATTTTTTAAGCCGCCTAGTAAAGTTGTTGAAGAAAAATGACATCTAGGCTTGAGTTCAAATTCTAGCTCTGCAATGTATTAGCTGTGCAATGTTGGGCAAGTTGCTTATCTTCTCTATGCCTGTTTCTTCCTATATAAATAACCAAAATAAAAGCACCTGCTATAAGGTATTTTTGAGGATTTAATGAAGTAATATATATATACAAACTGCCTAACCAAGTTCCTATAACAGAAAAAAACCATAAGAAACATTATTAAGTATAATTTTTATTGCAATATAATTAACAAAATGTTATATTAACTTCAGATCTGAAATATAATAAACCTACAATTCAATACATTTCTCAATGCTTGTCGAGATAAATGTGCTGTTAATCCCCTTTATCTATTTCATCCACCACCAGCCCCCCCTCCCCCCGCATCTCCCCTCTGGCAACCATTAGTTTGTTCTCTGTATTTAAGAGTCTGGTGTTGTATGTATGTATGTATGTATGTATGTATGTATGTATGTATTGCTTGTTTGTCTCTGTTTTGTTTGTCCATTTGTTTTCTTTTTTCTTTTTTTTTTGCAGGTTTATTTTTTTTTAATATAATTTATTGTCAAATTGGCTAACATACAGTGTATATAATGTGCTCTTGGTTTGGTGGGTAGATTCCCATGATTCATTGCTTACATACAACACCCAGTGCTCATTCCAACAACTGCCCTCCTCAGTGCCCACCACCCATTTTCCCCTCTCCCCTAACCCTCCCCACTATCAACCCTCAGTTTGTTCTCTATATTTAAGAGTCTCTTATGGTTTGCCTCCCTCCCTCTCTGTTTGTAACTATTTTTTTCCCCTTGCCTTCCCCCATGGTCTTCATTTCTTAAATTCTACATCTGAGATCATATGGTATTTGTCTTTCTCTGAGTTATTTCACTTAGCATGATACCCTTTAGATCCATCCATGTTGTTGCAAATGACAAGATTTCATTCTTTTTTATGGCTGAGTAATAGTCCAAGTTCTGTGTGTGTGTGTGTGTGTGTAAAACATCTTTTTTATCCATTCATCTTCAATGGACACTTGGGTTGCTTCCATATTTTGGCTATTGTAGATAATGCTGCTATAAACACAGGGGTGCATACATCTTTTCAAATTAGTGTTTTCACTTTCTTTGAGTGCATACTCAATAGTAGAATTACTGGATCAAATGGTAATTCTATTTAAAAATTTTTGAGGAACATTCATACTGCCTGCTTTCCAGTGGCTGCACCAATTTGCAATCCAAATAGTGCACCAGGGTTCCTTTTTTCACATCCTACCACCTATTATTTCTTGTTTTTTATTTTATCCATTCTGTTGAGTGTAAAGTGATATCTCATTGCAGTTTTAATTTGAATTTCTGTGATGATTAGTAATATTGAGCACCTTTTCATATGTCTGTTGGCCATCTGTATGTCTTCTTTGGGAAAACGTCTATTCAGGTCCTCTACTCATCTCTTAATCAGATTATTTATTTTCTTGGTGTTAAATTGTATTATTAATTACTTTAATTTTAATTTTATTTTATTTTTGAGAGAGAGAGAGAGAGAGAGAGAGGGAGAGAGAGAGACAAGAGTGTGAGTGAGGGATGGGCAGAGAGATGGAGACACAGAATCCAAAGCAGACTCCAGGCTCTGAGCTGTCAGCACAGAGCCCGATGCAGGGCTCTAACTCACAAACTGTGAGATCATGACCTGAGCTGAAGTCAGAAGCTTAACTGACTGAGCCACCCAGGCACCCCTAATTATCACCCTTTTCCTCTGTTCAATTGTCACTATATCTCACCTTCCCTTTTCTTCCCTTCTAGTCACTCAATCTCTCTTATCCTTTCTCATAGCTTTCCTATCAGAGTAAAAGACATTATTATCTTCTCATCTCTTAACTAAAAAGTTAGTCATTTATTGATAATGGGAAGCAATACTAAAAAGTGTGCATGCTGGTGGGCTCTTAAAGACTAACTGTTTGTCAGGCGGGGAGCCAAGATGGTGGAACAGCATGGAAGTTTTTTGTGTGTCTCCCTTCCACAAAATACAGCCAGACCAACACTAAATGATCCTACACACCTAGAAAATGGACTGGAGGATTAACACAACAATCTGCACAACCTGAACCACAGAATTCAGCAGGTACGCGGCACGGAGAAGAGAACTTGGGGAACGAGAAGGTGCAGGAAGGGAGGTGCTTTTTTTTTTTTTAATTTTTTTCCAACGTTTTTTATTTATTTTTGGGACAGAGAGAGACAGAGCATGAACGGGGGAGGGGCAGAGAGAGAGGGAGACACAGAATCAGAAACAGGCTCCAGGCTCCGAGCCGTCAGCCCAGAGCCTGACGCGGGGCTCGAACTCACGGACCGCGAGATCGTGACCTGGCTGAAGTCGGACGCTCAACCGACTGCGCCACCCAGGCGCCCCTAGGAGGTGCTTTTATTAGTAGAGAGAGGATGGAGACTGGGGGGGTGGGGCAGAATATGGGAAAAGCACCCCTCCCCAAAAGCAGCTGGAGAGAAAGTGGAAAATTGGAAACAGCTGTAGAATCTAAACTAAAAAGGGAGAAAGAAGAAAGGAGAGGATTTAAATTCCATCAAGAGTGTAAACAAGGGAAGCGCAAAGGCTGCAACTCTGCAGCTTGATATCTGGCGGTGCTCTGATGGGAAGGGCAAATCCCCAGGAGCTAAGTAGGGTCCAGGAGGTTCTCTGGCCACGTGGGGAAAAGTGGTTACACTGTTGGAAGGACATTTGGCAGAGACTGTTGAAGCCACCTGGTCCCAGCAGACCCCAGAAAATGGCCACATTTGCTGGTGCTGGAACAAGGTCGTTAAGGGTGAAGCCTGGTGTCAGATGTGTGTTGTGATTTTCCATAATTCCTGAAATGCTGCTGCTACACTATTTCATGAACTTTTTCTGGGGCAGCTGGCATCTGGCCATAGTCTTGGGGCACTGGCACCAGCAGGATCTATCAAGCATTCCTGGGTGCAGCTGACATTCAGCCATTGCTCATTCAGCCATTGCTCGGTGAGACCGTCCTGCAGAGTGGCAGAACAGGTCAAAGCTGCAGTCCTTCAGAAGTAAGGGGCCAGGGAAAACAGCCACATCTGAGACAAAACTCAGGAGAGAGATACTGCCTGGGGCCTGGTCACAGAGTGAAAAAGCGGGGAGTGGACGAAAGATGAAGACAGACAACGGTGCGCGATTGCTGATCCAGGAGAACAGACTGGGTAGTTGGTTGGCACCATTTTCACTGCTCCCACACATGCCCATTGGCACCTACGAGCACCACAACAATCCACCCCAGTAGGCTACAAGTGCCATCTAGTGAAGAATGGAGCTGTTACATGAACCCCGCCCAACTGGGCCAACTTTGCTCTCAAGAACACAAGTCTCACCACCGGCTTAGTTTATGGACTATAAACCACTACATAGACTGACTTCTAGGGGAAAACGAAATAATTTCAGTCCTACTTCAATCTGTTAACAGGTCCATCTACTCAATTTTCTTTCTTACTCTCTTTTTTCTCTTTTACACTTCTTTTTCTTGAATACAGAAAGAGAAAAAAACTCATTTTTATTTTCAATTTTTATTAAAAATGTCATTTCTTTAATTTTTATTACTATATTTTTTACTTTTGTGTAATTTTTTCAAATTCTATTTTATTCCACCATTTTATTTTAGTCCGCTTCAGTGTATTCACCTTTTCAAATTTTCAAACAATTTCCTTTTTTTCTTTTTCTTCTTTCTCTTTTCTGTTTCTTTTCTTTTTCTTGAATGCAGAAACAAAAAAACTTCATTTTTACCTTCAATTTCTATTAAAAATATTTTCCTTCATTTTTCTTACTATATTTTTTGCTTTTATGTAAATTTTTTCAAATTCTATTTACTTCCATCATTTTATTTTAGTCTACTACAGTGTATTCACTTTTTCAAATTGTCAAATGATTTCTTTTTTTTTCTTTTTTATCTTTTTTCTCTTTTTCGTTTCTTTTTCTTGAATACAGAAAAGGAAAAGATTCATATTTATTTTTATTTTTTATTAATTGTATTTAATTTTTTTCTACTTTATTCTTTACTTTAGTGCATATTTTTTTCAAATTATATTTTACTCCTATCATCTCATTTTAGTCTACTTCAGTGTATTCATTTGTCAATGTCTCAAACGATTTCTTTTTTTAATTTTTTAATTTTTTAAATTTTTTTCTCCCCCCCTTTTCTTTCTCTAATCTGTCAAACCACTTTCAACACCCAGACAAAACACACCTAAAATCTAGCATCATTTATTTGATTTGTGTGTGTGTTTTTAGTTTTTTAATTTTAATATTTCTTTAACTTTAATTTTTTTAATTTTAATTTTTCTACCTGATTAATTCCTTTTCTCCCTTCAAAATGACAAAACCAAGGAATTCACCCCAAAAGAAAGAGCATGAAGAAATGACAGCCAGGTATTTAACCAACACAGATACAAGCAAGATGTCTGAACCAGAATTCAGAATCATGATAATAAGAATACTAGCTGGAGTTGAAAATAGATTAGAATCCTTTTCTGCAGAGATCAAAGAAGTGAAAAATAGCCAGAATGAAATTAAAAATGCTATAACTGAGCTGCAATCACAGATGGATGCAGCAGCAGCAAGGATGGATGGGGCGAGGAGAATCAGCGATATAGAGGACAAACATAGAGAATAATGAAGCAGAAAAAAAGAGGGAGATGAAGGCAAAAGAGCACGATTTAAGAATTAGAGAAATCAGTGACTCATTAAAAAGGAACATCAGAATCATATGGGTCCCAGAAGAGGAAGAGAGAGAAATAGGGGTAGAAGCGTTATGTGAGCAAATCATAGGGGAAAACTTTCCTAACCTGGGGAAAGACACAGACATCAAAATCCAGGAAGCACAGAGGACCCCCACTAATTCAACAAAAACCGACCATCAACAAGGCATATCACAGTCAAATTCACAAAATACTCAGGCAAGGAGAGAATCATGTAAGCACCAAGGGAAAAAAAGTCCCTAACCTACAAGGGAAGACAGATCAGGTTTGCAGCAGACCTATCCACAGAAACTTGGCAGGCCAGAAAGGAGTGTATAAAGACAGTACAAATAAATACCAAAAGCAACAAAGATTAGAAAGGACCAGAGAGCACTACCAGAAACTCCAACTCTACAAGCATCATAATGTCAATATTCATATCTTTCAATACTCACTCTAAACGTCAATGGACTCAATGCTCCAATCAAAAGACATAGGGTAACAGAATGGATAAGAAAACAAGATCCATCTATATGCTATTTACAAGAGACCCACTTTAGACCTAAAGACACCTTCAGATTGAAAATAAGGGGATGGAGACCATCTATCATGCTAATGGTCAACAAAAGAAAGCCAGAGTAGCCATACGTTTATCACACAATCTAGACATTAAAATAAAGACTGTATCAAGAGATGAGAAGGGCATTGTATCATAATCAAGTGGTCTACCCACCAAGAAGACCTAACAACTGTAAACATTTATGCGCCAAATGTGGCAGCACCCAAATATATAAATCAATTAATCACAAACATAAAGAAACTCATCAATAGTAATACCATAATAGTAGGAGACTTCAACACCCCACTCACAACAATGGACAGATCATCTAATCAAAAAATCAACAAGGAAACAATGGCTTTGAATGACACACCGGACCAGATGGACTTAACAGATATATCCAGAACATTTCATCCTAAAGCAGCAGAATATACATTCTTCTCCAGTGCACATGGAACGTTCTCCAGAATAGACCATATACTGGGACACAAATCAGCCCTAAGTAAGTACAAAAAGATCAAGATCATACTGTGCATATTTTCAGACCACAACACTATGAAATTCGAAATCAACCACAAGGAAAATTTGGAAAGGTAACAAATACTTGGAGACTGAAGAACATCCTACTAAAGAATGAATGGGCTAACCAAGAGGTTAAAGAGGAAATTAAAAAGTATGTGGAAGTCAATGAAAATGATAACACCACAACCCAAAACCTCTGGGACACAGCAAGGCATCATAAGAGGAAAGTATATAGCAATCCAGGCCTTCCTAAAGAAGGAAGAAAGATCTCAGATACACAACCTAACCTTATGCCTTAAGGAGCTGGAGGAAGAACAGCAAATAAAACCCAAAACCAGCAGAAGACAGGAAATAATAAAGATTAGAGCAGAAATTAATGCTATTGAAACCAAAAAAACAGTAGAACAGATCAATGAAACCAGAAGCTGGTTCTTTGAAAGAATTAACAAAATTGATAAACCACTAGCCAGTTTGATCAAAAAGAAAAAGGAAAGGACCCAAATAAATAAAATCAAGAATGAAAGAGGAGAGATCACAACCAACACAGCAGAAATAAAAACAATAATAAGAGAATATTATGAGCAATTATATGCCAATAAAATGGGCAATTTGAAAGAAATGGACAAATTCCTAGAAACATATACGCTACCAAAACTGAAACAGGAAGAAATAGAAAACTTGAACTGACCCATAACCAGTAAGGAAATCAAATTAGTAATCAAAAATCTGCCAAAAAACAAGAGTCCAGGGACAGATGGCTTTCCAGGGGAATTCTACCAAACATTTAAGGAAGAGTTAACACCTATTCTCTTGAAGCTGTTCCAAAAAAAATTGAAATGGGAGGAAAACTTCCAAACTCTTTCTATGAAGCCAGCATTACATCAATCCAAAACCAGATAAAGACCTCAATAAAAAGGAGAACTATAGACCAATTTCCCTGATGAACATGGATGCAAAAATCCTCAACAAGATATTAGCCAACCGGCTCCAACAATACATTAAAAAAATTATTCACCACGACCAAGTGGGATTTGTACCTGGGATGCAGGGCTGGTTCAACATCCGCAAAACAATTAACAATTGATTCATCACATCAATAAAAGAAAGGACAAGAACCATATGATCCTCTCAATAGATGCAAAGAAAGCATTTGACAAATTACAGCATCCTTTCTTGATAAAAACCCTCAAGAAAGTAGTGATAGAAGGAGCATACCTCGAGGTCATAAAAGTCATATATGAACTACCCAATGCTAATATCATCTTCAATGGGGAAAAACTGAACCCTTTCCCCCTAAGGTCAGGAATGAGACAGGGATGTCCATTCTCACCACTGTTGTTCAACATAGTATTGGAAGCCTTAGCCCCTGCAATCAGACAACACAAAGAAATAAAAGGCATCCAAATCAGCCAGGAGGAGGTCAAACTTTCACTCTTCGCAGATGACATGGTACTCTATATGGGAAACCCAAAAGATTCCACCAAAAAACTGCAAGGATTGATTCATGAATTCAGCAAAGTTGCAGGATATAAAATCAACACACAGAAATACGGTTGCTTTCCTATTCACCAACAATGAAGCGACAGAAAGAGAAATCAAGGAATCGATCCCATTTACAGTTGCACAAAAAAACCATAAAATACCTAGGAATAAATCTAACCAAAGAGATGAAAAATCTATACACTGAAAACTATAGAAAGCTTACAAAAGAAATTGAAGAAGACACAAAAAAATGGAAAAAGATTCCATGCTCCTAGATAGGAAGAATAAATATTGTTAAAATGTCAATACTATCCAAAGCAGTCTACATATTCAAGGCAATCCCTATCAAAATAACACCAGCATTCTTCACAGAGCTAGAACAAATAATCCTAAAATTTGTATGGAACCAGAAAAGACCCAGAATAGCCAAAGCAATGTTGAAAAAGAAAACCAATGCAGGAGGCATCACAATCCCAGACTTCAAGCTATATTACAAAGCTGTAATCATCAAGACAGTATGGCACTGGCACAAGAACAGACACTCAGATCAATGGAACAGAATAGAGAACCCAGAAATGAACCCACAAATGTATGGCCAACTAATCTTTGACAAAGCAGGAAAGAATATCCAATGTAATAAAGACAGTCTCTTCAGCAAGTGGTGCTGGGAAAACTGGACAGCGACATGCAGAAGAATGAACCTGGACCACTTTCTTACACCATACACAAAAATAAACTAAAAATGGATTAAAGACCTCAATGTAAGACAGGAAGCCATCAAAATCCTCGAGGAGAAAGCAGGCAAAAACCTCTTCGATCTTGGCCCCACCAACTTCTTACTTAACACGTCTCTGGAGGCAAGGGAAACAAAAGCAAAATGAACTACTGGGACCTCATCAAAATAAAAAGCTTCTGCACAGTGAAGGAAACAATCAGCAAAACTAAAAGGCAACCAACAGAATGGGAGAAGATATTTGCAAATGACATATCAGATAAAGGGTTAGTATCCAAAATCTACAAAGAACTTATCAAACTCAACACCCCAAAACCAAATAATCCAGTGAAGAAATGGGCAAAAGAAATGAATAGACATATCTCCAAAGAAGACATCCAGATGGCCAACCGACACATGAAAAAATGCTCAACATCACTCATCATCAGGGAAATACAAATCAAAACCACAGTGAGATATCACCCTACACCTGTCAGAATGGCTAACATTAACAACTCAGGCAACAACAGATGTTGGCGAGGATGAGGAGAAAGAGGATCTCTTTTTCATTGTTGGTGGGAATGCAAGCTGGTGCAGCCACTCTGGAAAACAGTATGGAGGTTCCTCAAAAAACTAAAAATAGAACTACCCTACGACCCAGCAATTGCACTACTAGGCATTTATCCATGGGATACAGGTGTGCTGTTTCGAAGGGACACATGCACCCCCATGTTTATAGCAGCACTATCAACAATAGCCATGGAGGCTATTGTCCCTTGATGGATGAATGGATAAAGAAGAAGTGGTATATATATAAACAGTGGAGTATTACTCGGCAATCAAAAAGAACGAAATCTTGCCTGTTGCAACTATGTGGATAGAACTGGAGGGTATTATGCTAAGTGAAATTAGTCAGTCAGAGAGAGACAAAAATCATATGACTTCACTCATATGAGGACTTTAAGAGACAAAACAGATGAACATAAGGGAAGGGAAGCAAAAATAATACAAAAACAGGGAGGGGTACAAAACAGAAGAGACTCATAAATATGGAGAACAAACAGAGGGTTGCTAGAGGGGTTGTGGGAGGGGGAATGGGCTAAATGGGTAAGGGGCACTAAGGAATCTACTACTGAAACCATTGTTGTACTATATGCTAACTAATTTGGATGTAAATTTAAAAAAATAAAAAATTAAATTAAAAAATAAAAAATAAATAAATAAATAAATAAATAAATTTTAAAAAATGAGTAAGACACCGAAAAAAAAAAAAAAAAAGACTAAATGTTTGTGTCCTCTCACACAAACTTGAACTTTAATCTCCAAGGTGATGGTATTTAGAGGTTAGTCATTTATTGATAAAAGTTAGTCATTTACTGATAATGGGAAGCAATATTAAAAATTAAATTAAATTAAAGCAATATTTAAAAAGTGTGCATGCTGGTGGGCTCATAAAGACTAAATATTTGTGCCCTCTCACCAAATTAATGTTGAACCTTAATCTCCAAGGTGATGGTATTTAGAGGTGGGGACTTTGGAAAATTATTAGGTCATGAGGCTAAAGCCCTCAAAAATGGGATCAATGCCCTTATAAAAGAGACCCCACAGAGCTCTCTTGTCACTTCTACTATGTCCTCACATGGAGAGCAGCCAGGAGGTGAGCTCAAACATGGAGAACAGGCTGTCTATGACCCAGGTGCTGGTGCCTTGATCTTGAACTTCCCAGCCTCTAGAACTATGAGAAACAAATCTTTGTTGTTTAAGCCACCAAATTTATGCTATTCTGTTATAGCAGCCCAATGAACTAAGACTTGGGTTCTACAGCTAGATGACCTCTGTTTAATGCTGGCTCTGTCACATCCTTGCTGTGTATTCTTAGACAAGATACTTAATTTCCCAGATTTCTTATCTTAAAAATGCAGATAATATCTGTGTCTGCTTCATGGGGTTACTATGAAGATAAAGTAATTCATAGCTACACAAGATGCTCTGTATGACTATTACCTGTTTATAGTTTATTTTTGTATTTTAAAATAGGGAAGAGAATTATAAACAAACTTTAGGTATGAACAAGAGAACTTTGGTTCAAACCTCCCAGGTATTCTGCCTATTGAAGATCTTTAACAACTTTTCCAAAGGCCACCTATCTTTCAGCTAATGTTTTTCCTTCTTTCATGAGAGAATTTCCCTGGGTGAGTCATTTCCCACTCTCAGGTTTGTTCACATTTTAAACCAGTCTCTGGTTAATGAATCACATCTACATACTGCCTTATCATTTGCATTTTTCCCCTACTAACTCCCCTGTAGAAACAAAACGGAGAAGAAAAAATGATATTTGGGATCAGAACATTGAGTACCAATGGAAATTCAATGTCTTAAATACCTTTGGATGAAGCTTCAACCCAAATGGTGAAATATCTCCCCCCTCACTTCTCTCAATGTTAGAACTCATGATTCCAATCTGTTCTCTTCTTTAAGAGCCCCTAATTTAAACCTTGAGTTTAACCAACATTTATGCTTGTTTAGTGATACATTTTCTACATTTAGAACACCTTGGAAAATGTAACCCTAGAAGAAGTAAGGTGAAGAGAAAAAAGAGAGAAAGAGAAAGGGAATAGGAGGGACAAGTAAAATGAGGAAGTAAAAATGAGGAAAGGAGGTGGTAAAGATATAGGGAAAAAGAAAGGAAGAACAAGAAATAGAATTAGGGGAAATTGGAAAAAAAAGAAAGGAAAACAAAAAATAGAGTTTAGACTTGTGATTTTTGGTTCTATGTATAACTAGCCCCTTATGCATGCATAAGGCACCATTCCATTCTAACAAGTAAAAAGTTAAACAGACTGAAAAATCAACAACTCTCATTGGATCCAGAAGAAAGGGGAAGACACAGGGAAGACACAGGGCAGTGGTCCCCAAGATTGGAGAGACAAGCAGATGAATACAGGGAGTTGTGGCTTATCAGAGGACAGACTCTTAAGAGGAAACCACCAAGGAAGAAAGAACTGTAACTGAACAAATTGCTAGAGGGTCAGTGAGGACAAGACTGAGAGTGAAAACTCCAGGGGGCCTCAGTGATAAGGGGGACCCCAAAATACTCTGAGGTTTACCTGTAGGAACTTGGCCAGGTTCCCATAGTAAATATCAGAGAAAAATCCTCTTGCACTTCCAGCAAGGGAAGAAGAAAATAAATCATTTGGAAATATGCCAGAGCACTCTTCCTTTTGGGGAAACTAGTTAACCAGAGCCTACCCTATTGGGATATTGTCACAGCCTGACTGGCTCTGGGAAAAGTTGGGAAATACCGAACTCTAGCCAGCTTCAGCCTTCCACATGAAAACAGGGTTAATACCCAACCTTAGCCCACTCTAGACATCCCATCCCAACCAAGGGAGAGAAAAGACTGAGAAACACTTGTGGGGTTCACAGTTCAGAGGCACAGGCACACTAAAAGACTGGGGCTTACTCATAGACTGCAAAGCACTTGTTATACAAAGGTTACTTATAGCAGTACTCAACATGTCTGGTTATTTAAAAAAAAAAAGACAAGGCATATCAAAAGGCAAAAATTAACCCCAAATTTAAACAGACAGAGCAACCATCAGAACCAGACATGGCAAGTATGTTGGAATTACCAGACCAAGAATTTAAAATGACCATGATTAATATTCTGAGATCTGTAATGGATAATGTAGACAGCATGTGAAAACAGATGAGCAAGCAGAGATGAAATACTAAGAAAAAAACAAAAAAAAATGCTAGAGATAAAATACATTGTAACATAAATAAAGAACACCTTTGACAAGCTTATTGGTAGACTGGGCACAGCAGAGGAAAGACTCTCTGATCTAGAAGATATCAGTAGAATCTGTGAAAATAAAAAAGCACAGAAAATAAAGACAAAAAGAAAGTAGAACAGAAAATCCAAGACTGTGAGACAGCTACAAAAGGTGTATCATACATGCAACAGGAACACCAGAAGGAGAATACAGAGAGAAAGGACTAGAAGAAATATTGAAACAATAATAACCATTTCCTCACATTAATATCAGAACACAAACCAGAGATCCAGGAAGCTCAGAGAACATCAAGCAAGATAAATACCAAAAAGCTGTACCTAGGCATATCATTTTAAAACTACATAAAATCAAAGATAAAGAAAAACAAAACAAAATTTTTAAAAAGATAAAGAAAAAAGTGCTGAAAAATCCAGAGGAGAAAAACATTTTACATATAGAGGAACAAAGATAAAACTTACATGGAAAGAAAGAAAGAAAGAAAGAAAGAAAGAAAGAAAGAAAGAAAGAGTACCTGGGTGGCTCAGTTGGTTGCACCAATTCTTGATTTCAGCTCATGTCATGATCCTGGGTCATGGGATCAAGCCTCATGTCAAGTCCCACACTGGGCTCCACACCAGGCATGGAACCTATTTAAGATTCATTCTCTCTCTCTCTCTCTGTCTCTCTCTCTCTCTCTCTCTCTCCCTCTGCCCCTCTCCCCCACTTGTTGTGCACATGCTCTCTCTCTCTCTCTACAAAATATAATTAATTAAAGTAAAAACACATTAAAAAATAAATAAAGCTACAGTAATCAAGACAGTGTAGTATTGGTGAAAGAACAAATAGATCAATGGAACAGAATAGAGAGCCCAGAAATAGGCCCTCATAAATAGTCATCTGATCTTTGACAAAGGAGAAAAGGCAATACATGGAGCAAAGATAGTGTCTTCAACAAATTGGTGCTGAGCTTTCCAACCAGGCTGGCAGAATGGTTCCCACAAAGAAGCCTGGTGAGAAGAAGAGCCATTCTGCCACCAGAGAATACACCATCAATGTTCACAAGTGCATCCATGGAGTGGGTTTCAAGAAGCGGCCCCTCAGTCACTTAAAGAGGTATGAAAATTTGCCATGAAGGAGATGGGAACTCCAGCTGTAGGCAATGACACCACACTCAACAAAGCTGTGTGGGCCAAAGGAATAAGGAATGTTCCCTACCTTTTCCATGTGCAGTTGTCCAGAAAATTTAACGAGGATGAAGATTCACCAAATAAGCTCTATACGTTGGTTACCTATGTACCCGTCACCACTTTCAAAAATCCACAGACAGTTCATGGGGATGAGAACTAACCACTGATTGTCAAACAAAGGTATAAAACTGCAAAAAAGAAAAAGAAAAAGGTGCTGAAACTACTACACATCCACATTAAAAAAAAAATGAGTCCCCTTACACCCTTCACAAAATATTAATTCAAAATGGATCACAGACCTAATTGGACATCTAAAACTATAAAAATCCTAGAAGACAACATGGGAGAAAACCTACATGCCCTTGGGTGGGGGCAATGACTTTTTAGATACAAGACCAAAGACATAATCCATGAAAGAAATAATTGATAAGCTGGACTTTATTAAAATTAAAAACTTGAACTCTGCAAAAGGCAATGCCAAGGGAATGAGAAGACAAGCTACAGAGTGAGAGGGAACATATTTGGTTAGGGACTATTATCTAAAATATACAAAGAATGCTTAAAATTCAACAATAAAAAAACAACCCAATTAAAAAATGGGCCAAAGATCTTACCGGACACCTCACCAAAAAAGATATACAGATGGCAAATAAACAGATGAAAAGATGCTTCGTATCATTTGTCATCAGGAAAATGCAAATTAAAACAATAATGAGGTACCATTACCTGCCTATTAGAATGGCCAGAATCCAGAACACTGACAATGCCAAATGTTGGCAAGGAGGTGGAATAATAGGAACTCACTACTGGTGAAAACTCAAGGTGGTACAGCCACTTAGCAAGACAATCTGGTAATTTCTTATGAAACTAAATGCGCTTTTATCATAAGATTCATCAATAGTGCTTCCTGGTATTTACCCAAGGGAATTGAAAACTACATCCAGACAAAAAAAATGCATGTGGATGTTTATATAGTAGCTTTATTCATAACTGCCAAAACTTGGAAGCAACCAAGTCGTTTCCTTCAGTAGATGAATGGGTAAATAAACTGCGGTAAACCCAAACAATGGAATATTACTTAGTGCTAAAAATAAATGAGTGATCCTACCATGGAAAGATATAGAGGACCCTTATATGCATATTACTAAGTGAAAAAGCAAATCTAAAAAGCGGATATATATACTATACAATTTGAATAAATAACATTCTGGAAAAGGCAAAACTATGAAACAACAAAAAGATCAGTGTTACCAGGGTTGAGGAAAAGGGATGAATAGGTAGAATACAGAGAATTTTCAGGGTATCATATTCTGATATCATTATGATGGAAACATGTCATTACACATTTGTCTAAACCCCTTGTATGTACAATACCAAGAGTGAACCTTAATTTAAACTATGGACTTTGGGTAATTATGATGTGTCAATGTAGGTTCATCAGTTGTAACAAACGTACCACTCTGGTGAGAGATATTGATAAAGTGTGAGGGTATACCTGGGGGGGCAAAGGTATGTGGGAAACCTCTGTACCTTTCCTTCAATTTTTCTGTGAACCTAAAACTGCTGTGAAAAAATAGTCTTAATTAAAAATATTAAATAAAGACTAAAGGAAGTTGAATTTAATTAGGATGGTGATTAAGAATACTGGACTGACTCTGTTCATATTATAGCTTACCACTCACTAGCTTTGTAAGTTAGAGAAGTGTTTAACAAAGTCTGTTTCCTCACTTTCAAAATGGGAATAATAGTGGTACCTACCTCTGAGGGTTGTTGTGATTAGTAAGGCAACACATGGAAAGCACTGTAAATAATGCCTGGAACATAATAAATGTTCAATGAGTGTAGCTGTGGTTATTACTATTTAGAATATTAGGGTCATCACAGTAATTGTTAGATTCCTTAAATTATTAGTATTTAGAATTTCTGCCAACTCCTGAATCACTACAAATCCAATAATTAGAAAAAATCTTACTAGAGATGCCCAATACATTTGTCAGTGATATTGAATGTTACTATCTCACTAAGAATGTGCTAATGAAAATTCAGCAAAACAAGTCTTTTAACAACTTTTACAAATGTGCTGCAAACACCCAGGGGAAAAAAAAATCTAACCACATTTTGTACTTGATTTAATGTGTCTATTTTAAAATATCTAGGCACCATCTTAGAGGCAGGACCTCCCATTTAAAATACTAGGAGAGGTGCCGGGTTTGACGGGGAGATTCAAAAGCCCATGTGTTAAATGTGTTTCCATACATTTCGCAGAGAGGTGACCCCAAGTCGCAGCATGTGTGTATAACTGTCTCAGATACCTGAAAGTAAACAAAGTGGATAACTAGTCCTGCCTATTGAACCAACATAAAAGTTCCGATCAAAAAGATCTTCTCATCAGATGTTCACATATTCCAAAGTTTACCACATCCCATAACGTGTTGACATGTTTACCATGATTTGCTAAGAGGCAGGGGAGACTTTTTTCCACTTAACAGGAGGCTTCTACAATCAGGCTCCTAAAGGGTTTTAGCAGTTCAAGCAGGTGAGTGACAAACGTGATTACAATCAACAAGAAATGGAGGCTAAAACTGCATCTTCTTATATCCACCCCTCCCCTATGAAATATCTCACATTAAATTGCCAAAATGATGAACTTTAGAAAATACTCATAGCCCAGAGACACTCACATTTTCAAGCTGTTATTAACAACTAGTCAGACACCTAATATTCCCTGGCTTTGTGTGGCTTGAAGACAGAAGAACCTGAGCGCTTTCCTTTTCAACATCATGTGATGTTGTCATCCTATAGTAGTTGGGGCAGGAAAGGAGAATTTATGACTAGAAAGATAACGTATCTGATATTATAGAAAAGGAAAGAGACCGTGCAGTTAAGAGAACACGGCTTTGCCATTTAAAAAATGAAAACAATGGTCTTTCATATGAGAATAGGACTTTTCATGGGTTTTTCACACATACTACCGCTTACAATCCTCCCAGTGATCTTAAGGGAGGTTAATCTAAGATTAACCTCTAAAAAAAAAATCTCTAAAGCCAACACTCCTGATGATCCTAAGAACAAAGAATCTGAAATCTCAAGGAACAATATTTATGATCAAGTAATCGTCATCACGCCTGGCAATTGCATCATCTTTGTTAAAGTGTTTTTATATACCTTCTATTTAAGAAGCATGAAGCTCTCAAGCAACATGTCAGCCTTGCTAAAACGTAACCTTTGCTTCTCTATAAATGATTTTCACTTAACTCTCACATGTGCTTTAATGGGAAATTTAATCTTCCCAATTCAAGGGGGCTCAGTCACCCCCAGATATGCCTCGATCTCTTTGGATCTAAAAATCTATTATTTCATGATTTTCTTGTTTCCCCTCCCCACCACGGATAATTTAAGTTCTATGAGGCTTACATTATGTCTCCAGTATCAGGCCAGGAATATCTATGAAGTGTGCCAGGCTCAGTCTTCACTTCCCCAATGGTGAGTGTTTCGCTCACTCTGTTTTGATGCCTGTCCTGTCTTTGACAAACATGTCCTGTCATAGCCTCCGGTCATTAGTAGATAAACCATCTGCCCCTTTTGGGATTACGAACCTACATTCCGCTCTCGCCTCTCTCACTAGCGTGTCACAGGGCTCTGAGAGGCTGTCTTTGAACCTGTTGATCAGATATCTTTTCCAGCATTGCCAATCTACCACTCAGGCATGATGCTGGATTTGGGGCTTCTCTAAACTTTGCAGACTGGAGGCTGAGCCCCATGGAACTCCACCATGATCCAATCTGCTCTGAGGTCCCCACATACCTCATCAGACTTTTGCCTTCCATTTGAGGTTTAGACTCCCCAAAATGTAAGTAAGTAGGGCCCTTTCTGGCACCACTAAAGCTTACCACTGGGGCCATCTTAGATTTCCATCTTCCACCAGCTGATTACACTTTCATCTCTTTTAAATGACAAAAAAAACACAAAAAAACAAAAAACAAAAAAAACAAAAAGTCTGATCCTCCATCATCCTGTGATTTTGCAAACTCTATGCAACAGTGTTTGGCACACAGTAATCATCAATTGCAAGTAGCTATTAAGCCTGGGAATTTATACAAAAAATGTTTACACACCTTAGAGTTTTGGCTGAATGAGTAATTTTAGTTGAAATTACTTGATTACAAGTATTACAAGTATGGTAGGCTGAATAATGGCCCACCAAAATGGCCAGGGTATAATCTCCAGAATTTATGACTATTAATGTATTTGTGAAAAGCAATTTTACATATGTGATTTACTTAAGGATCTTGAGATAAGAGATTATCCTGGATTATTCAAGTAAATATAAAAAAGGCAAGGAAATGGATTCTCCCCTCAGAGCCTCCACAAGGAATCAGCCCTACTGACACCTTGACTTTAGCGCCAGAAGACTAATTTAGTGCTTCTGATCTCCGGGACTGTAATATAACAAATATGTATTGTTTTAGACCACTAAATTTATGATAATTTGTTGTAGCAGCAATAAGAAAGTTAACAAAGAAGCTATGAAACAAAGATGATGGCATTACCACCTTGAAAAATAATTTGGTAATTTATTACAAGGTAAACATACATTTACTATATAATCCAACAAGTCTACTCCTGGGTACTTGCTCAAGAAATATAAAAACATGCAGTCTTATACACAAGTATTCACAGCATCTTTAACAATAGCCAAAAAACTAATAACAGCCCATCGACAAGTAAATGTATAAACAAAATTATGATATATTCATATAAAAGACTACAACATAGCAATAAAAAGAAATGAACCATTGATATTCACAACAACATGGATGAATCTCTAAAGCATTATGCTGAATGAAGCCTAGAACAAAAGGGTTCGGTGTTAGGGGCACCGAACCAACCTCAGTCTGTTAAGCATCCGACTCTTGATTTCGACTCAGGTTTTAATCTCACAGTTTGTGGGATCTAGCCCAAGTTGGACTCTGGGCTGACAGTGCAGAGCCTGCTTAGTATTCTCTCTCTCTCCCTCCCCCCTAACCCCCACCTGCTCACACACACACACACACACACACACACTTTCTTCTTTCTCTCAAAATAAATCAATAAACTTTGAAAAAAAAAGGTGAAGTTGGGGTGCCTGGGTGGCTCAGTAGGTTAAGCATCTGACTTTGGCTCAGGTCATGATCTCACGGTTCATGGGTTCGAGCCCCACATCCGGCTCTCTGCTGTCAGTGCAGAGCCCGCTTTGGAAACTGCCCCCACTACCTCTCTGCCCCTTCCCCACTGGTTCTATCTCAAAATAAGTAAATAAACTTTAAAAAAAAGTAAAATCAATCTATAATGATAGAAGTCAAATCAGTGGTTGGCTAGGGATGCGACGCTTTGGCTATAAAGGAGCATAAAGTAGGGTGAAGGAAATGTTTAACATTTGGATTGTGGTGGTGGATTTATGGGTGTGTAAATGTAACAAAACGTTTTAAATTGTCCCAGAAAACCAATGTGTATATTCAAGACTTTAAAAAATGTGAGCTTAGAGTCTTAAATCCATGTGGATTTTTAATTTTCCATACAATTTCCAAAAAATAGCCCTGGGGAATTGCAGGAATAAATATATCTCTGATAAATTGTAAGTCATCTAAGTCTTTAGATGCCATTCAAAATACAAAAAAAAAAAACATGAAAGGGTTACTGCTTTAAAGAATATCCCTTTTTCGAAGAGACATTGTTACTTTGAGGAAGCCTTATATTTTAGGTTGAACCATGTGGAATTATTCTATATGTAGGTTAGAAAACTTGAAAATCAGCAATTTCATATGATTCCACCTAATGAAAAGCCAATTTTTCAACCAGCTTCACTTCATGGCCAAGTATTTAAAAATAACTGGGTAACATATTCACTCTTTTCTTCCAAAGTAAAAAATTACATCCTTGAGTGAATATCCTTTCAATGTACATGTTAAAATTTACAATAGAATGATTGTTATTGTTTTATTCTCTGTCGATTGAATTTCAAATACAGTATATATTTTTAAAAGTACTTTTTCATACAAAATGCTGTCGGTTTAAAACACCCTGCATATATTTACATTCGAAATCAGAGTCACTTTCATCATATGTTACCACAGTAGAGTGTTTCTTCTGTAATACATTAAAAAAAAATGAGCAAAAGCAGGGTATTCTTAAGCAAACAGACTTTGACAAGCTGCTCTGCAAAGCTTAAGTGCATGTGTTTGATTACTTCAGGTATCTATAATTATCTAAAAGGCAAGCTAGAGAGAAGCAATTTCAATCCAATTCAGGTCACACCTTCAAGTCTTCACTTTAGTTGCTGGTTAAAATAAGGGTCTTGCTATGTTTGGAAACTACTGTTCTACAAGTGAGGTGGGGTGATGGGGATAAGACGTGAACCTATTATAAAAATAGAATTACAACGTCAGATTATATACCTGTCCTCCTAGGGTGAGGAGAGTTCTGGGGGAAACCTTTAACCCTTATGTCTTTTCTTCTTGATTTCTCTATCAATTGGGTTAAAAATAATGAAACTTATATGGACTATTTTGCTCTTTTTTGGAAGAACATATACTGGAAGCATAGTCCTAGGAATCTTTTTCCTTTGCATAGAAGGGGTTTAAATAAGCTTGGAATCAGGGCAGGGAGGGGGGGAAGAAGTTCTGTAAAAGAACAAAACAGAATGATTTATCTTATTAAGATGGGGGATCTGGGGCCTGGAGGAGAGTCCTATTCAATCTGCTTTTCATTACAGAGTGAAACCTAAATTGCTTAAAATCAAACAGAGATGTTACTGCCACTGGAACATGCACTATCCCCCTGGATATTTAGGAAGTATCCAGAACATATCCTCTTCCATTCCTAAACTCAGAAAAAAAAATATGAAAATGTCATTAATACTTTGATCTTAATTTTTTTTTCTGAGGTTTCCTATCTTTGGGAACCCTAGATAGTATTTCATAGAATTTTCAACATTTTTCCAACAAGGCAATTAATTCCTTTCTCTCACATATCAAAGTACTCCTAATCTTCTTGTTCCCACTATTTAATTGTTCTTCTTTTTCCAGTAAGCCCAAACTTCCAAATCCACTAAAAATCCAAATTAACAAAAGATAAGATACAGTTCTTCAGTGTGTTTTTATATTTTTGCTGGTATAGCCAAATCCACATATAATCCAATGAATGAAAATAACTATGTTTGGGGACGAGGAGACATATTTCAAATACTTCTTTTTTGAAATGAAAATAAAACGCTCTTGAATTGTTTGTTTCTCCTTAAACAGTCATACTTTTAACCTTCTGTTTGCCAGATGGTACAACTGACTATCCACTTAATGTGAACGTGGTACCTGGCTGGATAGGTTAGTTTGAGTCATATCAGGAAGAAAAATAGGAATGTCATTTCTCTGTTTTCAAAAAAAGTATGTTCTTTATTTTCTCCTCATTTGTCTGACTCTGAGACAGTGAATACTGATTATAAAAGACACATTGGTGCACCCAACTTCAGTCCATTTCATCCATCTGGGTAGAGAAAGTATGACAGGCGTGCGTGGGTGTGGATGTGTGTTGTGAGAATGTATAAGCAGGAATACAGGCTTGAGAGAGCGAGAAAGTGAGAGCGAGAAAATGGACTGTGAAAATTTAAGTCTACCCCAAATCCTGATTAACAAGTCTGCTGTTTAATCTTCATTTACCTTAACTCATTTTGTAGTCAGGGCACACGGGTGTCATTTTTCTCAAGGAAGCTTTCTCTGATTAGAAATACAGAACCAACAGAACTGTGGACTATTATTTTAAATGCTTCCCTGGTTCCTATCTTTGGATGCCTGTCAGTAAATACAGATACAAATGGAAAGGTCCTAAGTGTAATAACTAGAACAGAGTGTAGAAGTCAAATGGTCACACTGGTCATAGGGACAAATAAGCCCAGAGCTACACACTTCCTAAACAGTGCTTCGCCTGCAGACTCTAATACTTGCCTTGAACAAAACCTACTTGGCTTAACTTTGCCTTTCAAATTCCTTTCCCTCCTAAACCCCCACTGTTAGCCCTCTTTTGGCTTTGCCCCCTTGACTTATCTTTCCTCTTCCACTTATTTGCTCTAACTGGTCACCTTCTAATATTCTTTTCTTCTTGAATTCCTATTATCATTTATGTCAGCTACTATAACTCCTCTTATTTCTTGTTTTTATAAACTGTGGGGTTTCTTTTTCTCTACAAATGTACATTTCTTAAAAAGCTTATTATTAATGGATAATTTAATTATTTTCATAAAGTATATTATATTGAAAGACCCTCTGTGGGATAGGCTTTTTCTCACTTAGGGAAAGCGCATGGAGATAATAAACTTATGAAGATATACAAAGAGAAAAATGGCCAGCAACCCTGGACAGTAATCATAGTAACTGTTACTGTATTTAAGTATTTGTAGGTAAATTTTACAAAATCCTTCACATTCATATTATCTCGTTTAATTCTCATAGCTAATCATTATTATAGCTCCATTTTATGAAGAAACAACCAGGACTTAGAAAAGTTAAGCCCCTTGCTCAAGGTCACACAGGTGGCAAGTGTAAGAACAGGGCCTGAGCCCAGGCCATCTCTCTGCAAATCCCAGATTCTTGTCAACATAAAACGCTGGGCAGAGCAGAACAAGTTTTAAAAGTAAAGGTATACCATATACATAAGCTAAATTAAGGGGATACCTATGAAATAGATACTTCTATTTCATGCCTTTACTTTGGAAAGCTTGCATAAGTTATGTTTCATTATTCTCAGCTTCCCCTTAGTTTAGATGTCAGCTAATTCAAAGGTCAGATTTGGCCTGGTGCCTGCTTTTGGAGCTAAAGTTTTATTGGAACAAGTAGCCTCACCTATCTTTTTATGTATTGTCTAGAGATGTCTTAGTGCTACCACAGGGGGGTTGAGTACTTGCATTAAAAAAAAAAAAGAGCAAAATCAGGGTATTCTTAAGCAAACAGACTTTAACAAACTGCTCTGCAAAGCTTAAGTGCATGTGATCCGGAAAGCCTAAAATGTTTTTTATCTGGACCTTTTCAAAAAATGTTTGTTGACCCCGCTTTACATCATTTTTACATCATTCTTTACTATTGTTCATCCTTAAAAATCTAGTAGACAAATGAGAATAGACTGTAGCTAGCAACGTATAATTTTCTTAGAAGTAGACTCCATCTATGGATGGCTATCAAATTAACCATTTATATTGTCTTTGAATATTACAAAGTGCCAGTCACACTGTGTAGACTGATTCTACACCAGAGTACTCTTAATTAGGTATTGCAAATCAACAGTACTGAAACAGTCATGGTTGTGGTCCAGTAATTTTAAACACGTAAACTCAAATCATAAATAAATTTCTGAGTTTTCAGGTTGTTTCAGCAGAGATTTTGCTAATATTGGCTAATCTCCCCCCAGATGAGAATTCATTGATTTGGTTAAGAAAGAAAAATGTTGAGAAATGTTTCTGTTTTACAAAGATTAAATCTGTTAGATGTTCACTGCCTTGTCTCAATAGTAACTAAACAATATGATGTGACAGATGTGTGAGAAACTCATGTACTAATTATATGTCTCCATTTTTAACTTCTCAACTCATGAAACTATTGGCTCTTAGCAGCTGCCTTTTTCTTTCCTGCCTTTGATGGATACCAAAGGATAGGTAGTAAGAATGCATATATAGATACTAATATGCAGCTTAAAAGCTAGAAATGAATCCACAATCATCATTTCCCCCCTTAAATAACAACTTAAATGCATACTACAAGAGTTTATCAAAATCTTTTTGGAAATTCTTCTTTCATCAAGAACTCTCTCTCCAGAAAATGAGTTTCAGAAATCCACTTTCTGTTGAATCTATCAATTAAAAATTCCTTTAGTTTTTGTCTTTGCTTTGTTTCCTTTAAGAGAGTTAACCAGTTTTCATATACAAAATAGAATCGTTAAATATTTTGAAGGTTTTGGCTCTATTTTCTCTCAAACTATGCCATTCTATATTAGAGTTTATATCTTTTTAGTCTACATTCACATGGCAACCTTGCCATTCTTCCTGGTTGTTTTAGATGTCTTACCCTTTAGTGCTTTCTTTTTTATTATATTCTTGAATATAGTGGTCAGAACTATGAATAACAGGTACATCTACACCACGATTTTCTGTAAGAAGAGGATACTACGTTTCTTTTTTTCTCTTCCCTTCCTGGTGATTGTCAGAATTTTATCAGTCTTTAACAAACTCCCCACTGTTCTCAGAGAAGAGTCTACAATGAACCCTGAGTTGTAATGGATAACTCCAAGCCCATCACCTTGAAAGTATACTTTGGACTATTTTCTTCCTAAATGCACTTGCTCATTATTTTATCTTTGTCCTTTCTGAGCTCCATCTATCAATATTCTGTCCACTAATGTAGCTTCATGAGGTCTTCCAGCAGTTTATCCCCATCAGTTTGTCATTTCATTAACCAGAAGAGCTTAGAAATTTCATTGTGTATACTTCCTTTTCTACATCATTTATAAAGATGTTAATAAGACCAGCCTCTGAACTAATCCCTAATACTAAATGGTTAAATAGATCACTAAAATAAAACAATTTGTGGAAAAAAATTAAACTCTACATTTGTTATAACAATACAAAAGATTTGCTTGAAGACATTAATTAAATCAACTGGTGTAGAAGTAAAACAATAAATAAGGAGACCCTTAATTATTTATAGTGAGACCCAAAGGTAGTAGGTAGCAGGTACTTTGTTCTTTAACCAAACACAAAGAAGGGGAAATCGCCACAGTGTGAACTGGAGATTCTTCCTGGAGATTAACTTGCTCATAAACCACCACCAGTACACCAGATGTAAACACTATTATCCCTTAACACTAAGGGCCAATTGTGAACACCAAATCTTTATTTAATAGTCATAAGCATGATGGAGAATAAACTAAAACATTTCAACAAGGTTGTATTTAATGCAGGAAAACAACAAAAGAAAAAAGATACAAAGAAAAGAACTTGAATATAGAGAATCTGGACCATAAATAATGATTTTCTTTTTCTGGAGCTTAAGTTGTTCATCTTATCCAGATTGCCTGGCTTCCAAGAGGTTCTCTTCACCACCTACCACTCAATAACCCAAACTTTCTAATTCATTTCCCTCCCTGGAGATAGTCCTCTTTCCCTGTCAATAGCACCATTTAAGAGGAAATGTACTTTGTGACCTACGCAGCCATGACTTTACTCTTGTGAAGTAAGTCACAGTAGGATAGTCATCATCTTGAAATCAAAAGACAAGCCCAACTTTTGTACCAGAGGTACACACTTACAAGGCTAAAGGAGGAGCAGTTTTCTTATAAGAATCAATTGAATTGATGTTACTTTTAGTCAATATCAACACACAATTGTTAGTCAAGTAATATACATTCTTAAAGTCAGTGAAATATATAGGAAGTCTTGACTAGGTCATTAGAGAGAAATATAAACAGACATAAAGATGCAGATGTATCTGACTGGAATTTTGAAGGACTTAAAGCATGTTAATTTTAATTTATGAAAAAGCAAACAATTGTTTAGTCATATCAGCTCAACAGTCAAGGTACTGATTGATGGGATGAATGGAGTGAATGGTTTCAGATATTTTCTGAATAACACTGGAAGCAGCTGCTTATAGAGCCCTGTGCCACATCTCCTCAGTCCATCTGGGGTTTTAGCTGTAGCTGTGGTAGATAGATCTGGAGCAATCTGCAAGTGTCCCCACCCTCCTCAAGTCCCTGCTGCATCACTCCACCTTTCTTCATTCTGCTTGCCTGGAGGCAGCCCAGAAGTTGGGGAGAGTTAATTCTCCCAAGGGTGACCCTCATCAATTGAGCAGGAAATTTCACTAGACAAATGGCCTGGCCTGGAGGGACAATTCTAAGTGCATTCTATATGGTTCCTCAGAGGACCTCTGGAAGAACTGAGCTCCAGGTACACACGGCAGAAACCAACTCAATAAGACAAACTTCATAGGCTTTTCTTTCCTGCCTCACTCTCCTAACCTCTAACCACAACACCCTCTCCAGCCCCAGCCAAATAAACTAGCAGCAGCCGAAGCACTTCTGTCAGCCTCAGCTTTCAGGGAACCCAAATTAGCGCAGTATCTGTATATCAGACTTACCAAAATACTTGTCATTGAACAGTCCATTTTAATACCCGAAAAAAGGGCAATTTGTCATATTAACAGTCAGTAAAGTTAACCACAGGGAACATGAACGTCATTAACAAATAAAACAAAAACAACTTTTGTCCATTGAGAATGATATTGTGACCGGGTGCCTGGGTGGCTCAGTCGGTTAAGCATCTGACTCTTGATTCCTGCTCAGGTCATGATCTCACAATTTGTGAGTTCAATCCCCACGTTGGGCTCTGCATTGACAGTGTGGATTCTCTCTCTCCTCTTTCTGCCCCTCTTTCTCTCACTCTCTCTCTCTCTCTCTCTCAAGATAAACAAATAAACTTGAAAAATAAAGAAAAAAAAGAATGATTTTGTGAGGGGGCACCTTGGTGGTTCAGCCAGTTAAGCATTCAACTCTTGATTTCAGTTCAGGTCATGATCCCACAGATTTGGGATATACAGCCGTGCATCTGTATGGTGCATCTGTGCATCTGTCAGCACAGAGCCTGCTTGGGATTCCCTCTCTCTCTCTCTCTCTCTCTCTCTCTCTCACACACACACACACACACACACGCACACACACACACACACACACACAAATAATAAAAAAATAAATTTTAAAAATAATGATTTTGTCAGGAAGTAAAATCATAGAAGAATGACAAAAAGTATGTCACAATCCTACCAAAGTTGTGGAAATGTATGTCTGATTTGGAAAAAAATGCAAATCTAACTGTAGATATGAGATTTGTGGAAAAGGAACTACATTCATTAGGAAGTTACATAACACTACATTCACTAATATTTGTAAGTATACACAAAAGGGGAAAGTCTGTGAGGAAATTTCAAACCACTTCTGTGACTTAAAGGTCAGACAATGTTGGGTTAGGAATAATAGAGAACACCCTTCTTTTCATAACCATAATTTGTTCCAATTAAGGGAAAAACAAAGAGGAATCAAACAGACAGAAATCAAAATATCTCCATTACTACTTACACTGGCTCACAGGCCAGGAGCTTTCCTCATACTCATTCAATCACAGGGAACAACTTATCACCACAAGCACCTTGAGGGGAAGGCTCTACCACCATAAAACTTAAGGCAGGAGGAGTCAAACCACAAGTGCATTTTCTCTGTAAAGCTAGATCCCAAGAAAAATGGGAGTCAAGAGGAATAAACCATGCTTGCCTAGTTTCTCCTTCCAAACTCAACTTCCAAATAAATTCCTTTTTCTTCTCTAATGGAGGAGTAAGGGCATGGGCAGAGGCCATGAATAGCTCATGAATTAAATACAGGCGTATCCCTTTTACTGTGCTTTACTTTATTGCACCTCACAGAAACTAAACACCTGTGGCAACCCTGCACTGAGTAAGTCTACTGGTGCCATTTTCCCAACAGCATTTGCTCACTTTATGTCTCTGTGTCACAGTTCGGTAATTTTCATAATATTTCAAACTTTTTTTTTCAAATTATTATTATATTTATTATTGTGATCTGTGATCAGTGATTATGACTCACTGAAAGCTCAGATAATGTTTGCCACTTTTTTAGCAATAAAGTTGGTGTGGTGTTTTTGAACCAAAAAGCTTTACTGGCAGGTCAAGGGAACATCCAGATATAGGGTTCCTCCTCTCCCATGTCCCTACCCAGGGGAGCCCCTCTGCAGAAGAACAGGAAGCCCACCAGGCTGCCAGACTTCGAGAGCCTTGGGGGTGGGCAGGTTGTCAGAGTGGGCATCCTGGCCTTCCAGGTGGCAATCTACTGCTCCAGCCCCGACTTGATGTCCATGAGCTGCTAGTACTTCTGGTTCTGCCACTCAGTGTCTGCCTGCACATCACTCAGCTAGGCTTCAATACTGCTGATCATAGCCTGGGTCTGGGCCAGCCATGCTCCAAAGCAGGCCTCTGTTTCTGCCAGTGTGTCTTCCAGGGCAGCTTTCATGCTTAGCTGAGCCTGCAGCTCAATCTCTAGAGCCTAGAGGGTGAGCCACAGCTCAGTGACCTCTGCCTTGCCTAGCTGTAACTGCTCTGTATGGCCAGTCACCTCCCAATTCAGCTCCTGGGTCTGGCTGGTGAACTAGGCTTCAGAACCCTTTTGGCTATTCTCAGCCATGAGCTCATATTGGCTTCTCATGTCACTCAGGGTCTTGGCAAGGTCCATGACCAAAGCGGAATCCACCTCCACACTAACCTGGCCAGTTACCTGGCCCCGAAGGGCACTGATTTCCTCGTCGTGGTTCTCTTTCAAGTAGGCCAGCTTCTCCTTCAGGCCTTCAGTCTGCATCTCCAGGAGCTGGCCAGAGTCAGCTCAGCATGCACCCTGCTCAGGCCGTTCATGTCAGCCTCAGCTCTCATGGACTGGTCTGCTCTGTCTCTAAGTTGGTTGGGAAGTCATCCACAGGCAGAAAGGCACTGTCAGTCTGCAAGACAATCTTAAGAGTTCTCAATGGTAGCACCAAGAATCTTGTCCCGCAGGTCCTTGATGGTCTTGAGGTAGTAGCTGCAGTGGTGGGCGGCCTAAGCACCTGCTTCTGGTACCAGTGGTGGATCTTCACCTCCAGATTGCCATTGGTCTTCTCCAGGGGGCACACCATGTCCAGGCAGGAGGCCAGGTGGCTGTTGAGCTTGTGTCTGGTGATCTCATTGCCCACCAGCAGCCCGCAGGACCCGGCCAGCCTCCAACAAAGCTGTCGCCGTAGCCCCAAAGGATAAGCACATCAAGCTGGCGAAGAACACAGACACACGCCAAGGCCGTCTGAGCCCATGGGGCAGCTGGGCATGCAGAAGGCACCTCCTGCCCCAAGCGTAGGGAGCCACTGTGCAGGCCCCCAAGGTCGAGGTGGTGGACAAGTGGCAATAACTGAAGGAAGTCATGGAGAAGGAGGAGGAGGAGGGTGACACTGGTTGGAGGAGAAGTGGTTGGTGGGAGGAGTCAGCAATAAAGTATTTTTTAATTAAGATAGGTATGTTGGGGTTTTTTAGACATATGCTATTGTATACTTAGTAGGTGATAGTGTAGTGTAAACATAACTTTTATATGCACTGGAAAACCAAAAGAATCGTTTGACTCACTTTATTGTGATATTTGCTTTTAATTACAGTGGTCTAGAACCAAACCCACAATAGCTCTGAGGTATGCCTATACCTTCCATGTAGAAGGAGACTTTAGGAGTGGGGTCAAAGCAAAACTACACACCCCCAATAGACTGGGAAGAAGTTTCTCTGGATCTGTCACTCTCTGAAATATCACACAATCTCCTACAAACCTCACCACTGTCTACAATTAGTTTCTATGAAAAAAAGAAAGTACTTGTTAGGGTGAATTTGAGGATAACATGAGAGATTACAAAGTAAATACGGCCCTCTATTAGCTACCTAAAAAATGACTCAAGAATGAGTTAATCTGAATTCTTTCATTTGAATTAGAGTTCCTTGCATACATTTGGATTGGGGTTCCTAGACAGTCAGAAATGCAAACTCACCCAAAAGGCACTCAGAAGGCAACACTCACCCAAATGGACACAGTCCAGATACAGTCTAGACACTCAGAAGGCAACACTCACCCAAATGACACAGTCATTGGATGAAAGCATTTGCTTTCTGTTCTCTGGAAAGAAAAGTTTATGTGTTTTCTGTGTGATTCTGCTAGAGGGCTGGCTTTCCCACATAACAATATCCAGTTCAGTAACGTAGCTAATATTCAAGATGCTCACCTTTGATTTTTGACCAGTAGTTAATGTCATCTACTTTCAATAACTACCATTAAAAGGTAATTGAGAAATTCTCTTAGATATGAATGTGAGTTACTTTGAAATGAAAGTATAACACTGGAAGTCATTAGAATTCACTCCCATTTATAATAGGTGAAGAAAGCTTAAAGAGGCATTGACATTTCATAGGCATTTAAAATTTTAGAAATCCTCAGTTAATAACTAATATTGATAGATTTTTTTAACGTTCAAGGAGCTTTAATATATCAAAAAAATATTCCTAACATCCAAATTATTTATCCAATGGAAATATTAAATATGTAATAACCCTTCAAAAATTAAAGATTAACATTCTTATAAACATCTACACTATATTCGCTGAACCTTGACTATAAACTTATTTATTCAAACCATTCTAAAACTCAATTTAAGTCTATTCCCATTAGAATCTCATATACCATTATATTAGAATCTACTATATAAGAATCCCTTAATGCCTTAAACTTTTTAAGAAATAGAAAAAATGCATACACTAAAACCAGTTAAACTTTTTCTGGTATTTAAAATTCTTACATTTTTTTCTTTGTTAGCTTTATTCCCATCCTAATGCATGTTCTTATTCTTAGACATGGTTAACAGTGAGTTTAGTTAGCATACATATCTTCCTAGTAGAAACCTCAACAGACACAACTGAAAAAGTGTTGTCTCTAGCCCAGGTCACAAATTCTGAATCATCTGCCGATCAATCCTGATTGGACATGGGACAAGGATGCACCTAAACTTCATTTCTTTGGCATTATCATTGTTGGTGTATTAATTATTCATTAGCAAGCAACAAATCACTCTGAAATTTAGTGGCTTACAACACCATTTGTTATCTCACAGTCACTGTGGGTCAGGATTCTGGGCTTGGCTTAGCTGGGTCCTGTGGTTCAGGGTCTCTCACATAGCTGTAATCAAGGTATCATCCAGGAATGCAGTCATCACAAGGCTCAACTGAATGACCTCTCAAAGTTATTCATTTGGCTGTTGGTAGAATTCAGTTCTTCCTGGACTGTAGAATAGAGGATCTCTGTATTTACTGGCTGTTGGGAATGCTATAGAGCAGCTCACAACTTGGCAGTTGGCTTCATCAGAGAAAAAAAAAAAAAAGCCAAAAAAGCCAGAGAGAGACAGTGAATGATGAAAGCAAGTCTTTTCAAAACCTAATCTAAAAAAGAAAAAAGAATAAAAAACCTAGTCTAGGGAATGATACCTCATCACTTTTGTTTTAATCTATTCATTAGATGTGAGTGACTTGGCAGGGTCAGATTACACAAAGACGTGAATACTAGAAGATGAGGATCATCTTCAAAGACACTTACAATTGGAAATTTACTGATATCTGTATCTCACTATAATCACTAGAGCCATCTAGAAGTCTCATCACCTAGCTCAAGAAGGTAAATCTTCTTTTGTGAAATGTGAAGGTAAATCTCCTTTGTAGGACACTTGGTTAATCTGTCATCTCAGGATACACAGGTAATTTTTTCTACTTTCTACCTGGTTATTGTGTATGACCATGGATCATACACCAGTATTATGGGTAACCATAATCAGTACTCATCATTTGTTTTACTCACTGTTCTCTATATTGAAAACTCATATGCTTAGTAGAAAGAATAAAGCTTTCCTCTACATACTAAAATAAATTAAAAAAAAATAATCCTATTCTACTACATTGTCTTCCTTTTTGGTTTTCAAACTTTTCATTGTTATAGCTTTTTATGGAATATCATTATGAACTCACAGGCTTTCACACATTCAATTTATGTCAATTAACAATAATTTTTATTGTGGTCTTTTTTTACATTTTTTTAATGTTTATTTATTTTTGAGAGAGAGAGAGACAGAGTGCAAGCAGGGGAGGGACAGAGAGAGAGGGACACAGAACCCGAAGGAGGCTCTGGGCTCTGAGCTGTCAGCACAGAGCCAGATACAGGACTCGAACTCACAAACTGCAAGATCATGACCTGAGGCTGAAGTCGGATGCTTAACTGACTGAGCCACCCAGGTGCCCCTATTGTGTTTTGATGCTCAAATTTTCATGATTTGAATGTCATTACATTGCTTCTTTATCATTTTAGTCTTTATCCTTGAAATTTTTTTAAGTTTATTTATTTACTTTGAGAGAGAGAGAGGGAGGGAGGGAGAGAGAGTGCATATGCACACAGAAGCAGAGGACAGGAAAGAGAGAGAGGGAGAGAGAGAATCTCAAGCAGGCTCTGCACTGTCAGTACAGAGCCCAATGTGGGACTTGATCTCACGAACCCATGAATCATGACCTAAGTGGAAATCAAGAGTTGGATGCTTAATGGGCTGAGTCATCCAGGTGCCCCTATCCCCTGACATTCTTAAAAATGTCTTTGCTCTCTCACCAAAAAAACTGTATGGTATGTTTCAGAACTGCTGTTCCCAATCCTAATTTTCTCCTATTCTATGACATGGAAATAGATGCCCTCTAAGCAGATGTGATTCTTTTAGTGGAAAATAGTGTCAGAAACAAAATTCTCAGGGGCATCTGGGTGGTGCAGTCGCTTAAGCGTCTGAATCTTGATATCGGCTCAGGTCATGATCTCACAGTTTGTGGGTTCGAGCCCCTAATCAGGCTTTGCACTGATGGCGCAGGGCCTGCTTAGGATTCTCTCTCTCCTTCTCTCTGCCCCTCCCCCATGCACACGTACATGCAAACTCTCTCTCTCAAGTAAATAAACTTAAAAAAAAAAAACAAAGAAAACCAAAAAAAAAACCACACACAAAATTCTTAGCATTAGGAATATGCACATTTGTGCTCTTGTAGGACAGAGTGCTGATACTGTTAAATTTTAGCGAAACATATGGAAAAATAAATCCTTTTTAGAATCAAGTTTCAAAATTTTAATTTAATACTCTCTTACTTTTTAAAAATGAAGTTCTGTAAACCACTAAGAATTTTTGCTATTATGAAAGGCAATCAGGTAAGTAAACCTCACCATTTAGTTTTCTAAAGAGGAAATGAAAAACTTCCTGATTTAGCCTAAGCAGCTCAGGTCTACAAAACTGTAAGAATTCAAACTCATATCTGGTCAATAAAAATTATTAAGCAATCTTTTTGTGCATCCTCTCTGTTTCTCATAATTTTTTGCATCTCATATTCTCCGTGATTTAGCAGCTTTTCAGTGATCTATTGTGCAAAGTCTTTGTATTCTAAACCCTGCCTATTTAAAACTGCTTTTAAGTGTAGAAAGAAGTCTATAAAGAACTTCCACTGGGAAGTACTATCTCTGTTGGGAAGAAAGATGTTGTTTACCAAAAAAGGCCAAAGAGCCTGACTAATGTATACCTGTAGAAACGAACAAAATGGATGTGAAAATGGGGGCATTTGGGGGCCATTTTGGATGCCCCAAAATGGATGTGAAGGCTAAGGTGTGAGAGGAGCAGATATAAAGCAGTTTTAAGTTTGTTGATCTGCAGACATTCTCCTGCGACTCAGGACACTAGGCACAAAAATGCTTTGAGCCAATCCTAATACTGCTGGGACAGCTTCTTGAAATGTGGAGATGATAGTAACCTATACTAAGTCAGATAGAATTACCTTGGTAAAGTATTAATTTTGGAGTCAAAAGGCTCAGAGAAATGGACATTAAAATGGATTTACTATATATATATGACCACAGAACCCATTAGCTGTGTTCCTCATAAGGGCCTAACGGATACTTCTTTCATTAAAGCAATAAGGAAGGCACTGGCATCACTGAGTAGAGATGGCTGCTCTTTTTTAAGTCAGAAATGAAAACCGTGCATGCTCTAATAGAACTGGGTCCCCTAGTTTCAGAGGAGAAGACAGGATTCTAAAATAGGAGAGGCCAGGCGGTAGCACTTAATTTCCTGAAGCAAGATAGACATAAGCAGTGAAGCTGGGATGACAATGAGGGGTCCTTGCCCACAAAGAACATATGGCAACAGGGAATAGACCTTGGAGTTCCAAGAGGCAAACTTGACAGATAATATGGGTATTGCTTCATCTGTATAACCAAAAAAGATCAAGAGAAAATAAGCAGAAGGTTGCTGTCAGCCACTGCAATTAAATGTCATGATCCTTCACCCTGCTTCCAGATCCAGGCCGGTTCTTAGACCCAGAGCCCATTGATCAAAGCGGAGGCCAAACTCCTTGAGGAAGGAGCCTGCACACTACAAGCGTATATAAGAGTAACCCCCCTTATACTTCACCAGAGTGACTTAATAACCACTCATGAGAGAAATTTTACAATGATTAAGGTGGAATACACCAAATTTACAGGGCTATAAAAACTGAGATAATACTAACGCAATGCAAACTTTTTATAATGAAGTAACTAAGACATAACTAGTGGATCCCCTATTCTACCACATACAGCATCCTCCAGAAGCTGCAAACCTCACAGAATACAGGAATGACCTCTTAAGTTGAAGCCAATTGCTAGATAGGATTGATGCCCTGCGCACTAGTGGCTATCCTTCAAGGTGAGCCATACACTTTGAAACAATGGCCATTATATGGTGCTGAATCCATGGCAGTGGGAATGGCCCCTCATGCCATTTGAGGGAATTTGTGCTTCCCATTGCACAATTTAAGTTCTGCAGAAATAGAGTTCATGATTCCCTGGGGGGTGAATTTTTCTACCAGGGTATATAGTAAGTTTTCCTATAAACCTAAAGCTCCACCTGCCACGTAGCTGTTTCTGACAGAAAAGTTACTACACTACCTGATCATCATTCTCCAGCACTATACTGGCTGACATCAAATAGGGAAAATATGTCTGGAATTCAGGGCACTCACTGATGCACCTCTTAGTGTCTAGATGCCTGATGGTAACCACAAACAGAAAAATTACAGCAACCACAGCCACACAAAGGTAGAGTGACTAGGAGCTCAGACTCCCCACAAATGAAGGTTTGGAATACTTGAGAGAGCAATCTAGATGAGCAAAGTGCTGTCCATAGGCGAGAAGAATCTACAATGTGTAACAGAGGAGGAAAATAGATAAATTTCAGTTACAACCACAGCATTAAATACAGAAATGGGGTCTGTAGTTTGTTCCACTAGCCCTTTTATGTCAACTACTTTACTTGGGGTTTTAGTATTATTTTGGTTTTTTGAAGCTGTGACCAGAGCCACAAATTTGAAGAATCGGCAGCAGAACCCAGTAAACTCATCTTGGGTCATGAGTGTTATCAAGAAGGTCCAGGAGTGATGCCCGTACCCGATAACGCCAGCCTGAATTCTAGCTGCGGCATTTCCATCTCTTTGCCTGATGGCTTTCTCAGGCCATCAAAGCCTGCTCTGCCTCCACACACAGTGAACACAAACTTCTTGAGAATGAATGTCCCACAAGATCAACCCTCAATCAATGACTGGTGCACATAGTATATAAATATCCCAACCCCCTCCTACCTTGGCTGGGACAACTCTGAGCCTTATTTCTACTCTGTTTAAAATCACATCATAAGTCGCTGGATAATGTACTCTTCAACAGCTTTCTTCCCTTCCTGGTCTCATTTCCTCTGTCCCCTACTGATGTTTCCATGTATCCTCTCCCAAATATGTGGACTCAAATATTTGTTTCTGGACCTGCTACTGGGGAGGAATGCATATGAGATATACAAATAAGCAGAATGGGAAGCAAGAAATTTCTTCCTTTCTCATTCAAAAGTCTAGCAGATCACCAGCTAAGATGCCCATAATCAACACAGGATAACTGAGGGACATTAAAAATTGTGGTGCAATACTTGGGGACTGTAAAGGGGCAAGGTGTAGCATTTTTGAGTCTTTTTCTGTGGAATGCATAAGGAATTCAGAAACTGTGATGTAAAGTAAAGTTGAGAGCCAGAAGGCCTACTAGATGGAGATGAGAAGTAAGTATCATCATTGTTGAAGCTGTTGGGGGTCAGCAATTCCACCAAGAGAGTTAAGGCAGAGCACTTCTACAAGTGGAAGATCACTGTGCCCTGACCACACCAAGAGGCCAGACCACAGGTTTCATTAGCCTCAGACTTCTGCAGGCAATTCCATGAGGGTGCCAATGATGAGGAGGGACAAGGGGCTCTGCTCAGAACCCCGGGAAAACCCAAAGCCCCACAAAGCTAAATCTTCTCATTTTCCATGACCATGATGACATTTTCTCCTGAATCCAGGTATCATCCTTCCAATAGGATAGGAGAGGAGGAGTCCTCAGAAAAAGCTGAATTTTGGAATGTCCGAATAATTACACAAAATGAGACTTTTAAACCAAGAAACTGAGACAGTTTTAACTGGCTTGTTTAGATTCTGCTCTGGCATAATCCATAGTATCCAGCAAAGCAGGGCTCAAGAGGAAAATTTTTACGATAATGTCACTTCAACTATATAGATTTAACTCAATCCACACTTAACCTCATGCATTAAGGGAAGAATGCTTTCAGTATCTAATTTCTCAAGCACATCAAGAAGTCTATGAATACACTCACACTTTCTAGAGATATAAAGAGGAAGGTCCACACATCAGCTCAGCAGGCTGCACAGACAGGAGAGTCCTTAGATGTAGCCAGTCACATCCACCTGAGCCCAGGAAAGAGGCGACACTGTGGACTAAAGGATGCTGGACCTCAGGGAAACTGAAAAGGCCAACAGGCCAAAAAACGAATAATAGCTATCCCTGTCCCTTCTCCTTCTTTCTGCAAACTCTTGTTCTCTCACCTCCCCTATAGTTGCCCTATGTCTTCTCTTAACAATTCATAATTCAGCCACTGTGAACCAAAATACTACTAAGAAAGATAATCTAACACAAAGGAAATCTTTACATTCCTTAGATCTGAAGAAGTTCATTCAGAGGAAGAAATATGTTTATATTTATTTATTTACTTTCTTACATTTTAAATATATGTATATATATATATTAATTTTTTAACATTTATTTTTCAGAAAGAGAGAGAGTGGGGGAGGGGCAGAGAGAGAGGGATACAGAGAATCTGAAGCAGGCTCTGCACTGTCAGTGCAGAGCCCAACATGGGGTTTGAACTCACAAACCAGGAGGTTATGACCTGAGCCAAAGTCAGACAATCAACCAACTAAGCCATCCAGGTGCCTATATATATATACACACACACACACATATTTTTGTAAACCTCCATAGATAATAATGCAGAAACTGAAAGAAGAATGTGGAGATCTCAGGGGTTAACTTGTCCACACAACTGTTAGCCTGAGTTCCAAAGCCATGTCAGTATAAAGATGCCTTAAATCACAACTATAGAGTACTCTGTAAAGTGCCATATAAACAACAGTACTATCACTGGAAATCTAAAACGGAAAAGACAATATAACATAAAATTTATTTTACAGACTCAATATGATAATGAGTATGGGAAAAATAAAAAGTGAGTATGTGGCCTTCCATATGGCAAGGAAGTAGGGGAAATGTTGAGAAGGAGGGAATCAGAGGTATCACTACCGCCTCTGTCAAGGACAGAAGCAACATAAAGTAATTAAAGCCCAGTTTTGACACCAGATGGGCTTGGGTTTTAATCCTAGCTCTGCCACCTGCTACCTGTGCAATCTTGAACAATTTATTTATTTAACCTTTCTGAGAATTAACTGAATGTTGTGCAGATTAAGTGAGATCATATAACGTTTCTGGAACATCATAGATGCCCAATAACTATTAATCTTCCTACCCCATTCAAACCCACTTCCCACAACTAGGAGAGGGAAGAAGTAGAACCTTAGGTAAATAATACTGAACATAGAGAGGGAAGAAGCAGAGATCCAGGGAAAAGAACAGAAAAAGGACTGAAAGCTAAAATACCATACAGAAGGCTTTGCAGCACACACATTCCGATAAATCTGAGTAAATGTTTATGTCCAGTCTGAGCAGCCAAATATTCACATCATTATGACACCCACTAGGTCATCTCCTGCCTCCTCAACATCTTCTGGAGTCCATGTGAGATCAGTATCCAAACTGGGGACCCTGCCAAAATGCTTGTTCCCAGGCCCCAGGCCCTGAAGTTGTGATTCAAAATATCCTTCTGCATTTTCACAAAAGAAGTTAATATTTTGAGATAACAACTGAGGTGTTTCTCTCCCCATTTATCACTCCCATCACCAAATTTTCTTGTTGTTCTTCCCCTATTCAGTCAGGCAGCATTTTCTCAGGACAAAAAAATTAACGAGAACAAGGATCTATCAGTGTTTGACAAAAATTTTAATTCCACAGGGCCCACAACTTTGAAAGGGGAAAAAAGTGCTATTTTGAACAGTAAAATCCAAGTATTATAACATAGACCATGGAGTTTGGATAAGAGTCAGCCCTCCCCACCCACCCCAGCCCAAGAGTAGATGAAATCTGCCCATTAGAAGAACAGAAACCTTGAAGAAGGAGAATAGAATTATCTGTGAATGTGAAATTCCTGGCAGGCAAATATCAAGAACTTTAATGGACAATTAAGACCAAACCTCTGGTGGAATCATTAAAAAATAACTTTGGGGGCGCCTGGGTGGTTCAGTTGGTTAAGTATCTGACTTCAGCTCAGGTCATGATCTCACAGTTCATGGGTTCGAGCCCTGCATGGAGTCTGCAGCCTGTTCCAGATTCTGTCTCTGTCTCTCTCTGCCCCTCCCCAGCTTGTGCTCTGTCTCTAAAATAAATACACACTTAAAAAATTTTAAAAAATAACTTTGGAACTTAGATACAGCTTGAGGAAAAGGGGTAGAGCATAACTCTGAATCTGAATAAATTTAAACCTACAATGATTGAATAATCCATGAATTCCTGTTTTTTTTTTAATTTTTTTTTTAATGTTTAGTTTGAGAAAGAGAGACAGAGTGTGAGCAGGGGAGGGGCAGAGAGAGGAAGACACAGACTCTGAAGCAGGCTCCAGGCTCTGAGCTGTCAGCACAGCCTCAACCTGGGGCTCGAACTCACAAACCGGGACATCATGACCTGAGCAGAAGATGGATGCTTAACCAATTGAGCCATCCAGGCAGCCCCATGAATTCCTGGTTTTAACTAAATGTCATTAAATTAATATTTCTGTCATCTATTGGGAATAATAGCTCTAGGCATAAATTTAGCTGTATGAAAATTTTATAAAAGTCATATTTTCCACATATTCTGGAAATTGTATTACTTACCAGAGTTTTAAAAGCTACTTAGGTACTTCTGACACAGGTGGCCTGCAAACCACACTTTGAGAAATACTGTGAACTCTACTGAGTAAATCCCTTTACAGATCTTCAGGCTGTCCTATAAAATAATACTACTTCATAGAGTTAAGGTAAGAATTGAATGAAATAATACTTGCTAACTTGGCATATAGTACATTATCAATGACTATTACATGTTCTTAGCAGAGAAACATTTCTTACTCATTCCCGATACTTTTTTTTCCGTATTATAAGACCTTAATTACTGTAACTGCTGTTGTCTTTTATAAAACTTCACTCCATCTGCCCCAGGGGGTGAAAAAACTCACCTGATTGATAGATTTGGGAAGAATAAACTGGAGTGTTTTCAGTTCAGTTCCTTCTTGCTTCCTCCTGGAAACCTGTTACTAATACCCTTCTGCTGGGAACATGCCACCCATTACTCCCTAAGAGACAAACTCTGTCCATATAGTGAAGCTCCTTATACTCCAGCATTATTTGTTCTTGGGCAATTCTACTCAACTTGAGTATAGTAGGTTGGCCTACTTAGACGTCACATGAGCTACCTTACCTAGGCAACAGAGGTGCTCTTTTGGCTTACACCTACACCTTTGCAATAGCATGTTTATTAAAAAATTAGGGAGTGAAGGGGCAGCTTGGTAGCTCAGTCAGTTAATCATCTGACTTGATTTCAGCTCAGGTCATGATCTCACACTTTGTGAGATCAAGCCCTGCACCAGGCCCTGTACTGACAGTGTGGAACCTGCTTGGGATTCTCTCTCCCCACCTCTCTCTCTGCCCTCCTTCTGTCTCCCTCCTTCTCTCTCTCTCTCTCAAAAATAAATAAATAAACTTTTAAAAAATAATAAAATAAAAACAAATTAGGTAGTGAAGAAGACTGCTATTTAGTGAGTTCCTAAGGAATTCCAGCACTTAAGAGGGGTTAAGTAATATCCATTCAGTTTACAAAAAAGTTTGGCTTTTATATTCTTTGACTCATAAATTTTATCCAAAAAAAATTAAAGAAGTCTGGAACATGTATGAATAATTATTTTCATAATATTTATACATAAGAATTTTTATGATTAGAAAATGTAAATATCCAAAATAGATAGCTAGTTAAATTGTAGTACACCCTTAAAATGGAATACTATGCAGACATTATAAACAATGTTGTAGACTTCAAATTCTGACCAGATGAAATACAAACCAGATTTACTCTCCCACTTTAACAAGTAAAAACACAGACAAATAGAAGAAACAATTTTCAGATGGGACAACAAGCAACACAGGACTGTGGAAAGCAAACAAGCTGAGTCCTGCATTTTCACCAGCTTATTGCTTAGAGGCAGTTTCCAGCCCACAAAGCAGGAAGTTAGAACCCAAACAAAGATCATCACTATTGCCTAGTTGAGGAGACAGGAATAGAGATTAAAGCAACTATATAATTTGCTGGACAAAGTAACGAAGATAAGGAAGCTCTGTATAGAAAGAGCTCCATAGATTTGCAGATGGATCCCACTGAGTCTTTGGCTGAGTATTGATCTGCAAATGTATAAGAGAAAACTATGTAAGGTCAGGAGGAAAAACTACCAAAGAGGAAGAGGCAAAACAATTCCAGAGTTCACACAAGACTGGAAAAGTCTGCCTTCTCACCAGAGTGAACAGATTTCACAATATATGGTCTTCAAAAAGAATTCTCAGTAGGGTATCATCTTAGTAGTGGGACTAAATTAGTCCCAGACTAACAGGTTCTCTTCTCTATACTTACAAAGATTAACCTTGAAAGGATACAACTAATTAACTGTGTACCTGCATAAAATCTAACATTACTTAAAAAAATAAATCAAAATCCATCAACCAACAATACAAATTCATAATGCCTGGCCTCTAATCTAAATTACAAGGCATGGGGCACCTGGGTGGCTCAGTTGGTTAAGCACCCAACTCTTGATTTCGGCTCAGGTCATGGTCTCGCACTTCGTGAGACTGGTCCCTGCATCAGACTCTGTGCCATAGCGTGGAGCCTGCTTGGGATTCTGTCTCTCCCCCTCTCTCTCTGTCCCTCCCCTCCCCTCTCTCTCAAAATAAATAAATAAATAAACTTTAAAAATTAAAAAAAAATTACAAGGCATGCACACAAAGAGATTACAAGGCATGCACACAAACAAGAAAACATGACACATAACCAGAATAAAAATGAAACACACATAAAAATGACATAAATAATGGAACTAGCAGACAAGAATACTAAAACTGTTAATATAAGTAAGTTACACATATTTTTAAAAGTAAGGAAAAAGATAGCCATGATGAGAGAAATAGTGGGTATCTATTAAAAAACTGTATTTCTAGACATGTTAAAATATGATATCTGAAAAGAAAAAACAAAGATGGAAAGCGATCAACAGCTGATTAGACACTGGAGAAGAAAATATCAGTGAATTCAAAGCCATAACAATATTAACTTTCTAAAATGAAATACAAAAGGAAAAGAAAATGAAAAAATAAATTCACAGAGCATTTGTAATCTGATCAAACACACAAGTGATTAGAGTCCCCAAAAAGAGAGAAGGAGGTGGAGACAAAACAGTATTTGAAAAACAGTGGAAAAATTTTTTCCAAATTGGACTAAAATAGAGAACCCCAAACCTAACAAACTTAATGAACCCAAAGCAGAACAAATGAACAAAAACATGCCAAAACATAATAATCAAATTGCTGAAATGATCATTTAAATAGATGCAAAAAAAAATCTGGTTGACTAAATTCAACCCTGACTTACAATAAAACTCTCTATAAATTATAGGTAGAAAGGAACTTCCTCAACCTAAAAGATATTTATGAAAAATCTATCACCAATTTAAAACTTAGTGGTGAATGACCAGTTACTTTACCTGTAATAAAACTTGTAAAGGATGATCACTCTTAGCACTTTAACTCAACATTCTGTTGGAGATTCAAGCCAGTGAAATAAAGCAATAAAAATAGATAAAAGTTGGGGCATCTGGGTAGCTCAGTTGGTTAAATGACTCTTGATTTCAGCTCAGGTCATGATCTCGTGGTTCATGAGTTCTAGCACTGCATCAGGCTCTGTGCTGGCAATGTGGAACCTGCTTAGGATTCTCTCTCTCTCTCTTTCTCTCTCTCTCCCTCTTTCTCTCAAAATTAATAAAATAAACATACATACATACATAAATAAATAAATAAATAAATAAATGTCACTCATGTTGGAAAGGAAGAAATTTAAAAAAAAAATTATAGAAGATATATGCTCTATGTGAAAAATCCTAAGGAATCTACAAAAAAAAAACTATTAGTTCCAATAAGTGAGATAAAGCAAAGTCACAAGATACAAGATCAATCTATATATATATCAATTTTATTTCTATATTCTAGCAATACATATTCGGAAATTGAAATTAGGAAAACAATACCCTTACAATAGTAACCAGAGGTAGGAAATATTTAGGGATAAACGTGACCAAAAAAAAATGGGCAAAGCCTATATACAGGAAACTATGAAACACTGCTGAGAGAAGTTTTAAAAGACTTAAATAATTAGAGAGATATACCATATTCATAGACAGGAACATTCAATTATTGTTCAGATGTCAATTTTTCTCAAATTGATTAAAATATTCAATTGAATCCCAATCAATAGCTCAGAAGTCTTCTCTGTTTAAATTGACAATTTCTAATTCTAACTGAATGTATGTACTCACGCAAAGGAACTAGAATAACCGAAATAATTTTGAGGAAAAAAAAAAAACCTCTGTAGCAGAGAGAAAGTATTCTACATAAGGTCTGGTAAGAAACTTGTGTAGCAATCTTCTGAGAATGCCTGAAAATTCTTTTCAGTGATTATTCATCCTAAGTGAGTCGTTCAACTCCAGAAAATGCATAGCTTATAATTGATACTGGCTTAATTAGAAATGCTTAGACTGCAAACTAATGTTGAGTTTGTATATTCTGTCAGAGTTTCTTAATAATTCTGACATTTACATATAATTTTTAAATAACTTTTATTATAAGAGAATTAATATTTAGTGAAGAGTATTATGATTAAGAGAACAAGATGTAGAGTCAAATTGTGATTAAATCCTAATTTCACTATTTACTTGGACACATTATTCTTACTTTAATCAAGTTACTCACCATTACCTGGTTTCTTCATATATAAAATGGAAAATATGATGACATTTACATCATACAGTAGTTGAGAGGATTAAAATGAGATGTTATATGCATGCATTTTTCAGTGGATAAGGAATAGAGCCCCTGAAACACAGACCATAGCAAGGACGAACAAATAGGCAAATAATTAGTACAAAAGGGAGCATGGATCTTTGGTGGACAGTTAGCCATCTCAGACACCCTCTTTATATGGGATAAGATAGATTATGACTATGTAGACCTTAATGAACAAAGATTCTATCCTGCTACAATAGGAAATGGACATACAATTAAGCAGTCATAGAACCGATTATACCAAATACACTAAAAGAAAGAATGGTCCTTTTCTATATCTAATAAAAGTAGAGTTGGATTTACTATGAAGATAATGAATGTTAAGCTTCAAGATCCCCCCTCTGCATGAACCCTTTCCAAGCTCCTGAGGGATCCTTTAGAAATATATTCCTCTAGTGATGTATTTTGTAAAATTTGTAAAAAAAAATAATAATATGTAAGTAGCTGGACATATTTAATATATACAATTTATGAGTTTAAAATGTATTCAGCAAGAAACTAACCTGTGGAAAGCTCTACTAACATCAGCTATGTAACATCATAAACAGGATTTAGTTATCATGAGTACTTAAAACAGAAGTTATCTCCATTCAGATGTGCATTGACTAGTGCAATTTATACAATTATAAACCCATAATAACTTTTTTGTCTTTTTAATGGAATTATACTTCATATAACATATAAGAATCCATGTATTTGAAGGACAGAAGTCTGTAGCAGTACTCCAAATACTAAGTTTAACTGTGTGTGAAATCAGGCACTCTGTGAATCTTACTTATCAATAATAAAGAGAAAAATCAATCAGTTATGCTAAAGAAATTATCTATTCTCTTACTAGAAAGGGTCTTAAAAATGTTTTTAGAAGAGAGGCAATCAAAGCATATGCAACCAAAAAAGCAGAAAGTATTATAGAGGTGCCAGCCACCGATAAAAACTCATATTACTTATATCTTCCTGGATCTGAGGAGGTTCATGGTATCTGTCAACTTTTATAATTTTTGCAATTTATTTTTTCCTTCTAACAAATATTCACTCTTGTAACCTAATTTTTTATTCATTATTTTTTATTCTTGTTTTTAGTGAAGTTTTCCAAAATTATACAAGCTTCAGACAACACAAAACATGGGTCCCTCACAAACACAAATTTTAGGGTCTACTTAAATAGACCCTTTTAAAATATTTATTTATTTATTTTGAGAGAGAGATAGAGATAGAGAGAGAGCAGGGGAGGAGCAGAGAGAGAGGGAGACAGAGAATCCCAAGCAGACTGTGCACTGTCAGCGCAGAGCCCCATGTGGGGCTCGAACTCACGAACTGTGAGATCATGATCTGAGCCAAAACAAAGAGTGAGACACTTAACCTACCCCTACTTAAATAATATCTTATTGTGTACCACTGTAACGTGGAGCACACTTAAAAAATAATTAAACTTATTAACACAACATTCTGTTTGCTTCCTTCTAACAGAATAGTTCTGAATTATCAGCGATATCATTGATGTAAAGCACTCTGAAAGGTAGTAAAAGCCATATCAGTGCAAATTATTATCTTATTATCCTTTTAAATACAAGTATCTGGAGCTCTCAACATTTGTTTGATAACTATTTTTTATCTGCTAGTAAATGCATGACATTCCTGAGGCAGTGGAGGGTATAAAGATGAAATATATCTAATGCTCGCCTTCACAGAGTTCATAGTCTCCAGCATGAGAATACTGTAAACTGAGCATAAAATTAAGATACAAACTCTATGTCAGTGCTAAGAACTAAATTGTGCTCCTCCCCTCAAAATGCGTATGTTGAAGTTTCAACCCCCAATATGATGGTATTTGGAGATGAAGCCCTTGGGAGAGTAATTAGATTTAGATGAGGTCTTGTGGGCTCTCATGATACAGGTTTAATATCACTATAAGAGACACCAGAAAGTTTGTTCTCTCCGTCCTTTTCTCCACCATGGGAGGAAGACAACTGACTACAAGCCAAGAAGACAGTCCTCACCAGAATACAACTATGATGGCACCCTGATCTCAGGCTACCAGCCCCCAGAACTATGAGAAAATAAATTCTACTGTTTAAGCCACCCAGTCTATGGTATTTTGTCAAGACAGCCTGGACAGACCAATACAGTTAGCAAATATCAGGGTTTTTTAAAATTATAAGCCACATTTTAAAAGTGGAGATCATGACCAAATGCACACATGCATGCACACATTTCACACACACACAATACTTACACTTTCAATATGTTATATATACTCTCATTGTTTTCTATTCAAGTTCATTTTGTAAAATTCTGGTCACAGCCCTATTAATTGATTTTACAACCTCCTAATGATCACAACCTGTCATTTGAAAAATACTATTCTATGTGACTATTTTGTCCTATTAAGTGTGGACTTAAAAATCCATTAATATAACCTGAATGAAAACCTCCATTAGATTTAATAAAGTTCAAACTCTATCGAGTGAAAAAAAAGACACCGAAATCCTAACAGACCTCTTCTGCCAATTATTCATCTACATTTTTTATTCACATACATTGTTCTAGAGCAAAGACCTCAGCTGTTCCTCTGTACACATACATTAACACATACATGCACAAGAACATAACACACACTCACATGCTTCCACTCCCTGTATATATATGTTAAATTTGATTGCTTTTTCAGTGACAACTGCAATGAAGGCTCCCTGCAGCGAATCACAGGAGTCTGAGTGAAGGGGTTATTTTAGTGGTTCTTTACTATCCGAGAATTGCATTGAACCACAAGAGTTTTCTGACAGGACTTGGCAAGCTTTTCATTATATTCAAGATTGTTTATTCTGCTGGCAAATTTGTCAGAAAGGGGCTTGACGCTTTCCTAAACTACATTGTGTATGTTTGTGTGCATTTGTGCATGTGTGTGTGTGCACACATGTGCACATATATGTCAATATTCTATAAAATATATAGACATAAATGTATATATAGAAAATATTTTCTTAATTCTTTAATGGCAACATTTTTACCTGAGCTATTATAATGATCAATAATTATTTACTTAGAAAATACATTATGTTGATGGAATAATGCTAAAATACTACCTCCTTACTATGGTATTTATCTCTATTTAAAATGTATTTTCCAGCATCACTTTTGCATGTCGTAGAAAGTGATCCACTATAGTCATAGTGAAAACAGAAAGTATGTTTTAAAATACAAGAATATTGGGGCACCTGGGTGGCTCAATAACTTAAGTGTCCGACTTCAGCTCAGGTCATGATCTTGCGGTCCATGGGTTCGAGTCCCATGTCAGGCTCTGTGCTGACTGCTCAGAGCCTGGCGCCTGCTTCAGATTTGTGTCTCCCTCTCTCTGTGTCCCTCCCCCCTTGTGCTCTGTCTCCCTCTGTCTCTTAAAAATGAATAAACGTTAAAAAAATAAAATAAAATACAAGAATACTGATAAGCTTCTATTTTTCCAGTAGGTAGTCAAAAGTTTTACCCCACTCATTTCCCTCTGCATATGATGGAAAAATGATACCATTGCCCCTCCTCTTAATTTTTTTTTCTTGACCAGAATTCACCTGCATATTTCCTTACTTTGGTCATTTCAAGAATGGGCAAAATCAGTCTGGAGTTAAGGGCATGATCAACAATGTAGGGGCATCCAAGAAAGGTCCCTGGTATAACTCATGGAATCATGCATAGCAGTCTGTGATAAAATTAGATGCTCCTGAAACTCCCAGCTGTTTAACCATGCCAGAATGCCATATAAATTAACCACAGATTTATTTAGTCAAGTGAGGGTCAGGTGATGAAGGGAGTGAAGGGATAAAGAAGGTGGGGGAAAATCAGAATTACAGATATATGACTACCTGTTGTCATTGGGGAGCATACCCAATTTATCCCAATTTTAAGCCAATTTATGCTTTGTACCTATTAGCTGAGGGAGCACAAAAACTGTGCCATTGATAATTTCCTTACTTTAAAAATTACTAATCGGGGCGCCTGGGTGGCGCAGTCGTTAAGCGTCCGACTTCAGCCAGGTCACGATCTCGCGGTCCGTGAGTTCGAGCCCCGCGTCAGGCTCTGGGCTGATGGCTCGGAGCCTGAAGCCTGTTTCCGATTCTGTGTCTCCCTCTCTCTCTGCCCCTACCCCGTTCATGCTCTGTCTCTCTCTGTCCCAAAAATAAATAAACATTGAAAAAAAATTAAAAAAAATTACTAATCAAATCTAATTACTATATTTTCCAAATCTCTATTTTTTTCTTCATCTCCCTAGTTTTTTTTTCTATAATCCATATTTTCTATAAATCCCAACATTTTATTTCTTGCTCTTTCCAGTGTAACTCTTCCAGGCTTTCTAACTCTGCTTCATGCTGTTCCCTCTGACTGTAATGTCTTCCCTCCCTTTCTGGCAGGCTACTATTCATCTCTGAAGACCAAGCTCAGATAATTCTCCTTCTGGGAATCCTTCTCTGACCACCCAGGCAGAATCACTCTCTACCTCTTACCTAGGCTATAATGGGTCACATTATAGTCTTTGGTCTTTCTCTTCTTCCTCTTCTATTAGACTACAAACTCCTTAAGAGTTGAGACTGTGTCATATTTATATTCCATCTTCAGTGTCTCTTATAGATTCTGGTTCTAGGGTATTGAATTGATTAACTAATTGATCCATTGATTCACATGTCTGTCCTAGGTTCTCTACTCAGGAGCTCTACTTTATTATGAAGCATTTGTCTCTGTCCTTTCTGAATTTTTCAAAATGTATTTATTAAAACTTCCTGAGGTTACTTTGTATTTCTTTTGAAGTCTGTCTTTTTTACCTAAGATCTAAGCAGGCATCATGATCTAGTCTCACTTGAGAATTGTTATCATCAATGGTAGATGACACCATTCCCTGGAGTATGTCTGCATTATATTGGTTCCCTTGAATGATCAGAGACAAATTATTTTGAAAGCTTTCATCACCACTCATACCTTTATTTTCTAACTGAAGGACTTGTCTAGAAGAGCATATATCTCTAACAAGTCCTAGGCCAATAATAAAATCATGATAACTATTTGTCACGGTTGCTGTTGAACTTGAAGATGCTTTCTTTTCTAAGCCAGGCATCTCTGAAGATAAGACTTTTTAACTGTTAATGGTTCCAGAATTAACATTATTTTCTCAGTAATCAGGGCCCAATGATAGAGGGATTGCTAATTGCTGATTCTCTGCATGTTTGTCCAATATGCCCTATCTGGAAGGAGAGAAAGTGCTCTTATACTTAGTATTTTTTATTATTTTTTCCAGGCTGAAATTTGGAACTATTTCTCCTGTAATAAAACTCAATTGTAATTTCTCTTTGTTTTGTGTGGAAAGCAAAGAGAAGTCTTTCCTTATCTTATATCTGGATATATACATATCAAAATACTAATCGAGTAATCGCTTCTTGGCCTTTTGGCTAAGATCAAGTGTAAAATACTAATCGAGTATAACTCCTAACAAAAGGAGCTTTGAAAAAAGGAATTTTATTCATTTTTCTTTCAATTCAGTGATGGAACATTTCAAAAAAAGAGCTCAGCAACTTTGATCCATGTTGTTTAACAAAAATAGAATTTACCGGTCTTAACTGTAGACCCATGAGAAAGAAAAGTTATTATTACATGTTAGCATTCCAGGGACCTCAAGCCCCATTTGAGAATTTTTCCATAGGGTCCTCTTTAACATAACTCCATCTATTTTTCCAGTAGAAAAATCAAGTTCTCAAGTTTTCTGGAGAAACAATCCTTCCAATCTTTACCTAGAAGTAAGAAGAGGTTTATCCCCCAATCCCAATGGCTGACAATGAGATTACAGAACGGGCAATTTGGGTAACTGTTCTAATACAGATTTTGCTACCTTGTCCTAGAGCTTCCTGATTCCTGATCTTATCTTCCTCTTGAAGAGCTCTTAGCACCCACTCCTCAGCATTCTGTTTCTCCTCCCACCTTCTGTTAATGTCCTTAACATCTCATCATAATTATATCTTGAATCTCAGACTAAATCTAGAGACAGTTTCCTGATCCTGCATGTCATTCTCACGCACCTTCCATATGCCCTCAAATTACCATTGCTGCTGCCACAGAGAATTGCTAGGTTGAATACTGAATAGAAAGATTTCAGTAATCTAGACAAGAAATGAAGACATGGACTGAGGCGTGGCAGTAGAAATGAGAGGTTCACATTTGCAAGACAGTTCAGAGTTACAATCAAAATAATTTGGTGCTGGGGCACCTGGTGGCTCAGTTGGTTAAGCATCTGACTTTTGTTTTCCACTCAGGTCATAATCTTATGGTTCATGAGTTCAAGCCCCACATCAGGCTCCGTGCTGGCAGTGCAGCACCTGCTTGAGATTCTCTCTCTGCTCTTTCCCTGCTTGTGCTCACGTGCATTCTCTCTCTCTCAAAATAAATAAATACGCTTTTGAAAAATTGATGCCTAATTGGGGAGGAGGGGGTGATAGAAAGGGAAGAAGATATTAAGCAGAAATGGAAATCAGATAGCTCTTCTAGTTATTAGTTACTGCTTGAAAGGAAAGGGTGCCAGGGTGTGTGTGTGTGTGTGTGTGTGTGTGTGTGCGTGCGTGTGTGTGTTTATGCACATTTGTTATCATCGGGAATCCATCAAAACAGCTAGGAAGAACCAAGTGAAATTTCCTATATTAAGACCACTTTGACCTAAAAAAATGGCAATTTCACTTGATTCAACCCAAAAAAGTAAACCCAGCAAAAGTCATTTGCATTGCTTCCCATCTTACTGGCATGTTCACAACTTTCTATTTCCAATTTCCTTCTAGGTTTTGTGTCCATAGAAAAACACGCAGTGGTAAGTAGTACAAGCCTCCTTAGGCCTCTAAACTACCAGCAAATCTACAGATGTTTTCTTTTTAATAATAATAATACTAGATAAGTGCACTTCCACAAAGATTATATCATATTATCCTCACACTAATATCCCCAGGGAAGATATTATCCTCATCGTACATATGGAAACAGGCTCAAAGAGGTTAAACAGCTTGTCTGATGACAAATGGAAAGTAATGACCTCTAAGGATTCTAGCTGCTAGTCTGCTATTCTTTCCACTTTGTGTGGATTGCCTATCTATGAAACAGAAAAAAGGAGATTAGGTGTGCCTCCCATTAGCCAAGTCTAAATCAGCAGAAATAAACCAACAAAACAAAACAAGGTCAGCTTTTATTCTCTAAATTGTGATCATCTTACATGGACTTGAATGCATGTAGCAGCTTAAAAATTATTAAAATTATTGCTATATCCCTTTTTCAAAATAATTATATCCACAGACCTCCTCTCACATTACATCCTGTAGAGAATGTCACTGTTGGGAAGATCATGAAACAGCCTCACAGTAAAGAAACTTTTCCTGTTCTTCTGCCCAAATTTGCCTTTCCTGGTGTTAGCTGCTTTCTCCTAATGACTGTCTAGAGAACATGCCCAGTGCATTTTCTTTGTTCCACAGAAGAAGCCGCAGAAGACTTTGGATTTTAATTTGAAAAATAAATAAATGCCCTTGAAAAGGACGGATGCACTCTCCTAGGCTTCTTTCATTAATATGAGCTTCATGAAAGGCAGAGTTCAATAATGGGGTTCAAGGTTAGAGGCAGAAGACCACACAAACTTGGAGAAGCCTTAAAAAATTAGAGAGGAAAATGTGGTTTATTAGTTATACTAGTTACAGAATGAACAGCATATTGTATGTGCTGTGTTAGAGGTATGTTATGAATAACAAAAGCCCTGGAGCATTTACATATTTGTTTTCAGCAATCCTGGCAGTTGGACTTCACCATTCTATGCCTCTTTGCCAGAATCACTAAACACTGGTACATATGGCATCTGAAGTACCATATGCCATAGAAAATGTTAGCTGATGCCTATACTTCTATATTATATTTCTATTTCAGATTTTTGCAGTTTGAACAAAGAATAGTAGAAAAAACAAAATATTGGACAAGCAGTAAACAGTAAAGTGAAAAAAAATGCCTTCAGAGAAAGCAAATAAAGGAAGTGAATCTACCATGACTTAACATGGCTATATGGTAATGAATCAGATATGGGAAGTAATTGTTTTGTATGAATAAATTTAGATAGCCTTTCATTCTATTATTTTGGAGCTAAAGGCTGCAACGTGAATAGTGAGAGTTGACATATTTTTCTTATTCTTTCTGACATTTCTTGTTAAAATCATAATCTCCATTTGATTGAAATTAATTAACATGAAGGTTATAGTCAGCGACATCTAAAATCTAGGTTAAAACAGAAAATTCAAATATTAGGAATTATTTTGCAATACTTATTTAGATTTTTGATTGAGATTTTTCAGCTAGCATCTAGGGATTTTTTGTTTTTGTTCTTAGACACAGAAAGACTCTAAAGTTAAAATCAACATAATTGAATACTTAGCTCTCTCAAAACAGAGAAACAAACAAAATCTCATAGCCAACTGTGATATTGTGATTTATAAAAAATATATATATTTGATCCTTCAGATGGCCAAAATGTATTTCTCATATATATTTGGTCTTCATTCACAGTTCCTGGCTCACAGTTCCCAAAACCCTGGAATTCCCTGAGCTGTAAGAGTAATGGGAGCATCTTTTGTTATAATATTTGGTCTCTTATTCTCAGGCCCTGAAATTGCTTCAGAGCCATAAAGCTGAAAAAGGTATCTTGTTATTAACACAAACTCCTATTTTACCACAATTTATGTTAATAAAGGTGACTTCTGGAGCACCTAAGACTGGAACTGTTGCCAAGGGAACCAATTATGGCCAGAGGGGTGGAACTTTTAGTTCCCCCCTGATTTCTGCAGAGGTGGAAGGGCTAAAGGCTGAATCAATCATGAACAGCCAATGAGTTATCAATCATGACCATGTAACGAAGCCTCCATAAAAACCCAAAAGAAGGGAATTCAGAGAGTTTCCAAGTTCGGGAGCCAGAATGAGTCCACATGCCATCAATGCCAGGAGACAAGCTCCAAGACAGAAGCTCCGTTGCTCAGGACTCACCCATGTATCTCTTCACCTGGTTGTTGATTCATATACTTTAATATCTTTTGTAATAAATTAGTAATCAGGTAAATAAAATGTTTTTCTGGCTTCTGTGAACTGTTCTAGAAAATCATCAAAACCCAAGGAATGGGTTATGGGAACCTCTGATTTATAGCCGGTTGTTTGGAAGTACAGGTAACAACGTGGGTTTGCAAATGGCGTCTAAAGTGGAAGGCATCTTGTGGGACTGAGCCCTTTACCTGTGGAATCTGATGCTATCTCCAGGTATTCCTGTATTCTAGAAACAATCCCACCCCAAATTGGAAGTCTGGTAACAAGATACCTCTTTCAGAAGTATTGTATGTTGCCCAATAAGATGCATAATTGTATGTGACATAGAATCTTAAGCTTTTCCTAAGAGTTTGTTCTGTATGGGGTCTATGAAGAGATCTATGTAAACTAAGGGCTGTATTTTTCATGTCCTAATTATTCCAGAACCAAGAATCCCAGGATCCCACACCTACCCAAAAAAACTAAATGTACATCAGGACTATTCTGTAATGCTAGCATGATTCCCTTGACAGAGCTCTAAACCTAAAACCATATATGTGTTTCCTAGGGCTTCCATGACAAATTACTACAAACTCTGTAGCAAAACAACAGAAATTAGTTATTTCACTGTTCTGGGGGCTAGAAGTCCAAAATCAAGGTGGTGTTCTCTCTGAAGGCTCTAAGGGAGAAAACTTCTTGGTCTCTTCCAACTTCTAATGGATCCAAGAATCCCTTAGCTTGTGGCTACATAACTCCAATCTCTGCCTCCCTTTTTCCATGCCCTTCTCCTCACCTTTGATCATGTCTCTCTTCTGTGTGTCTCTTATAAAAGGGACCCTTGACACTGGATTTAGAGCCCATTCACATAATGTGGATGATTTCATCTTCAAATCCTTAATTACATCTGAAAATCTCTTTTTCCAAGTAAGATCACATTCACAGATTCTAGGGACTAGAATGTGGACATATTTTTTGGAGAGCAGCAGCATTCAACCCAATACAACCCGTTCTCTGCCACCTAAAATTCACATCTGTCTCACATGTAAAATATATTCACTCTATCCCAACATCCTCCAAAGTCTCAACTCATTATAGCATCAATTATAAGTCCCAAACCTCATCTAAATATCATCAGCTCAAAAGTCCCAAATCTCATCATCTACATCAAGTATGAGTTACATTCTGAATATGATCCATCCTGGGACAAAATTTCTTTCTGTGGACATGTAAAACAAGAGAAGAAGTTATTTCTATTTTAAAATACAATGGTGGGGGGAACCTGGGTGGCTAAGCTGGTTAAGTCTCTGACTCTTGATTTCAGCTCATGATCTCACAGTTCATGGGATCAAGGCCTGACCTGGGCTCTGTGCTACAGCGTGGGGCCTGCTTGAGATTCTCTCTCTTGCACTCTCTCTCTGCCTGTCCTCACACATATGAGGCTCTCTCTCCCCCCAAGATAAATAAATAAACTTATAAAATAATAAAATTAAAATAAAACAAAATAAAATAAAATAAAATAAAATAAAATGGTGGGATAGGCATAAACATTAGACATAGACAGGATAGACATTCCCATTCCCTAAGGGAGTAAGAGAGTCATTGCAAGGAATAAAGGGGTCACTAGTCCCAGGTAAGTTTGAAATACATAATGAAAAATTCTGTTAAGTTTTAAGGGCTGTGAATAATACCCTGTCTTAATGCTCTGCCCACTAAGACTCCATAGGCTTCTGTACAACCAACCTGCAGTGGCTCTACCCTTGGAATCATTATTACTTTTTCCTGAAGGGTAGCATATGTTTGCAGTTGCAATTTCCTGCTTGAGTAATTTTGGAAGCCCAACAGCTTTCTCTCATTATGTCCTGTTTCTGTCCCTTTCAGTCCAAGTTAGCAGTGTTCCTGCTGATATAAGATTCTCAAAAGACATGTGGGTCTCTCATGTATGTCACAGGGTCTACAGTATTAGATATTTCCTGGATAACCCCATCACTCCTGCCTTCTACTCAGATGATTGAGTGGATCCATGAGTTACACCCTAATTGTTTCAGCAAGTTAATCCAGCCATACACTCGGTCTTCTCTCTCCAGAACACACTTTCTTGATAGTGAATTTCCTAATGTTAGCATCCTTTGAAATCTGGATAGACCAAGAACTTCCAAAATCAAGTGCTGGCTCCTTTTTCCTCACAGCTTCTTCCTTAATTTATCTCTTTCCTCTAGCATTATACTAAGCAGAAAGAAAATACCAGCCTGCATCTTCAGTACTTTGCTTGGAAACTCTTCTGCAACATATTCAATTACATCATTTACAATTTCTGTTTTCTCCACAACTGTAGAGCACAATGCAGCCAAGTTTTATACCACTATATAACAATTCCTCCAGTTATATATAAAATTCCTTCAGGGGCGCCTGGGTGGCGCAGTCGGTTAAGCGTCCGACTTCAGCCAGGTCACGATCTCGCGGTCCGTGAGTTCCAGCCCCGCGTCGGGCTCTGGGCTGATGGCTCAGAGCCTGGAGCCTGCTTCCGATTCTGTGTCTCCCTCTCTCTCTGCCCCTCCCCCGTTCATGCTCTGTCTCTCTCTGTCCCAAAAATAAATAAACGTTGAAAAAAAAAAATTTAAAAATAAAAAAATAAATAAAATTCCTTCAGTTTCCAATAATGTGTTCCTCTTTTCCTTCTGAATCTTAACCAGAATTGCCTTTTCGACCAACTGTCTCCTCAAGGCAATCTAGATTTTTCTACCATGTGCTCAAATTTCTTCTAGCCACTACCCATTACCCAGTTGTTATATACCCAGAGATGGCCTCTGTGCATTGTCTTCTATGTTGTTTACTTCTTAACAGCAGACTGTGACTCATTAACTCAAAATCCCACCAGTGTCAAACTCAAATTTTCACACAACCAACTGTTCTAAACTTACCCCAAATAAGCAGATTTTTTAGCCATGAATAGCTTGCCTGCTTTGCTACCCCATACAATTACATACATGTATTAGCCACAGACAAGATAAAGACCCTAAAGTGCTGAAACTCTTCAGAACTCTCTGACCTAGAGAATCCTTCTGTTGGGCTGCTGAATGACCTCACCTCTCCTACTTGCCAACCCTTACAAGTTCCCTTGCCCTCTTCCAAGTGATGGCCCCCACCTGTGGCCTCTGGACAGTCTCATGCTCAAACTCACCAAAGTGTTGCCCAAATAAAGGCTGTTTATTAATCCAAGTTATATTTTTTCTTTTATCAAGCATGCTTTTGACATTATGATTAAGAACACTTTGCTAAATGCCACATCATGAGGATTTGCTTCTATATTTCTTCTACAAGTTTTATAGTTTTTGGCTTTACATGTAGAGCTGATCTATTTTCATGAATATTGGTATAAAGTGTGAAATTTAGTTGTTTTCTTTTGGAAAGGTTTCTGGGTTTTTTTTTTTTGTTTTTTTGGTATTTTTTTTTGGGATATGAACATCCAATTGTTCCAACGCTATTTGTCGATACAACTGTTCTTTCCCTATTTAATAAATTTTATACTTTTGCCAAAAATCAAATGGTTTTATTTCTATGGGTCTATTTCTGTATTCTCTATCCCGTTCTTTTTGTCTGTTCTTTTGCCAATACCACACTGTCTTGATTGCTGTAGCTTCATAGTAAGTCTAGAATTCAGGTAATATAAATTCTCTAAATTTATTCTTCTTTTTCAAAATTGTTTTAGCTACTCTATTCCCTTTGTCTTTCCATATAAATTTTGTAATCTAGTCTATATCTACAAAATATCCCCCTGTAATTTTCATAACTGTGTTATATCTATACATACATTTAGGAACAATTGACAATTTTCTTATATTGAGTATTTCAATCTATAAGTAAGACATATCTCTCTATTATTTTAATTTTCTCTGATTTTTTTGGTCAGCATTTTTGTTTTTAGCATATAAATACTACACAGTTTGGTTAGATTTATTCATAGGCATTTCCCCTTTTTGTCAGAAACTTCTTTAAGTTTAAAAAAATTGGTATCTAATAGTTCATTGGCAACATGCACAATGATTGTTTTGTGTACTGACCTTATGAAGTTGTGTTCAGTGACCTTGCTTGACTCATACATTTGTCCTAAAATTTTAAAAACAAATTCCTGGAAATCATTTACGTTGGAAATAATGTCACCTACAAACAGGGACAGTTTATTTCTTCCTTTCCACCCCAAACATCTTTAATTTCTTTTGCCTGCCTTAGTGAAATGGCTAGGACTGCCAGGATGATTTTCAATAATAATAATGAAAGTGGACATTTCTGCCTTTTACCAGTCATAGGAAATATTTAAGCGCAGCTCTATCTTCCCATGGGTCCTGTTCCTGTACTTTAATAAAGCCATTCTTTTTGCACCAAAAATATCTCAACAATTCTTTCTTGACAGTTCATTTCCAGACCCTAAGCTACATCAAATCACATTATTTTGGTGCCCAACATGCAGCCTGAGTCTTCTCATCTGGACTCCGACCCTCAGTGCAAACTTGGAATATAGTGTGACTGCTAACATGCCTTCTCATTGCCATGAATCTGTGGAAGACCTCAAACTTCTCTTCAAATGACAATGAAGGACTAGAGCACGTCACTTGGCACATGGAAGCTCTTAATAAGTACACACTCAAAGACCCAAATTACACTCAAAATAGCACTTCCCTATTAAATACTAAAGTAACACAAATGCTTAATGCAGTTTTTATAAAATAAAATGGCATTAGATATTTTAACTGCTGCACAAGGTGGAACATGTGCTATCATAAAAACAGAATGCTGTGTATATATTCCAGATTATCACAAAAATGTAACAGGATTGTTAAAAGATATAAATACTCCAATTGGTGCTTTATATGATCGATCTGTCTCTCTCTCTCCCTCTCTGTCTGTCTCTGTCTCTGTTCTTTAGTGATTAGTTAAACTCCTGGAGTGGAGGAAAATTTTAGTCAATGATGAAAGGCTTTTTTTTTATTGGGCTTTATTTTCCTCATAATATTATGAGGAATAATAATAATATTAACCTTATATTGTTTTCTTTTCCAGTGTCTCCCTGCCTGGTGCCTAGACTACTTCACTGCATTTGGTAACTCCTATATATAAAAATTCCCCAACTGACCAATGTTGAGCCATAGGTAGGGACAACTCCATGCCCCTACTCAGCAGGAAGAAGTTAGAGAAGATAAGACTTTCCACTCTCAACAACCTTGAAATTTAAGAGTCAAAATTGTTCAGAGGGGACTGATGTGGAGAACAAAGGCAAAAGAAAATGTAGATAAAATGAAATCTCCTTACAACTTGCAGCCCATTGACAAATACTTGAGACAGGCAGAGTATGACATTCCTCCAGGAACTCCCAACTATCTCAATGCCTTCCTAGAGGGAAAAAACAAACAAACAAACAAAAAAAAAACAACAAAAAAAAAACACCTTAACTTGACAATAGTCAGCTATACTATAAGTCTTCTTTAACATATGAAAATCTTTTTGGAAACTTCCTTTATCTCTACCCCTCCCAACTTAAAAATATAAAACCAATCACTCCTCACAATCCCAGTGCTGCTCTTTCTGTCCAGGGGTCCTGTCCTTGTACTTTAATAAAACTACCTTTTTTGTACCAAAAAAAAAAAGAAAAAAAAATCATAGGAAACATTCTATCACCAGCAAGTACAATATTAGCTGCAGATTCTTTGTAGTTGTCTTTTATGAAAAGTTCTCTATTTCCAGCTTGCAAAGAATTTTTATCAAAAATGGATGTTGAATTTTATCAAATACTATGTAAGGATCAAGTGACACAATTATGTGGATTTTTCTTTGTGAAATTGTTAATAGGGTACATTAAGTTGATTAACTTTCAAATATTGAACCAGCCTTGCATTTCTTGGATAAATCCCATTTTTCTTTAGTGTCACTTTCATTTTCTGGATGGTTGGATTCAACGTATTAATATTTTACTGGGGACTTTGTGTCTATGTTCTTGAGACCTATTGATCTGTGAAATATTTTGGTTTGGTTCTTTCCTATATTTGTCTTGGTTTCAGAACATTGTCTCATAAAATTAATTGTGATATATTTCCCTCTCCTTTATTTTCTGAAATAAATTGTGTAGAATTACTGTTAAGTCTCCTTTAAACATTTAGCACATTCACCAGTTAAGCCATGTAAGCATGGAGATTTCTTTTTCAGAAAGATTGTTTTTGTTTGTTACTATGATTTCAGCTTCTTTAATAGTTATAGTACTGTTCAGGCTATCTATTCCATCTTGGGTGAGTTTTGGTAGTTTGTGGTTGTCACAGAATTGGCATTCATCTAATCTCATAGATTTGTCCATCGTTTTATAGTCAGCCTTTTCCTTCTCAGTCTTGCTAGAGGCTTCTCAATTTTATTAATCTTTTCAAAGAACCAGCTTGTGTTTTCATTGATTATAATTTCTATTTATTTTTTAAATTTCTTTTATTTCTATTCTTATCTTTCTTATTTTCTTCTCCTTCTTTTGGGTTTATTTTCCCTTTTCTAGTTTAAAGTAGAAGCTTAGACTATTGATTTGAGACTTTAATCTTTTTTAATGTAAGCATCTAATGTTATAAATTTCCTCCTAAGTACTTTAACTCTGTCCCATAAATCTTGTTATGCATTTTTATTTTCCTTCATTTCAAAATATTTTCTAATTTCTCTTAAAATTCCCAATTTGATGCATGGACTATTTAGAAATGTGTTTAAATTATAAGTGTCTGGAAATTTTCCTATTTGTTTCTTGCTTACTATCTTTCTGATATCTGGTTTTTCCTTAGTAACCATGTACATATGGAAAGAAGTATTTCTACTGTTGTTTGGATGAGTGTTCTAGAAGTTAAAATTAAGTCCCACTGTTTGATGGTGATGTTCAATTATTCTACACCTTTGTTTATTTTCTTTCTATTCATTCAACTATTACTGTGAGAGGAGTTTTTTAATCTGCAATATAACTGTGTAATTGCTTTCACTTTTGTCATATGTAATATAAAGCACTGTTATTAGGTAGATACAGATTTAAGACTGTATGAATTATTGATAATGTGTCCCTTTTATCATTATGATAAATGATCATTTTTTATCCCTGGTACTTTTTAGCTATGAAATCTATGTGAGCTATTCACATAGTCACTGTAGCTTTCTATTGATTAATGTTTTCAGGTATTATTTTTTATCTTTTTAATTTCAATCTATGTCATTATATTTGCAATGATTGCTTTGTGATAGCATAAATTTGGTTAATGTTTTTTTTTTTTTTTCTTATCCATTCTGACCATGTTTGTATTTTCTATTGATGTGTTTAGGCCATTTGCATTTAACGTGATTAGTGATATGTTTGCATTCAGGTCTACCACTTTATTATTTCTTTTTGTTCATTTATCTGTTTTTTTGTTACTCTGTTTTCCCTTTACTGACTTCTTTTGGGTTATGTAAACGTTTTTGGGTATTCATTTCAATTTATCTATTATGTTTCTGACTATCTCTCTTTGCATAGCGTTTTTAGCAACTGCTCTAAGGATATAAGATAACTAGTCATCTTTTCACAGTCTACTTAGAATGAATATTTCACCAGTTGAAGCAAAATATAGATATATTACCACCACAGGTGTCTCTTTAGTCTCTCCCACAATGAAAATTCCATCAGAAAATGTTTCCTCACTTTCAGTGTGTTGAGTTGTGGTAAGATATACATAAAGTTTACCATCTCAACCCTTTTTAAGTGTACCATTCTGTGGAATTAAGTTTATTCACATTATTGTGCAATCTTTATCTATCATCAGAACTTTTTCATCACCCCCAAATGAAACTCTATACCCATTAAACTGTAACTTCCCTACCTTCTCCCCCAACTATTCTACATTTCTTCATGAATTTGCTCTAATTAACTCATATAAATAGAGTCCTAGCATATTTGTTCTTTTATGTCTGGTTTATTTCCCTCAGCATAAGTTTGCAAGATTCATCCAGGTTGCAGCTTATATCAGTACATCATTACTTTTTAGGGCTAAATATTATTCCATTCTCTGAATATAAAATAATGTATCCATTTATCAGTTGATGAACATTTGGATTGTTCCCACTTTTTAGCTGTGATGAATAATGCTGCTGGATGACATAACTCTATGTTTAACTTTCTGAGAAACTGTCACATATTTGTTAATACTTGTTATTGTCTGTCTTTTTTTACTAGAGCCACACTAGTGTGTGTGATGTAGCATTTCATTTAAGTTTTCCTTTGCATTTCCCCAATGAATAATAATGTTTAGCATCTTTCCATATGATTATTGGCCACTTTCTATCTTCCTTAGAAAAATGTCTATTTAAATCCTTTGGTCAATTTTTCATTGGGTTATTTAATTTTTTACACTGAGTAGTAAGAGTTCTTTCTATATGCTAGATATAAGACCCTTATCAGATATACGATTTGCCAATTCGCAACTTATCTATTTTTTTTCCTCTGTTGTTTGTGATTTTGGTGCCATGTCATAGAAACCTTTCCCAAATCCAAGGTCATGAAGATTTTACCCCTATGTTTTTTTCTAACAGTTTTCCAATTTTTGCTCTTACATTTAGGTATTTGATCTAGTTTGAGTTAAATTTTGTATATGGTGTTACATTATAAGGAATAATTATATTACTTAAAATGAGTTTTTCTGGTGATCAGTCAGGTACGGACACAAAATAAAAGCATAGAGAGACGTATATACTTTAAAGATATTTCTTATACTCACAAAACAGTGAGTGATAAGAGAAAGACATGGCACACCACTCAGGGGGCTATGTGGGAATAGCTCCCAGAGAGCTGGTTTAACCAAGCAGGCTTGTATTTTTCTCTGAACACATGGAATATGGTACCCCATAACCTTCTGGCCTCCACTATTTCTGCTGGGAAGTCAGCTCTTAATCTTATTGAGGTTCTCTGATAAGTGACATGTCATTTTCCTCTTTCTGCCTACAAGATTTTCTCCTTTCCTTTGACTTTCACCGTATTTACTATGATGTGCCTATTATGGGTCTCTTTTCATCTATCCTACTGAAATTCATTGAGTTCCTGGATGTGTAGGTTATTGATTTTCAACAAATTTAGGGATTCTTCAGCTATTATTTCTTATTTTTCTTCCTCTTTCTTTTTCCTTCTGGTGATATTACTACTACTATACACACTTTGGTACACTTAAGTATGGTGTCCCATACTTTTCTCAGGCTCTGTTAATTTTTCTCCCTTCTTTTTTTCTCTCTGTTCATCAGCTTATACACTCTCTATGAATTTATACTGAAGTCTACTAATTATTTCTTCTGCCAGTTCAAATCTACAGTTAGGCCTTTCCAGTGAATTTTTTTATCTCTGTTATTTCACTTTTGAACTACAAAGTTTCCATTTCTTTTTTTTTTTTTTAATTTTTTTTTTCAACGTTTATTCATCTCTGGGACAGAGAGAGACAGAGCATGAACGGGGGAGGGGCAGAGAGAGAGGGAGACACAGAATCGGAAACAGGCTCCAGGCTCCGAGCCATCAGCCCAGAGCCTGACGCGGGGCTCGAACTCACGGACCGCGAGATCGTGACCTGGCTGAAGTCGGACGCTTAACCGACTGCGCCACCCAGGCGCCCCTCCATTTCTTTTTTAAGAAAATTTCTATCTCTTTCCTTATATTATTTGATATAACATTGTCATTATACCTCCCTTTACATTAGTCATGGTTTCCTTCAGTTCTTTGAACATAGTTGTAATGGGTACTTTAAATATTTAAACATTTTAAATATTTTTCTGTTCAATCTGACATCTGGTCATTTTCACAGGCATTTTCAGTTGCCTACTTTTTATCCAGTATATGGGTCATACTTACCTGTTCCTTTTCATGCCTTGTAGTGTTTTAATGGGAACTAAACAGTTTAGACACCTCATTGTAGCAACTCTGGGAATTAGTTCCCTGCCTCAGGTTTGTTGTTATTATCCTCCCTCCCAAACATACACACAGACACACACATACAATATTAAGCCTCTGATGTTCTGTGATTAGGGTGGCACGGCCTATAGTTACTCTGGAATGACAGTGGTACAAGTAAGATTCTCTTTTCCTGACCACATCCAGGTGCTAAATTCTAATAATTCCTGGAGTATTGCCCTAATGTTTTCTTTTCTTTTCTTTTCTTTTTATTTTTTTTTCAACGTTTATTTATTTTTGGGACAGAGAGAGACAGAGCATGAACGGGGGAGGGTCAGAGAGAGAGGGAGACACAGAATCGGAAACAGGCTCCAGGCTCTGAGCCATCAGCCCAGAGCCTGATGCGGGGCTCAAACTCACGGACCGCGAGATCGTGACCTGGCTGAAGTCGGACGCTTAACTGACTGCGTCACCCAGGCGCCCCTGCCCTAATGTTTTCAATAGCGCCCTCACATTTTCTAGAAATTAAAAAAAAACAGTCCTAAAATTTGTCTGAAACCACAAAAGATCCTGAATAGCCAAAACCATCCTGAGAAAGAAGAACAAAGCAGGAGGCATCACACTTCTTGATTTCAAACTCTATTACCAAGCTATAATGATCAAAACAGTATAGCAACGGCATAAAAACAGACTTATAAACCAATAGAACAGAATATAAACCCATGCATATACTTCATCTAACCTTTGATAAGGTGCCAAGAACACACAATGAAAGACAGTCACTTCAATAAATGATTTTGGCAAAACTGGGTATCCACATGCAAAAGAATGAAATGGACCACAAACTTACACCATTCACAATTTCAAAATGGATTAAAGGCTTAACTGTAAGACCTGAAACCTTAAAACCACTTGAAGAAAACAGGTAAAAAGCTTCCTAACATCAGTCTTGGCAGTGATTTTTTGGATATGATACTAAAAACAAAGGCAAGAAAAGCAAAAATAAACACTAGGGCTATATCAAACTAAAAATCTTCTGTATAGAAAATGAAAAGATAAATTAAAAGGCATCTTACGAAGTGGGAGAAAATATTTGCAAACCATCTAGCTGATATTTGATCAATAACCAAAAAGAGAAGGAATTCATCCAACTTAGTAGCAAAAAAATTAATAATCCGATTTAAAAATGAAGAAAAGACCTGAGACGATAGGTACACAAAAAAAAGATGCTTAAGAGGCAAACATATGAAAAGATGCTCAACATCACTAATCATCAGAGAAATTCAAATCAAAACCACAATGAGAGGGGCGCCTGGGTGGCGCAGTCGGTTAAGCGTCCGACTTCAGCCAGGTCACGATCTCGCGGTCCGTGAGTTCGAGCCCCACGTCGGGCTCTGGGCTGATGGCTCGGAGCCTGGAGCCTGTTTCCAATTCTGTGTCTCCCTCTCTCTCTGCCCCTCCCCCGTTCATGCTCTGTCTCTCTCTGTCCCAAAAATAAATAAAAAACGTTGAAAAAAAAAATTAAAAAAAAAAAAAAACCACAATGAGATATCACCTCACACCCGTTAGCATGGCCATTATCCAAAAAGAAGAAATAACAAGTGTTGGCAAGGATGTGAAGAAAAGGAACCTTTGTATGCTCTTGGTGGGAATGTAAATTGGTATATCCATAATGGAAAACAGTATGGAGATTCCTCAAAAAATTGAAAATAGAACTACTATAACATCCAGCAATCATACCTCTAAGTAAATATCCAAAGGAAACCATCAGTATCTTGCAAGATATCTGCACTCCCATGTTCACTGCAGTCTTACTTACAATAACCAAGATATGGAAACAACTAGAGTCTCTGTCAATGGATGAATGGATCAAGAAAATGTGGTACACACACAGACAAAAAAGAAAAAAAAGGAATATTATTCATCCATCAAAAAGAAGGAAATCCTGCCATTTTTGACATGATGAACCTGGAGGATATTATGCTAAGTGAAATAAACCAGAAGAGAAAGACAAATACTGTATAATTTCACTTAGATAATTTTAAAAAGATCAAACTTGAGGCACCTGCCTGGGTCAACCAGTGGAGTGTATGACTCTTGATCTCAGGGTTGTGAGTTTGAGCCCCATGTTGGGTGCAGAGATTACTTTAAAATAAAATCTTTTAAAAACTAAAAAAAATTAAAAAATAAAAAAATTAAGGCCAAACTCATAAAATCAGAGACTACAATGGTGGTTGCCAGGGGCTGTTGGCAGCAGGGGTGGGGAGGGCGGGTGTTGCAAGTAGGTGAGAATAAGGAAATAGGGAAATGTTAATCAAAGGATACAAACTTATAAGATGTATAGGTTTTGAGGATGTATTGTACAGCATGGTGACTACAGCTAATAATACTGCATTGTATACTTGGAATTTGTAAGGAGAGTACATCTTAATAAACATTCTCACCTAATTAAGTAAGTATATAAGGTGATAGATGTATTAATTAACTTGATTATGGTAATCATTTCACACTGTATATGTATGTCAAATCACCACCTTACATGGCATAAATATATAGAATTTCATTTATCAATTAAAACTCAATAAAGCTGGAAATAAAGGGAAAAAAACAGGAGCAGAATTCCTCTACAAACTAATTCAATCATATTATAGCTCCTTGGAAAGAATAGTTTCTGAGTTCAGTGTTTGATCTCTGTGCCAAACCCAGGAAGACTCCTCCCAACTCTTATTCCCAAGTTCATTCATACAAACTAGCTGGCTTACAGTCTTGGCTATACTAAATCCCCTCCAATTACCTTTTGTCACAACTTATACTGTTGTTATTGTTGTTTTTAAGCCATCTCTGTGCCCAACATGTGGCTCAAACTCACAATCCTGAGATCATGAGTCACCTGTTCTACTTGCTGAGCCAGAGAGACACCTCACAACCTATACAGTTCTTGAAAGTCACCCTTAGGTTTAAACTTCACTACTATTACAAATGAAATCAATTCTTTCAGGAAGAGATAAGTAGCTATCTGCTTCATGACTGGTTCCCCCCCTCCACCCACAGGCAAAATTTCTGAACTAGGTCTCCTGGGGTAGGGCCAATGACAAGCTTCTGAGTGACACCAGGGCCCCACGATTCCCAAAGCACCATACCCAAAGTAGAACCTCTATTCCGCAAGTAAGGCTTAGGCAGAAGAAGGAAGTTCTGACCTTCTGACCACACTCACCTGAGACAGGTAAGCTAGGGGCAAGATTAGAAAAGCAGAAATCTTGCTCTTAATTGAAAAAACAAACAAACAAACAAACAAACAAACAAGCAAAAACAAAAAGAAATCCTCCAGTTCGGATCTGGAGGATAAAGTGAGCTCTATGTTCTTGGTTGCAGCAGTCTGCAGTTGAGTCTATGCCCCACTGAGTTGGTAAGAGGCAGGTAGGAAGTGCTCTTGGTTCAAATACCACAGACTTTAATTGATCCTACCAAATTTTCATAGATTTTCTTGAATAGACCTTTCTTCATTTGCTATTTGCCTTCAGGCAGTCCTTTAAAGGACTATTTTTTGTATATATATAATTTTCACTAGTTTCACTGGGGGATGGTTCAATAGAGCTCCCCATTCTGTCATGTCAGAAGTTGGTCTATTTCAGTTACCTGCATTGTTTAGTTGTATATGGTACTTATTAAAGTATTCATGCTTGCTTCTCACTAACTTTTCTAGAGTTAATTTGTTTCTCTCCACTGAAATAATGACTGCTAATTTTTTTCCTAAGTAATGTATTTTTTTAAATTTAATAATTTAAATTCAAGTTCATTAACATACCACGTAGTACTGGTTTCAGGAGTAGAACCCAGTGATTCATCACTTACATATAACACCTAGTGCTCATGCCACCAAATGCCCTCCTTAATGCCCATCACCCATTTAACCCATCCCTCCACCTACCTCCACTCCAGTAACCCTCAGTTTGTTCTCTGTATTTAAGAGTCTCTTATGGTTTGCCTCCCTGTTTTTTATCGTATTTTTCCTTCACTTCCCCTATGTTCATCCGTTTTGTTTCTTAAATTCCACATATGAGTGAAATCATATGAAATTTGTCTTTCTCTTATTTCAAAACTTATAATACACTGTAGTTCCATCCACATTGTTGCAAATGGCAAGATTTCATTCTTTTTAGTCACCAAGTAATATTTATACCACATCTTCTTTATTCATTCATCAGTCAATGGACACTTGGGCTCTTTCCATAATTTGGCTATTGTTAATAGAGCTGCTACAACATTGGGGTGCATGTACCCCTTTTATTCAGCATTTTTGTATCCTTTGGATAAATATCTAGCAATGCAACTGCTGGGTCATATGTAGCTCAATTTTTAATTTTTTGAGGAACCTCCATACTGTTTTCCAGAGTGCCTGCATCAGTTTGCATTCAGTGACTGCTAGTTTTATTATCAGTACTCTCAATTTCTCAAACTCTTAGCTTCTAGAAATTCAGAAATGAGGCTTTTGTTTGTTAATATCCAGAGTGAATACTGAAGACTGTGATACTAGTTATAATATTTATCTAAAATTAGGGAAGAAAATAGGTGTCTCTACCACTGTCCTCTTTTATCATTTTATCTCTGGGTTGGTTAATTCAGGTTTAGGAGGAAAGGATAGGGATGGCAAAGTTGGAAAGAGGAAAAGTTACTACAGTCTGAAGTCCACAAAGACTCTGAACTCATGGGGAGAAGTTAGTAGGACTTCCTGTTGCTGTGAGGTTGATACGTTATGAGGTAGTCACCTTTTGCTGAAGCCTGGCTGGCTTCCTTGAAAGTAACAGTCAGCAAGTGACTAACCAGGCCTAGCAAGACTGATCCTGACACAGGAAGCCACAAAATGATGAGAGACCTGGGGATGCCCAAAGGAAGTTCATAGGGCGTACTCTCCAATTACTCTAGGTCTTGGCTTGCAAAGTCTGCCAAGACCTCAGGAAATCTTTCATGAGTGCCAGTAGGAACCTTTCAGCCAAAGTGCTGTGAAAGATGATTCTTAAAAACTTGGATGCTTACGTTTGCAAAGCCTGTTTTTACTCTCAGTTGAAAAAATGTTTGCGGAGAGGGTTCTCCGAGAATCTTATTTATGACTAATAACAACTGTGTGCTGATTATTCTCCATTTGTCTCCTTGAGATTCAGTCTGCATCCTTCTATGCCTAGCTCGAAGTCCTCAGAAGCTGAGCCATGCAGACTCATCACCATGTTCCAACACCTTGCCACCTAGTCTCCTGTTGGGTTTGGCCAATGGAAGATATCAACATGAAACTGGAATGTTTGAGAAGAGAGAGACTGGCATTCTTTCCTGCTTCCTTTTTGCTATACCACTTGCTCTCTGGCAGTAACTGTATCTCTATTTCACTGGGCCACTCCTTCACAGTTGCAGTCCAGAAACACTAATTTCTCTCCAAAGAGTTTCTTACTAAGCTGTTTCTGTATGCTTCATCATCTCATTTACTCCCATAACTTTGCCCACATCTTTTTAAATAGTCTCTTCATTTGGACTGAATTCTGTTTCCTGCTGGGTCCCTAACAATTACTACATTTTAAAACCTATTGGGGTGTCTGGGTGGCTCAGTCACTTGAGCATCTGACTCCTGATTTCAGCTCAAGTCATGATCCCAGTGTCCCAGAGATCCCATGTCCCAGGGATCCCATGTCTCAGGGATCTGGCCCCATGTTGAACTCCATGTTGAGCATAGAGTTTGCTTAAGATTCTCTCTCTCCCTCTGCCCCTCTCCCCCACTCATGTGCTCTCTCTCATGAAATAAATAAAATAAAATAAAATAAAATAATAAATAAAGCCTATCTAAGCCTCACCATAACCCTGCAAGATACTATTATTTCCCATTTATAGATTAGGACATATGATTTAGACAAGTAAAATGCCCAAAGTCACACATCTAGTATCAGAGTTGGTATTAAAACTCTAGTCCTAACAAAATCCATGTTCCTTTTTCCATTTAAGTTTGTAAACAAATTCTATTTATGTTTTTTTCCAAAGATTAATTTTATTTAAATATAAACAAGGTTTTATATCAACTGTTTTACGAATATATCAATTAAGCTTGAGCCCTTATTCTGAAGCATAATTTAAGTTCACAAATCACTAATTCAAGTACAGTATCCCTGATAAACTTTAATAACTATAATGAGAACAAAAGACTCTTATTTAAAACAATGATAAAACCTGATAATCTGCTTTTGCCTGGTGCTAATTTTAAGTCTTCTTTGCCTTTGACTTTTTGGCAGACACCCTGCGTTACAACTCCATTACCATTCCTAGTTCCCTTATCCCTATCTTTCTGCACTTTAGAGGCTAATTTCCCCAGACTCCTTTGCAGGTATCTGTAGGCAAGTGACACAGGTCTGGCTAATGAAAAATGAAAGTTTTTCCTTTACTGATAAAAGGAAAGAACTATTCTTCTCTGCCCCGTCCCTTTCTTCATGCTTAGAACAATGGTGTGATGTCTGGATAATTATAGCAATCATGTTGTGACCATGAACCAGTATAAGAATGCCCCAAACATTTCATAGTATATACTTACACTAAAAAGAGTACTATAATTTTATATATTATATACAAGTACATATGCAATAAAGAACTGTTAGACTTAACTTAAAAAATTTCATTCCACAAACCCTCAAACCTCTGACTCTTGTTGTTGCTTTATTAAATATTGGGTAGATGAAAAGAATATTCATAAAATAATACATGTCATAAAGAAAAACAATACACTGACCAGCTAGGTAATCGGCACTCAGACTAAGAAAAAGGACAACCTCAGAGGCCAGCTTTATCCTAGATTTTATGTTTATCTATCTTTTGCCATTTTAATAATCCCTTATGCTTTCTTTTGTTCATCTTTATCCCCTTTGAAAGGCTAGGAATCAAGACCTTTAGAGTTCTTTCTTCATCCATGTTGCTAATATATGAAACACTTTGGTCCCAACACACTGTATGTTTTAAATTTTAATGTTTATTTGTTTTTTGAGAGAGAGAGAGAGAGAGAATGGGGGAGAGGCAGAGAGAGAGAGGGAGACGCAGAATCTGAAGCAGGCTCCAGGCTCTGAGCTGTCAGCCCAGAGCCCAACGTGGGGCTTAAACTCACAGACTGAGAGACATGACCTGAAGTCGGACGCTTAACCGACTGAGCCACCCAGGTGCCCCCCAACACACTATATGTTTTAAAATTCAGTAGACAGCCTGACAGCTTCCCTCCCCTCTCAAATTACAAGGCAAAGAGAATGGTGCAACATTAAAAACAGCAGGTTTTAAAGGTTCTCTTTATGTTGGTAACCAAAAGCCTTAGGGAGGACTGAGTTCATCTTTTCAGAGCTGGTTAGATGAACAGAGCACACACAGGATGGGGAGAGGGTCTTACAGTTAGGGTTGGGGGGGTGGTCTTTGTATTCAGAGAAGAAACTTCAACTTTGAGGTTTCTGAAGGGGTTCCCCGGCCCCTCCCTCCGCTCAGTCCTAGTCAGGCGGACCCCTGGCCGAGCCTCCCTCCTGAGATCCTGCATATGCTTCCTTGCTAAATGACTCTTCGCACCGTTATCTCCTCACGGGATACATCTGTTGGGTGCCTTGCATCCTCAGCTCCGCTTTCATCTCTTCATATCTCAACACATTGTTTCCTCCAGTCCTGGTGCCAGGGTGGAAGGGAGCCATCCCGCCCGGCCGCGCTCAGGGATTGGCAGCGAATGAATGATTGGCAGCGGGTATCTCTGTCAGGGCTTTGGCATGCTGCAGAGTAGAAGCCCTGTGCTAATGAATGCCATCTACACCTACCAGATGTGCCACTGGGTGACATGCCAGATCTTTTACATAATGCCATTCTGCCGGACAGGAGACAGCTGGGGGAGGGGAGTATATTTTAATGTTTTAATGCCATGGAGTCTTTTTTTTTTTTTTTAATTCAGATCTCCCGCCACAGCAGATGTACCCAATCAGCTCCCCTTACACTAGGCTAAAACCTATGGCTGAGGGCATCTCTGGAGAGCTGGAGTTCCCTGAACAGATCCCTTGGCTCTCTCCTATACTCATCACACCTTTTTCCTTCCTTGAGTTTGCTCGCCTCTCCCATTCAAACTCGGGAATTTTTTTTTTAAGTTGAAGATATAAAAACACTGGAAGGATCTGAAATGAAAGGGGAGGAACCACACTTCCTACCCCTACCCCATTCTCTCCTTCCCCATGCTAAATGTCCAAGAAGAGTTTTCTTCACCTCATCCCCTTCCTCTTCCACCGTCCACTGGAAACTAGAATGTATTTGTCCCCAAGGGTGATATCCTATCAGTGACTATCCCACGTCCTGGCTGAGTAGTTGTCTCAATGTGTAGGTGTCCAAAAATCCACGCCGTTGGAGAGGAATGTTTCCTGAAGTGGGATGAACAAAGTGGGAGGGAAGGGAAATGAGAAAAACACTTCTGACGGACAGCGGGTGTGTTTTGGCTCCCCACCCCACCCACCCCCACCCCGCCCAGCTCTCCACACTCCCTTCCCGGGGGAAACGGCTGGGAACGGGGATCGGAGGAACTGCCTACTGGGTCCCCCGCTCTTTCGCTAGACCTGCCAATCGAAACCGCCCCGAAATTCGGGGGCCTTGGCAGGGGCAGGCCTCTGCTCCTCCTCCCCAAGGGCCAAACCCCTCTCTCCTTCTCCGCCACACACGCAAGCACTCAGGCCGCTCCCGAGCCGCAGACTCCCGTCCTTTGCCCGCCTCGGCCCGAGCCCCGGCCGCCAGGCCCCTTCCCTCGCACCCGCACCCCTCCCGCTGCCGAGGCTCCAGATGGCGGCTCCTCGCGTCGGGCTCGAGGCCCCCAGACGCCGCCCAGCAGCAGCCGGCGGTCGTTCCCTCCCTCCCTCCCAGCTGCTGCGGCAGAGACCAGGATGGACTGCTTTGAGAGGAGGGCAGGCTGCTGCACAGGCTCTGATTGGGACGGGAGCCCCGCCGCGGAGGGGCACGCGGGAGCCGCGCTCACGGGGAAGCAGCTTTGCAGGCCCCAGGTGAGGAAGCCGCGGCCGAGGGGGCAGGAAAAGACGGGAAAGCCGGGCCACTCTCGTGGCGCCCTCACACCCACTCTCCCTCCCTGGCCTTCCTCCTCGCACCACCTCCCAGTCCTGGCCGAGCAGTAGCTGGACCGGAGCACCCGCAAGACCGCGGGGAGCGACCGTGCAGCTGCCAGGAGGGGGCGCCCAACTCCCCTGAGCCGGGGCTGGAGGGCGGGCTTTGCTGGGGATCCCGCCGCAGCCCAGTGGGAGGCTGTCTCGGCGGGCGGAGTGCCCCCTTCTGCCGGAGAGCGGTAATGTCCAGCAGCTGCGGCCGCCCCCTTCCCCATTTTCTCCTCTTCTTCCTACCACCCGCTCTCGCTTCCTATTTGCTTCTCTTTTTACTTTGCCTGCCAGGTTCCGTTCCTACCCTCCGTGTCCCTCCTTCCATTCTGGAACTTTCCTCTCCTTCCTTCGTCCCTGCACACGCTCGGGGAAGGGTTTGGCTGCCCGCGGGGGGATGCTGGGGAAGGGGATGCATTTCAAGCCTAGACTCCGGCTCCTCTCCACAGATGCTCCTCTGAGTGCCCGACACAGCAGCCCTGAGACTGGCGGCAGGGGTTGAGGTCATTCTCTCACGGGCCAGGGCCGGGCGACTCTTTATTTGCCGGTGAGTGACGCGTCCGGGAGCAGCGCTTCCCCTGAACCGGGAGTGGGGAACGAACTCCTCTCACAGGACAGATGTATGAAGTTCAGAGGCTTGGTACTGAGCCCCTTTCTCCCACCCAAAAGTCAGGCCACTCGAGGGCATCTTCCCTTTACACATATCCCTAAAAACCCCAAGTCCGTCCCCCGGGACAGTTCTCACAGCTTCCTCCTCCTAAGCAGTTTTGCCGGGTGCCGGGGCGGCACTAAAAGGCCACCGCACCGGGCGCCTGTGCCCATCTGAGGTCCTCTCTAATCCCCCGTGCTCTGGCGCGTGCCCGCAGACCCTCCTCTCACCCCGGCACCGCGGCCGATGGGCATTAGACCCCCGAGAGCACGTTCCGTAAGCTCCCAGCACAAATCCCCTCGGAAACATTAATCACAGCCACCAGTGAATGCAAAATGTGTGCCCGTGCCGTGTCTGCTTTTTAATCCCGAATGTAATTCTGGAAAGCAGCATCAGAAAGGGGCTCTATTAATCCCTTACACGAACAAATACCATCTCTGACCTACTAGACTTGTTTTCCTGCAGTTTCACAAAGAGTTAGCCCCACTCACTAGAGGAATGTTCAAAGATAGGAGAACTGTGAGAGACTTGCCAGGCATTTATGCAATAACGGGGTGCACTTCAGCCAAAAGGCATACCTGTTGGACAGTGGAATCACTGGCCAGGGATCCCGAAATTCTGCAGGGGCAGCAGCAGAGTATGTCCGGGGAGGGGGGAGAGTGGGCTGGGCAGCAGGCACCTAGAGAGTTTGGAAGCCCCAGAGGAACCCCAGTTCTCTCTCCTCCACAGGCTTGGGACCCAAGTGACCTAATCTGAGGGACTACCTCCTCATGAAGGCGCTAAAGCAGGCAGAAGGGCTCACCCACAACATTCAGGGGTCAGGGTTTGACCCCCTGAGGCCTGTTCCTGGCACTTGAGATTTCATTCTCATGTCCAATTAATCATATCTCCCTTCTCCCATTTTGATCAAAACCATCTTCCAGCCCTTCATCATTGTAATTTGCACCATTGCCTTTTATCTGCGATTAATTAGGAAATCGAAGAAGATAACGGAGGGTCGGGTCAAAAAATCAGCCGTAGGGACAGACGGATGGACAGACGGTTGGGTGGGGGGTACTGTGTGGGTGGGGCACTGCCAACCGAGCCCGGTTGGAGCCGCGATGGGCTGCGCCGGAAGGGGTTAAGGCACTCGTGGCGGGCTGAGTGGAGCGTCTGCTCTGAAATAACCCCAGTGGGCACAAGCAAAGACTTCTCACTGTACTACCGCAGTGGAGAGTCTCCTGAGATTCTTTGCTTTTCCTGTTTGAGTCTAGAAAAAGAGAGAGGAGAGGATTTGGGTGGGGTGAGGGTGGGATTCCTATTCCTGTCAAAGGGGCCTCCCTCCTGGCAGATGAACAGATTTAAAGCTGGGTGTTTTTAGGCTGGGATCTATTTCTTCTGAAGATCAATAGATTTACTTGTGCATCCTTTCCTTCCCTCTCCACTTGTCTGCCAGTCTGAGGGAAAGTGAGAGGAAGGGAAGGTGGAAGGGAGGGGAAGGAAGAAAAAGAGACTGAGAGACTCTGTTCTTATGATCATATCATAACTCCCTAGCCAAAGAGAAAAGCTTGTAACACGGCGTGGCTCCCTGCTCTCGCAGAGGCGCAGGACGGTTCCTTATTCTTTTCTCCCTCCATGAAATCGATCACGCCTCCCAGACGGCTGAAGGAGGGCACTTTGCCACTCTTCACAGCTTCGCCCCAGCCTCTTTAGCTTTCAATTGAAAACCAATTAAAGGTTTCTATAAATCTGTTAGCTCCCCTTTTATCTGGGGACCCCTGATGCATGCGATACTGCCCTTTAGATGCCTCTTCCGTGTTTTGTTTTACAATTGTTGTATCAATATAATGCGGCCTTTCTTCTCCTGTCTCTATAGATACAGATACACAAGGAAAACCAAAGCTATTCAGTCTCCTCATTTGTCCAGCAGCCTAACAGTGGTGCCCTTTCTCTGCTGCTGCTTTCCCTGCTTCGGGAGCAGCAGTTATGGTAGAAGCAGATGGCTACTGATTGGGGGAGCTTTGTGGCTCTAATACTGAATACTTTATGGAAAAGGACTTTATCATGCTTCGCTGGGCAGAGGAACAAGGGGGTGAGATTTATGGCCAGGAAAAATAAATCTTTTCCAAGTTGTGGCTCCTTCTCACCAGTTGTCTCTTTTGCTGGTGGTGGGAGGGGGGGTCAAAACACTGAGGAATTGGTTTTATTTTATTGTATTCTCTTTTCTGCTAACATCACTTCTTAGTCAGTCTGAGAGGAGAGGAGACTAAGAGCCAGAAGGTTATGAAATACCTTAGGTGACTGTTGCTGCATCAGCATTCTCTGCCCTCAGGAAAAAAGCAGAAGGGAATGGTCTTGAACGCTGTCTGGGGCCAGGTTTTCCCGGACGTCCTGTTAGTTCCTGGGTAAAACATCATCCTCCATTATGCTATTCTCTATAGGGAACAAAAAAGGATGTAAGTGCTCCCATCCGAAAAATCAGAGGAGGTCACTGGTATTGAAGGAGTGGGGCCCTGATGAGGCATATGGTGATGTAGGTATGCTCCCCACTCTGAAAGGGTCTGAGCTGCGAGGATGATTAAGGGATGTCTGGGAATGACAGTTTTGGGGCTCCTCCTCGAATTTTCAAGCTTTGGGGAATATAGAGATTCCAACACTCCGCTGAAGGTCTAACGCACCCCAGGATGACTGACCCTTGCGTCTTTTCTCTTTTCTTCCCCTCACCTGAGTTTTACCTCTCTTGAGTCAGGTATGCTCTCTGTCTGTTGCAGGAATGCAGCCCTTCTCCGTATGCAGTAGGCTGCACCTTTACTCCTCTTGCCCCCCAAACCTGTTCCCTAGAGCAGTGCCACCCTCTCTTCTACCCCTCCTTTAGGTCTCCCCCTCCCAGGGGCCACGACTAAAGACAGAAATGCTCCCAACTTGCCTACTGGCAGTTGGGCACAGAGACATGGAAGCCACATCCAATCGTGGGTCTCCCATTCCACATCAGACCCCTTATCTTCTTAACATTTGAAACGACATTTTCTACTCAAGAAACATTTGTTGAGAATCTTTCGTGTTCCAAGCTCCTTTTCTCTGCCTTTCCTATTATTTTACCTTGTCCCTAGAAACTGAAGAGGAGAAGCTAGGAGGAAGGAAAGGCATGCAGCTTCCGGCCACAAGCTAATTCTTCCCAATTCTGTGGGTACTATCACCCCAAATACCCACACACACCTTTGTGCACTGTTTCTCTCTGAAATGAGGGAAAGTGAAGCAGGAAAAGCAAGATTTAAAAATTACATTTATCTAGATTTCAAAGTGGCACGCACTTAGATACTTTAAGTAATTAACTGTTTGGGCTCCTGCTGCATGCTAGGCCGAATGCTCTGCCAGGCTTATTACATTTAATTATAACCCTCTTGAGTCAAACGCTATTCTCTCTAGTTCACAGATCCCCTTCCTTCACAGGAAACAGACGCACAGAGAGGCTAACTAGCCCGAGCAAGAAGTCCAGCTGGGATCTGAACCCCGGCTTCCTCTTGCCACCCTGTGAGATAAATGTTGTTTTTGCTATTTTACACATGCGGGCACTCAAATTCAGAGAGGTTAGGTGATTCGCTCAAAGACACAGAGCTAGTAGATTCCTAATAGGAGTGTTTGGGAAGCCAAATTTGGAGCTCTTAACCACCACCCCTGGGATCCTTCACAAGAAAGAGCAATAAGGAGCCCACAACTGACCTCTGTCACCGGGCCCCGGCCTGGGCGGGAGATTTCCCAGAGCTCGAGGCTACAGGCGTGGGGGTGGACAACGCGCCTGCTCCGGGCCGCGGCTGCGCGAAAGCGGCGGGCGGCCCGGGGAGGAAGCTCAGCACCGCAGCCCCGGCCCCGACAGGGGCTCCGTCGGCCTTGAGGCCCATAATGCTCCGCGCGCAGCCCGCGTGCGGGCGTCCGGGGCGGGGCCAGAGGCAGTGGGAGTGAGAGAACTCGCTGTGCTCGAAGTCCCCCGGGCAGCGGCCCACCTCGCTCCCCAGACTTGGGTGTGGAGGGGAGCTCCGCGGCTGCCCTGCACGCTCCAGAGCTCGCCCGCTGCTGAGCCGCCGCCCTTCGAGGCAGAGAAGGGGCAGCGTCGCTCAGAGGCCCTGGGCCCCGATCAGACCGGCGGCTTGGTGCCCCGGGCTTCTCTGCCCACCCACACTTTGGCTTTCTGGCTGCAGCTCTGGAGTTAACCCGCGAGGCATCCCGTGCTGCTTGTCCTACGTGCGGGGTGGAACTGCCTCAGCCTTTGCTGCCCTCACATCCCTGCGTTTCTAACGTGGCGCCGCTATCAGTTCTAAGGAAAGGACCCCCTGACGACTGAGGGATGGAAGTCTAATCAGCCTCCTGGCACAAAAGTGCTGCCTCTTCTGTAAAGGGGAGGAGGGAATGGGGATTGCCGCCCCTGCTTTTAACATTCGGGCCCTTCCTTCAGTAGCAGCGATCCCTGAATACCTGAACAGATTCTTCCTGCCTCTATCCTCCAGTACCTCCTTCCGGGTTCCCTAGAAACTTCGAGAATTCCTGTAGCCTTCGCTGAGCGGCTTTAAAAGCGGGTGCACAAGTCCCAAATTTTTTAAAAAGGAAACGCAGGCAGTGTTACTAACAGTGGCATTAACCCGCACTGAAATAAGTATTTAATATGCGCCAGGTGTTGTTCTCCGCACTCGCTAAGTATCACCTCACCCCTCTCGATAACTTTATGAATACAATTTCCTTTACCACTCTCGGTTCTCAGATGGAGGCCTGAAGCACAGACCGGTTAAATTACCTGCCCGGGGTCAGGGGCCAGGATTCGAACCCAGAGAGTTTAGCTCCCCTAGTGGAGCTGGGGCCTGAACCTGAGTTGTTGGTCCTTCTTGGGTCAGTTCTCCAGACTTGTGAGTCAAAAGAATGCTCCCTAATAAAGGTATTGCGACCTCTCTGGGATGTCCAAGACTGAAATGAAACTAACCCCGGCTCTTGGAAGTTATCCCTTACCATCTGCTCAGAAACTGGCTTTCCAAAAGTCGTTCGCCCTGGTTTTCTGTCCTCACCGCGACCCAGGAGGCAGCTCTTTGCAGATTTAGTTTGCTGAGGAGGAAAACCAAGGCTGAGAGAGGTCACCGGCAACCCTGCATATATGAGATAAGAATGCAGACCCGTGCCTCTGGAAAGGGGGTGGGTGCATGGCGGGGGGGGGGGGGGGGGCGGACACTGCCTACCAAAGCACGTGCGAAGCGGGCTGGGAGGAGGGTGGTGGTAAAAAGAGCATTGCTGTTCCCTCACGCCCAGCCCTCAGGACGCCTTTCTGCGAGGCAAGTGGCGCCTAGCAGGAGACAAGGGTTGGCAATAATTCCAAGGAGGCAGCAGGAGACTGGAGACTATGGAAAACATGGCGCTTCCTCCCTGCTCAGTCCAGGGCGTGTCTGGAGCACACCCAGCTCACCTCGTGGCCTCTTCTCCCTCCCACCCCCTCCCTCACGTTCATGGTTTACGTGAGCTGCTTCTAAAAGAGAGATCCCCTGTTGAAGGTGGCAAGTCTTGTTCTGTTCAGGTCCTGTCTAGTGTGAGGCTCCATACTCTTTGGTGACTCATCCCAAACATAGTGGGAGCCGTGTCTTCCCTTCATGATACTGTCAGGGTAATCTTCTGAGTCTCTCCCAGGGTGACCTTGTTAGCCCACATCGAACCCCATGTCTGTCATTGGCCTTCTCTGCGCTCAGCTTTGTCGCTGTGCTCTTTACTAAGACATGGACACCAGGGACTCCAGACATCAGAAATTGTCTGCGTGTAGCAGGCATAAAGCATGGAACCAGCCACACTCTCAGTACATTGACTTTCCCCAAGATATTTTCACACATTCAGATGATCCCCACTTGTCTGAGACATTAACTTCCTAGAACCCCGGGTAAACTGATTCTGCAATGTAGATAATGCTATGAGGCATCTGATCACACACACAAGGCACTAGATACTAAAACCATACGTGGGAAATCTATTCTTTAGAACTCTATTCAATTTGGCTTCTCCCGGAACAATTGCTCTTCTATATGACTTCACACAAACTATCTTCTCCAGAACTATCCTACGTGAAAACATACAACAAGGAGCACCTGCCTACTTTGTGAACTTGGAGCCAAGAAAAATGATAGTCCTGAATGTTTTTTTTTAATTGCTACCCTCAACAATATTCACTCCCAACCAGCTTAAACACACACACACACACACACACACACACACACACACACACACACATGCTAGAGAACCATATCTGATTAGATATAAAAATTGTTCAGACCTAAACTGAATTCTAGGCCTTTGGGAAACCTCAACATCCAGGTCTTTATATTCAATATATCTATTTTTCTTAGGATTTTGTGAATAATTTATTTGATATTTCTGGATATTATTTATTTTTAAAATATGAATTTTCCTCAAAACTTTAGAAGATATTACGAATTATATCTTGGTTATGTTTATATTATATTACCAGAAGACTATCAAATCAGTCTGGGAACTGGCCTTTCAATCAGCAAGAGAACAAATATGACTTTCAATCTCCTTGCATGTTATTTCTAATATTTGGTAATGTATCTACAGTATTGTTTATAGTAGTCATGCAGTTACTGTTGTTTGTGGCAAGTTGATCTTTGAATTCTCTGAGATACCACTTCTCCAAGTATTAGAATTGAAGAAAGACTTACATTGGTAGTTTTTAAGTGCCTATGATGCTTGAATCAAAATCATGAAAGATGGTTTTCACTCAAACAGTCCAATATGTTATATGACCAGGGGAGCAGTTTAGGTATGAGAGCATAGTTTGTGAAGAAATCAAACTATATTTCCAAAGCTGTAGCAAAGCAATATGATTTGGTGCTGTGTGGCTACTGACTGATATCTATTCCCCCAAATCTTTTTCAGTTTTTTCCCCTTTATTTGCCTCCCTTTTCCTCAGAGAAAATCAGATGTCTGCCTCTCTCTTTAGCCTTCAGGAAAGTATGCCATGGACAGATTCCAAGCTAGAAAGTCCTGGGCATGTGTGCATTCTTCCTGGACCCCCTTCCCAGGAGAGGAATGTTTATGCTGCTCATCCCCCAGCAGCCCAATTTAAAATCAAAGTCCATACCTCAGAGAACTAGCTGGGATCAGATGCTAGGTATTTCTCCTAGTATTAACCCAGTGTAAGTCAATCAGCACCTGTCTTTTTAACTCAGGAATCATACACAGCCTAAAATAGAGAGATAAAGAGGTGAGATTCAAGTACTGAGTGTTGGGATAATGTCCCTTCTCCTGGCTGCGTAAAGAAATTTGATGTAGGACCTCTCAACGTGGTGACATTCCTAAGGCCTAGAGTCAGTCTTCTTAAAATCTGATGCTCTCTCCCATTTGAGACCACTCCACAGCCCTTGGTCCCCAGTCTGCCTGGAAAGCTGGGATCAGGGAGTGAGGAAGCTTGGAGTGGTGACTGTGGCCCTACTTATAGTTCCTTCTGTCCACCCTTCTCCTCCTGCTGAGACCTATTCAAGCACTGTGGTGTCTGAGTCTAGGAAGGACATTGTAACCTACAGATTTGACAAAACTGGGATAGTCCTTGCCAGCTCTCTAGATATTATATGGGGAGTGGTATAAAAGCTGGGAGAACCTAACGGGTCAGATGCTGGATATTGGATTTGGTTCACAGGTCACAGTCACACAGATGAGCATGAGGCACTGATTTCAGATTTGTGGTAGTTGTCTCCAATATTATCTCAGTTTGTCAGCCCTGCTAAAAGTCATACTCAGAAGCTAGTAAGCCAGTTAACTAGGACTCAGATCCAGGAGAGGAAATGAATTACACAAAGTCCTCAAAGGCTATCCAGCTCAGAGCTGAACTCCCAAAAGAAGGGGAAGGGGAACTTGAGATCCCTCAGAGTTATAAGCTTGAGAAAGGTAGGTTATAATCATAATGAGAATAGTTGTAGTAGAGCAGCAGCATTAAAAAACAACTACCATGTATTGAGAAACAGGATGAAGCAAGAAAAGTGTGAGTCAGGAGTAATGATCTCTGAACTTGAGAGACTGGAGTCCCTCCTCCCAGGCTACAGGATTATCCATCCTTTGAGAGTCTGGCTGTCCCTGGACCAGCCTGGCAAACATTCACTCCTTTATCCCCAATGAACCATCTATAGTACTTAGGCAAGGAATAGACCCAAACTAAGATTGCCATGTACACTTATACAAAACAAAGTGCCCCCATCCCTGTAAACTTTTACCCAGTCAGCAAGTATGCCTCTTCTTGTCTCTGAGTTATCCCTTAGAACATTTCTTATTCTCCAAGATAAGGCTGTGCAATGCAATACCCCTCCATGAAGTTCCATTCTGTACCTCCCCCCAACACTCACAGCCCCATCCAGAGACTTCCCTGTGTGAAATTAGTAAGTGTAGGAAAAAGTCTCCACAGTCTGTTTCATTGACCATCCTCTTGTCTCCCAGTGCATTTTCCCTCTCACCATGAATTGCATTTTTTTTTCTTTTTTTGGCAACTGAGACTTGCTGGTGGAGTGCTTTGGAAATAGGATTAGAGGGGGATGGATCAGGACTTGGAAAGGAAGAGAGAAAGCAAAATAATGTGCTTTCATTCTTAAAGGGTAATAATCCTCCTGAGTGAGTTATTCTTGGAGACTTCACCAGCCTCCTATCAACTGAAGTTGAGGTATTTGGGGGCCCCATTTCTCTACCCTGGAAGGAGAAAGGGCATTTCCATCTAATATTCTCTAAGAATCAGATTTCCTTTCTTACACTTTCTCCACCCTCTCACTTAGTTCATAAAAGGCACCACCTCCGGAATCATTCATCAACATCTCTCCAGCCTTCTCTTCCAAAACAATACTGCAGTTGTCTACGTGTGTGTGTGTGTGTGTGTGTGTGTGTGTGTGTGTGTGTACCATAATTGCAGGAAGCCTTGCTAAGGCAGAGCAAGGTGAACATACCTTCACTCTTCATTGTTGTCTCTCTAATTATTTAATTGGAAATAAAATCCCAGGGAAAAGAGCTCCAAATATAAACCCATTGTTCCATGTGAATTAGATCAAACTATTGACTGAGATGCATTTTTATAATACTGTTTGCAACTGAATAAATGCCTCAATCCTTCATTTAGTATCAGCGATTCCAGGAAGTAATAACGCAGAGTGATTTCAAAGTAGTTTATGCACCATTTTAGCCCATAAATTTCTAGGGAAATAAAAGTAATTTCTACATTTTCTTTACATCCTATTAATAATTGTCATTAAGACCATTTATATTACCAGGCAAAATGTGCACCACTTAAAATACTGGAAAACCCTCAAAGTAGGAATGCTGAGCTTAATCTTACCCATAGTTGTTTTTTGCTATAGCAGTCATTCAATACATAAGATAGAGAGTTGGTTGGATTCATAGAATGTTAGCAATTCTTTTATTTGGGGATTTTAATTTGAAATCAGTAGGGGAAATCTTAATTAGGGGTCAGAAAAGTGGAATTGAGAACAAGTATCTGATGACCAGATTCTCAATACATCTCTCCCCTCACTGATATATAGAATCTTAGCTATTTTCTAGCTTGGGATTTGGACAGTCAAGCTCCCCACACCCAACTTAAGTGTCAGAAGCATTTTTTTTTTAAATTTTTATACAAACTGGAGTTTAGGTTTCAGAACTTCAGAGGAGACATAGTCTAAGTGTCCTGTATATTTAAGAAAAGAAAGGCCAACGGAAAGAAAAATGTTTTCCACTTAGAGTTTAAGGTTATCTAAGTGCCCACACACTGAAGTGGATGCTTTTATATTTACAATATGTAGGAGAATTTTTTTAATGGAATTGAATGGAGAGATGACTCTTCCTGGGAAAGGAACACTTTCTGTACTCTGTATAACAGCAAAAGGAGGCTCCAAGGAGTGTTCTGATCAACAGTTTAATGGAATAAGGGTCTTGGGCACTGCACACACACACACACACACACACACACACACACACACACAGACACACACACACTCTGTCACTTTGTCAGGCTGGAACACCTCTCTAAGAGACCACAACTCTCTTTTGGCTACTTCTTTATCTTAACTTGCTGTTGTTAACATCTGTGCCCCTCCTGCCCTTTCTTTTTCCTTTTTTTCTCTGAATTCACTTAAGTGTCTGGCCACTATTCTTCATCCCTGCAGGTTTTCTTCCAGATGTTTGAAGCATTTTTTTTTGACATTTCTAATTCTTCCACCCTTTTTTAAAACAAGTGATAGGGGAAGGAGAGATGCTTTCTTGACAGAGAGGCAGAGAGAGAGAGAGAGAGAGAGAGAGAGAGAGAGAAAGGATATATGAATGAAGCATCCAGTCATAAGACAACTAGTGGCTAAAACACTCAGATTCTTTTATATGGACTTGTGAAAGCCCTCAACATTGAGCTTTGGTCAGAGTTGCCCTTTACCACAATGTTTAAAAGTGTTCATACATGCATAAAAGAAATGATAGGTTAAGATGAAAGACAATTCCCGTTTAAGAAGCTTTGAAACTCAGTAGCTAACCTGGAAATTCCCCTCATCCCCCCTAATGTATAGGGTTTTGCCTAATATATAGGGCTTTTGCAACCCTTCTTTGCCGGAGTCCCAGTTTACACCGATGCAGGTGCCCGGTCTGATCAGAAGAACTCGGAACTTGTGTCGGGGTGGGGGGAGGGGGCGGGGAAGGGGGCTAACCAAGACTGGGTGGAAATGGCGGTGGGTGGGTAGGGGAGAGATAGACTTTAAGAAGAGAACTCACGTAGTCGGAAATTACTCCCACATTTTTATTTCTCCTCGGCAAAAACCTTCCCTGGCCTCCTTGGACTGCGGGTGCGGCGAGGAAGGGCACGTTCTTCGCTGTCCCACTGGGAGCCAGAGGGAGGTCTCGAAGTTGAGAGAGGGTCAGACACTGTATGCACCCTTTCCTTTTAAGGTACTCTCTGACAACCCCCAAACCACTTACCTTATTGCAGCCTGGATAAAAAAAAAAAACAAAAACAAAAAACAAAAAACAAAAAACCGAGGCTGTGTCCTTCCTAAGTCGTGGTTCTGTTCGGTCCACTTAAGCCGGCTACACAATCTGATTCATCCTAAAGCTAACATACTGCCCCCCTTCAAAGCGGTGGTGTTGTGGGTGGGGCTGAGAGAGTGGAGCTGTCTATACACTAAAGGTCTTTCTTCCCTTAGGATTTGGTAGTTGAAAGGTGAAAGAGAACCCTGAGATCCCCCAGCGAAAATGTGTTGCGGCCCCTGTGGAAGGAGTCAACTTTCAGGCTGTTAAAGTCCTCAAGTCATTAGCTTCAGCTGCTGCACTAAAGGGGCAAGCCAGCGCCTCTAAGTGGCTTAGCGCACAAACGAGGCTCCCGAGACGGCCGCGGCAACCCCATCCGCTCTTCCACCACCGGCTGCACGTGAATTGCTCTCCGGAGCCCATCTCGGTAATAATTTTTACTTTGACTACCCCCCTCCGAGGTCTTAGAACACGGGCCGCCCCCAACATGGGACCCCCTCCGGGACAACGAAGAGCTCGCCAGGCAGCGGAAGAGCTGGGACTGCTTGAGCCTAGTAACCTGGATTCTTCCCACCCTTCTCCCCCTCACCTCTCCCCCCCGCCCGGGTACTCGAGTTCTGGGACCAGAAGACCCCAGTAAGTCCCCTGCTGCGATCTGGTGGCGTCCGCGCTCCAGCATCCTCACCCCATCTCTGGATCCGGGGGGAGACAGAGCCAAGTTCTCACCAAAGCGCATCCTTTCTGAATCTTGCTCGGAAGGGCATGGTAGGGTGAGCGCTCCAAGGGAGAGCTGGCGCCGTTTTATCACCCCCAGGCAACTAGCTGCGCAAATCAGCGGTGGCTCAGTGGCCAGAGAATCCCGCGGGGCTAATCCGTAACCCTCCTCCCCTTCGCCAAACTCAGACTCGGGAAAGGCGCGCGGGGTCCGTGCGCGCGCTGGGTGGCCAGCTCTCTGCCAGAGGTCCTCCAAGTGCCAAGAGAAACGGAGAAAGGCCCGCTCCAGGTCTTTTGGTACTCCCCTTTCTGACCTCGACACTGATTTCCCCCTCCTCACAGTCCCAGAAGGCCGAAGCTTTAGGAGGATGCGGGCCAGGCTGCGCCCAGAGAGGCTTTGCCACTTGGGGAGCTCAGGACCTGCGGGGCGCAGGCAGGCCAGAGAGACCGCTTCGAGGCAGGCGGCGCCGGAGGGAGCGCCCAGCCCAGCAAAGAGTTAAAGGGAGGGGACGTGGGCTGTCACGCGTCATTGGGCAGATTATGTGCGGCAAACAAAAAGTGTGTGTCTGCGTGCCAGTCAGTCACTGCATCGGGTCCATCTGTACAACTCTCTCCGCGCGCTCTCGCTGTCTCGCTCTCGCTCTCTCGCTCTCACCCCTCTTACTCTCTCCTCATCTCTTTCACCCCATCTCTCCATCTCTCTCTCTCTCTCTCTCTCCCTCTCTCCCTCTCTCTCTCCTCTCTTTAGGCACAGCCTACGAGACAGCAATATCAACACCTCTTGACATGGAAATGCACTGATACAATAGGCAAAAGAAGCACTCGATTGCCTCTCCCGGTTCCAGGTGGCCTTATTTGGGCGATTCGTTCCTGACCTTATTCCTGGTAAGTGTCCGTGCTTTGATGTGGGAGGGGGATGGGGAGGAAGGCAGGTTTGCTAGGGGAGAGTGGAAAATTTTGCCGTCCGGCTCGTCATCTACCAGAAGAGAAGGGATCTCTCCCGGCAACACGGTTATACAAAGGGAGGAGCGGGTGGGGAGCACTTTGCGGGAGAAGCGAGCGACTGGGGAACGCGCGGCTGCCAGACAATGCCTGCCTATCGGGAGGGCGAGCGGCCGGCGGCAGCCGCGGGCGCTCCGCGAGCCCCGCGGGCTCTGGGGAGGACCCTCCCCCCCGGACGCTGAGCGCGGGGCCTGGAGCCGGCGGCGGAGCTCCGAGCGGCTGGGTGCACGGGCGACCGCACGCCGGCCGGCGAGCCCGGGCTCTCGCCCAGCGGTTATTGTGGCCGGCTCGAGGCTCGTGGCGGCCGCCGCGGCGACGCGAACCCCTATTAGCGCGGCGTAGCGAGGATCTTTTCACCATATTGTTAGGTAGAACTGCATTTTAATGATTGCGTCCCTGCTGTTGCCCGAAGTGACGGGGCGACCTCCCGGCACAATGAAACGCTTGTGTGAAAGAGACTTTTAAAAGGAGGAGAGAAATTGAGGCATAAAACGCTGAATTGAGGAAACTGAAAAGGAGAGAATAGGATTCCGTTGAAAAGGAGATGAGAGGTTCTGCAGGCTTTTTATTTTTTAACGTATTTAAATTTGCAGTTAGAGGTCAGAAAGGCTACGTGTGTGGGGTAAAAGATGCCCAGAGATAGATGCTGTGATAAAGTAAGTTTCTACTTTATGGATATTTTCTCTTATTTCTGTCTGGCAGATACAGCCCAATACTTGACATTTGCCGGATGTAGCGGAGTGAATGGAAAAAGAGGCTGACCAAAGTTTCATGCTCTGTTAGCTGGAAAGGAAAAAAAAAAAAAAAGCTCTACCTTGTAATCACATTTGCAAGATTAATTGGTTAATAGACATTAGGATAAAAATGGACATTACTAATATTATTCCATAATGAACAGCTACTCAGGAAAAGAATTAGGTCTACTCTTTCCTGCTACTTAAATTATACAAAGCATACATAAATTATTGCCTATCTCGACGTTGTTAGGGAAAAACCAACTTGGGGGAGTCTTTTAATCAGTCAGAGTTAAGAAGGCAGTTAGTTCAAGGCCAGTTTAAAATTTAAATTCCTGCTTTGTTTTTGTTTAAAAATGACAAGTTTTGGAAGGGTGTCCCGTGGCCAAGGAAGGAAAATGTCTCTTTATGACAGTTTAATACAGAGCCCTCCATCAGGGCATTACTCTCTAAATTGCTGTGGATTAGTCGGAGAGCCCACAGAGGTCTACACAAGTGGGGCTGCCCCCTCTTGCCCAGACAGGGTCATATCTGGGGAAGGGAGATTTCACCAGTCACTGCACACACAATATTTCAACCAGGGGACACTTCAGGCCTGCCCTATACGTGCTACTTCATGAGGTACATGCAACTCAATCCACCCCCTTGTATAACAAGGTAACTGGGATTCACCCTCATCCATAAATAAGCATGTCGAGAAAAAAATAATTACCTCTGCTTGCTGCTTTTAATTAAAGCCTCGGAGGGACAGTGTTGGATTATGGTAATGAGCAGACATACGTCCCCTCTTGTAGGCTGCAGAGAAAGGTTAGCTGACACAGAATCAGTGGCCCAGACACTCCACTTGAAATCCATTCGCCATGCTCGGCTGTCTCTGCTTGCTCACTAAGGCTGCTCCCCTCTTTGGAAGAAAAAAAACAAAACAAAACAAATCAACTCCTGGCCACTCAGTTCAATAAACAAGAGGAGAGAAGAAGAGCTTTCTCCCAAGGGTTGAAAGTTATTTTCAGTCAGGAAACTATATGCTAGTAAAAAAAAAAAAAAGAAAGAAAAAGAAAAAAAGAAAAAAGAAAGAAAGAAAAAAGAAAAAATCCTATTGTTCTCCCCAATCTGGTCCCAAATCCTGGCCCATCCTCCCCCAAGCTGATGCAAAAACCCAATCTCTCTTTCCTAGCCCTGTTTTCCTTCTGGAGAGCAGTGCACTCTGAGCTCCCACTCTTCCAATTATCTTAAAAAGCGAGTGAGGGGTGGGAAGGAGAGGAAAGTACTCCTTAGTTGTCATTTTCAAAATGCTCCAGACTTAATCTGCCACTGGCTTTATTTTGGAAATAAAGGCTATGCAAAAATCAGGCAAATTCAAGAATATTTTGTCTAAGAGTTGAAATGTTCTGCCTGGATTCATAGAGGCAAAAGGAGTAATATAAATTGTTTCCTTGTCCTGTGTTATCTGTCTCCAGTGATGGAGGATTCAGGCATCCAGAGGGGCATCTGGGATGGAGATGCCAAGGCTGTCCAGCAATGTCTCACAGATATTTTTACCAGCGTTTACACCACCTGCGACATCCCTGAGAATGCTATATTCGGTCCCTGCATCCTGAGCCATACTTCCCTGTATGACAGCATAGCTTTCATTGCGCTCAAGTCCACAGACAAGAGAACAGTCCCCTATATCTTCCGGGTAAGTCTTGGCCAGTGGTGCACAGGGTATGAGGGTAATGCCCTGTTGAAAACTGACTAAGAATCATTCAAATGACAAGCTGAGATAGGTTCTGAATGTATAAAGTGAAATAATGTGAGACATCCTATTTAACAGATCAAAACATTAAAAACAGAAAAACAAAAATTAAACTCAAATTATTGGCAACTGATTTCTGGAATAAATGACAAAAATTTGATTCGGAGTACCAGGTATATCTAAATTGCTGCCTCAGTCCTAGGCTTTCCTGGTGATAAACACAACTTCCTTAACTTTGGGGCAGATTTCAACCAGGGTTGAAGCTGTTTGCATAATAACTACTCTCTGTAAGTTCTTTTATTATAAGCATCGGCTGCATTTGTGTTCCAACCTAGGAGGCCTAGTTTTCTCCTAAATGTTACTCTTTCTAGTAAGCTAGCTAGTACCCAGAATTTGTATTTAATAAAGATGTTAATGGCTTGACAATAAAACAGCATTAAATTTGTATGAGTTTCAAGATATAATTCCTCTCTCATTCTGTCTTTCCAAAGAAAAACTATTAATTGTTTAAGGCAAAATTAGGAGGATGAATCAATGCCACAGAATAATTTCTAAGATCTAAACTTGCTTTTTTAACTTCCAGAAACAGACAAAATCCCTCACACTTGTGTAATGTGAGATAATTGAGAAGTGCATTCTCAAGTGGTTAATACTAATTTAAATTGTAAGGAAAAATTTCCTCACCAATATATGAAAACTACAGTTTCATCTATATGATTGATACAGTGTTTCAAAGGACGGTTATCTTGCCTCCTGGTTACAAAAACGAAGATGGGTGCCGACCTGGGTCTTGGTTAAGCTTGAGCTCAGATAATTCTCTGGAAAAGAATAACATAGAGGAAATGGTCCGGTTCCTCTGGCTTCATTCTCTCACAGGAGTCTCCCCCACCCCCCACCCCCATCCTCTACCTCCTTGTATTCTTTCTTTTTTCCAAACTGTAGGTAGACACCTCAGCAGCAAATGGTTCTTCGGAAGGTCTCATGTGGCTGCGTCTCGTCCAATCAGCCAGAGATAAAGAGGAACAGAACCTTGAAGCCTATATAAAAAACGGACAGCTGTTTTACCGCTCTCTCCGCAGGATTGCCAAAGACGAGGAGTTACTAGTTTGGTACGGGAAAGAACTGACTGAGTTACTCTTGCTCTGCCCCTCTAGATCCCACAGCAAAATGAATGGTAGGTTGGCTCGCGACCTGCGACGGGGCCCTTCGCTAGCGGGGAAGACGCAGGGAGAGGCGGGGGCTCCCTCGGGCGCACTGGCGTCTTTCCTCCCTTAGGGCGACTGGGCAGGGAAACTTCGAGCTGGGACAGATAGGTGAGGATGAATCGGGGACACTAGGCTTGAAGACTGCACTCCTCCCCCGCGCCCCAAATCAGGAGGGAAAGTTAGATCAGGTCGGACAGGATACTCTTTTCTCAGGCACTCAGGTCCTGAGAGATGAAGGCGGATTTGTGAAAAGGGTGATGGCAAACTGGTCTGGAGACGATGCTTAGTAATCCTGTGGTGTGCCTGTGTGTGTGCGCGCGCGCACGTGTGTGTGTGTGCGTGCGTGCGTGTGTGTGTGTGTGGTGTTTTCTCACTAAGCAGGGTCGTCCCCTTACACATGCCTGGAATGCAGCCAACGTTTCCAGTTTGAGTTCCCCTATGTGGCGCATCTGCGCTTCCGCTGCCCCAAGAGACTTCACAGCGCTGATGCCAGCCCCCAAGAAGAGCAAGGCGGCGGCGTGGGCACCAAGGATCACGGGGGCGGGGGCGGTGGCAAAGACCAGCAGCCGCAGCAACAGGAAGCGCCCTTGGGCCCCGGCCCCAAGTTCGGCAAAGCCGGACCTATCCACCACTACCCGGCCCCCTCCCCCGAGGGCAGTAACCAGCCCGCGGCAGGCGGCGGCGGCGGCGCCAAGCCCTCCACGGACTTTCACAACCTGGCCCGGGAGCTCGAAAACTCGGGGGGAGGCAACAGCTGCTCCCCCGTCCGGGGCCTCGGTGGCGGCGGCGGCGGCGGCCACCAGGAGGCGGAGCTGAGTCCCGACGGCAACGCCACAGGCGGCGGCAAGGGGAAGAGGAAATTCCCGGAGGAGGCGGCGGAGGGGGGCGGCGGCGTGGGGCTGGCGGGGGGCCGGGGCCGCTTCGCCGAGCGGCCCTTGACCGCCTCCAAGGAGGACTTGGTGTGCACCCCGCAGCAGTACCGCGCCTCGGGCAGCTACTTCAGCCTGGAAGAGAACGGCCGCCTCTTCGCGCCGCCCAGCCCCGAGACGGGCGAGGCCAAGCGCAGCGCCTTCGTGGAGGTGAAGAAGGCGGCTCGAGCGGCAGGTCTGCAGGAGGACGCGGCCGCCGACGGCGGGGGCGCGGCCGCCGAAGACCAGGACGCGGGCGGCGGCGGCGGCGGCTCCTCCACGCCCGTGGCCGCTTCGCCGGCAGGCGCCGACAAGCTGCTGGCCCCGCGGCCTGGGGGCCCGCTGCCCGGCCGGCTGGAGGGCGGCAGCCCGGCGCGGGGCAGCGCCTTCACCTCGGTGCCGCAGCTGGGCGGCGCGGGCGGCAACGGGGCGGGCGGCGGCGCGGGCGCCGGGGCCTCCGGCGGAGCGGGCGGCGGCCAGGGCGCCGCGTCGGACGAGCGCAAGAGCGCCTTCTCGCAGCCGGCGCGCTCCTTCTCCCAGCTGTCCCCGCTGGTGCTGGGCCAGAAGCTGAGCGCGCTCGAGCCGTGCCACCCCGGGGACGGCGTGGGCCCCACCAGACTCTACCCCGCCGCCTCCGACCCTCTGGCCGTGAAGCTCCAGGGGGCCGCGGACCTGAACGGAGGTTGCGGGGCCCTGCCGAGCGGTGGCGGCGGCGGCCTGCCCAAACAGAACCCCTTCCTCTACGCCACCGCCTTCTGGCCCAAGAGCTCCGCTGCCGCCGCGGCGGCGGCCGCGGCGGCCGCGGGGCCCCTGCAGTTGCAGCTGCCCTCGGCGCTCACTCTGCTGCCGCCTTCCTTCACCTCGCTGTGTCTGCCCGCGCAGAACTGGTGTGCCAAGTGCAATGCCTCCTTCCGCATGACCTCCGACCTGGTGTACCACATGCGGTCGCATCACAAAAAGGAGTACGCGATGGAGCCCTTGGTGAAGCGGCGGCGGGAGGAGAAACTCAAGTGCCCCATTTGCAATGAGTCCTTCAGGGAGCGCCACCACCTCTCCAGGCACATGACCTCGCATAATTGACACGGAAAGGACCCTAGCTTTCCACGCGCGCACAGTCACAGTCAAGCCACCTACAGGAAAAACACACGAGGACATCCACCACCTCCTTGTGACCTGAAACACTGCACCCAAAGACACACACACACACACATACACGTGCCACCCCAACCTTCTCATTGACCTGTTTACCCGAGACCTGCATTATACACGCAGACACACACACGCACGCACGCACACACACGCACGCACGCATACAAGACAGGATGGTGGATTTTTGATTGGGTGGGTTGTTCGAGGGGTTTTCTTTTGAATGCACGCATTTTCACTTTCCAAAAACAAAGGTACATTTTTAAAAATGTCATATATTGCAACATATTGATGCATTTGTCATACGTTTCTACTTAAATTATTAAGCACTTACGGTTTAGATGTAATAATTATATGTAAGGGCAAAATTTATTTTAGATATAAAGTAAAGGAGGAGGGTGAGATGCTTTCTGCATTTCTTGATGACAGTTTGTGTTCTTACAAAAAAAATAAAATAAATAAAAAGGGGTCACCATTCAATTTAAGTTTCCAGGGGGAAGTGCATGTATCATGAAATGATTATGGACTTCAATGAAGAATGTCATCATTATGTAAATATGTATTTCCTTTTAATACAAAGTGTAATTTTGTGCCAGTGAAATGGAGTCTGAATAGTTATGTGTTTCTTTTATCCCTGGAAAGATTTATTAAACTTTATAGATTATCCAGGTATGTTGGATGCTTTGACAATAAATGACTATTTTCTTCAAAGCAATTATTTGGAAAGTGTTTTTAAATACTTGTTTTGTAGCTCAGGGCTACACTTTGAGTAGAGACCACCTATTTTCATTGAGTCTCTGAAGGAGGAGATGGTAGCAAAAGAGGGATAATTAATCCCGTCCCACTTATATTTATTCACCCTAAGCTGATACTGAGCCTAAAAGGGAGAAGACAAAGCTTGATTACTGTTGGGAACATCTTTAGCTGGAAAGTGGTGGTCTTCTTCATATAAGGACAAATCATTTAGACAAAGATGTCTGCCATGAAGCTAGCCTGTCAGTGGGATGTCAGCATTCTTTTCAGCAGTAGGGTAATTAGCATCTTCACGAGTGGCCAGAGACAATTTTCAGGCCTGGATCAGAGAAGCCAGATGAAAGGGCCACTTTAATTCTACTAAGTGATGCCTACATGGAGGAGTATCTTGTCCTCTAGAGTCCTTCAGCATTCTGTCACTACCTATTAGGAGGCCCAATGGGGGAGTTTCTTTAGAAACCAAGGTGAAATGACCATGATAGTCTATGTATTGCCGGGCTCAGCTTTCCCTCTAAAGGCTTGAGCAGCTGCACTGCACAGCCTTTGTGGGGTGGTAGTTGGGGGGGGGGGGGACCAGTCCTGGAGAATTACCATACAGAGGAATCTGAGAATTCTCCTCCTCTTTCTGCTCCTCCTCTTATGAAAAGTCTCTCTGTACTCTTCACATATGGATAATTCTTAGTTAAGTTCTTCAGCAACCATTAGGTGCAAAACCAAATAAATGATGAACCTTTAGTTCTTACAGTAGCATGCATTTAATCCATTAATCCACAAACACTCCCCTAACAAATACTACACTGGTTTATCTATCACAGGAGGTATTCTTTCCTATTTTTTCTTTCTTCACATCTTGCCAGCCTTCCCCTATGTCAGAAGGACATCTGTGAAAAAGTCTGAAGAATGAAAATTGCATATTGTCTCACTGAAGGCATTCAATGGTTCCCCCTCTAAAAAGATTTCAAAGCCTTCATTATCTTAAGGTGACCACAGAAAAAGTTATGATTAGGGCAGGGATCAAGCAAAGACCAGGGGTAGGGCAAAGAATTGTATCCACAGTGTGAACCCTGTTTGGCAGAAAAGTAGGTTGACTTTCTTATCATCTAAGTACTGTTCTGTGCCACATTACTCTGAGGCCTGTTCTCAGTTTTCACAGGCAACAGTTGGACGATGTGAAACACTAATCCCCAGTAAAGTGGAATGAGAACAGACCAAAATTTCAGTTCTAACTGTTATTCGTGACTAACATGACTCTGCATCATTACTGGCATCCTTTGATTTAGCTGCATCTTGGTTTTCTCATCTACACAATGAGTGAGGCAGGTTAAACTACTTCTAGCAATGGGGAATTATTTTTGCTAATGGGCTAATCGGGTCCCAATGAAATCTAAAGGGGAATGTGTAGAGAAAAGACCAAGAATGGTCATGAAGCAAATTCAATGGCAAGAAGTGAGAAAGGTATTTGGAGACAAATGAAACATGGGCCTCAGGAGATCCTTAAATCACAATGCTTGAGAGGCTAACTAAATTGTCCATATCTGAGATGCTAGTGGATCTTTCGAGCAAAATATCTTTAAAACCAGCCCACCAACAAACAACACAGGTTGCTTGGGGCCTTACTTTCCAAAACAACCCCCCCCCAAAACTTAAATGCCCCTATGTTTCTGTTCCAGTCGTCCAGAATCTCCTCTTCATCAGCTGGCTTTGTTACCTATTGGGGATTCAGAGATGAACTTAGGTCTAGAAAAAGGTAAGTAGATGCTGCTTTTTGTAAAGTCTGGAAACATGTAGTTTGAAGGATATGTGTAGATTTCCCTTGTGTTTTCTTTTGTATGATCGTTAATTTAGTCACACTATCAGGAATAATGCTCAATCTTGGCTGAGCTACGGCCCAGGCAATGCAGGTAGGTGTGTTCACAGCAGATACTTGAGGGCTGGGCTCCTGTGCTGATCAATTTGCCCATGAGATCTTTTTGGCGGGAATTATTAGGGGAAGGGTGCTCAGAGCTAGTCTGCCTTCAGCCAAGGCAAACTGAGAAATGTTTCATTTTAATGCTGCATTTTCAAGCTTTCTGATGTATGTTAACTCTCTCCACGTCTGAATTTTCTCAGATGAGACTTTCTAAGATTCCATAGCCTCACCCATCTGCCCAGCTAGCCGAGGTCACTGAGGCCAGGGGCATAGATGTCTGCTCACAGCTGCAAAGGTAACAAGGTCACAAGGTCATGCAGGCTTGCAGCTGTATTGGTCAGCGGAAGTTCAGGCAGGTGGCCTGAGGTCACAGCCCTGAGACCGAAGGTTCTAAACACCGGGGAAAGGGAAATAGACCGGTTGCTGCTCCAGGATCTGCTCTGTCCCAGTCGGGGGCAGAATGCCGGGTGCCTAGGGCCTTCGATCTCCAAGCGTGCTCTCTGAGCAGATTCCGAATCCCTCTCCTCTTTTGGTTTTTGTCAGTGGGGTAGGCTAAGGGCGGGGAGAGGTGGGGGGACGCCTGTATTTCCCAGGATCTGCTTGCAGGGTATAGTTTACGCCCATAGGCTGGGCAACTGAAGGGCCCCAGAAGACACGCAGATCCTGCACCTGTTCCAAGGCGTTTCAGAGGGGAGACCGAAACCCGACCCGCCCGAGAAAAGTTCCCAAGGTCCCGGGCCCACTTCTAGGTTATTCGGCTCTTGGAGGCCCAGAGTCTCGAGTTTTGCAGTGGCCGCCAATCGCTCCAGTTCCAAGCACCCGTCTGCCGCCGCAGTTCCGCGCCGAGGTGGACGGGGTGGGGGTGGGGGACAGGTGTTCTAGCCCTAGTTCTGCAGGGCTAGGGTTCAACTAGGGAGCCCTAGTTCCCTCCCCGCAGCTTCTCCCTTAGGCGCCGTGACCAGTAACCGTCCAGGAAGTACTCCCCCACCCATCCCGATTCCGAGGACCCGAGCCCTAGAGCGGCCTAGCCGGGTGGATCCGGAGGTTCCTACCTCTCGCTCTCTTTCCACCCACTATCCGTGCACACCCCTTTGACAGCCAAGACCTTGCGGAGAGCCAGAGACCGGTCCCCTGGGGCAGACCACTGCCGACTCACGGAGCTTGGGGCCAACGCGCGAGCAAGGATCCGGCCCCGGGAGGTGGGGTCGGAGGCGGGGGGCGGGGGGCGGGGGGCGGGGGGTTTGATTTAGATTTTCTTTCTTTTTTCTCCTTGCCCAGTCCCGTGTTCTGAAATCATTATTGGCTCCTACCGTGGTGTGTTCTGTCTCCCCTTACCTCAATCCCTCCTCACCTCCATGTCTCAAGCATTTCTGAAGATTTGAGACATTCCTGGAGTTTTTCATAGAAGCCTGCCCTTGCTGATTCTCAGCCATCCAGGCAACCGACTTTTCTGGGAGCAGCACCAGCCCAACAGGAGACTTTACTGTCAACTTACTGGGTATTGAGGACTCCCCCACACCTGATCTGGGGATTCAAAGGGATGGACACGTGCCAGTTCCCCCTAGACACACACACACACACACACACACACACACACACACACACACTTCTACAACAAGTTCTTCCTAGGAGAAGAAGCAGTTTGCCTGGCTTTTGAATTGATATGCTTTTGGCCTTGCTTGGAAATGTCATTGTCTTCCCTTGGAGGCGCAAAAACACCTCGCCAGGTGTAATAATTTTAGCCTGCCCAGAAGTTTTATGAACTGGAAATGGAATGAGAAGCTGGGCCACCTCCTTTTTCTCTTCCACATGCATTTTGGTTGACAGGTCGGCCATGAGGCCTAGAATGTTGAGGCCGGAAGCTATCTCTTAGACTAGTGGGCTTGAATGCCCCCTGACTTTGTAATCTGGTGGGGCAGGGAGAACAGACATTTTGACTCTCTACTTCACAGATCCCATCCCTAAGGGAACTTTAGTTTTTCTTACTTTAAATTAGAACTTAAAACTTTTCAGGAGTGCCTGGGTGGCTCAGTTGGTTAAGTGTCCTACTTTGGCTCAGGTCACAATCTCGCGGTTGGTGGCTTCAGGCCCCAAGTTGGGCTCTGTGCTGACAGCTCAGAGCCTAGAGTCTGCTTCGGATTCTGTGTCTCCCTCTCTTTCTGCCCCTCCCTTGCTCACTCTCTCTCTCTCAAAAATAAATAAACATTAATAAATCAAAAAAAAAAAAAAAGAACTTAAAACTTTTCAGAAACACATCTATTCTCCAGTGGTGGTAGATGAGGAAACTGAAGAAAAAGTTCCATAAAGAAATTCTTTTTTTAAAATCTGTAGGATTAGAGGTCTGGTAAAGTGTCCTATGTAAATAGCTAACCTGGTTATACTCATTATTATTTACTTATCCCTTTTCAAGCTATGTGTGTATGTGTGTGTGTACTGAAATATATATGTATGCATGTTTTTACACATGGCATATATATATTATATACACACATATATACTTACATATACCAGTGTACATATCCAATTTAGTACACACATACACAGGCACACAACAGGCAGGCATTGTTTTCAGTACTTTTCATTTGTCTATTTGTATTAATTCTCACAACCTACCCAAGAAGAAGCCTGCTAAGGGCTCCACTCCTTCGTGTTTTAGGATTGTGTGGTGAGTATGGCTGTCATCTTGGAACAAAAAGATGAATCTAATACATGGTAATGGAAAGAATAATGACTTCTAAGTCAGACGGCCTGCTCCAAAATTTGTGGCCTTTCCATGCATGCGTCTCAGTTTATTTTACTTGAACTTGTGAATAATACCACCTCTGGTCTTATCACACAACTGTGTCTTGAATAGCAAACCAAATCATTCACGTAGAAGCTTTTCATTTATTATATATGACTGTCTTCCCTGTTGGTGAAAGAGATATGCTTTTAGCCTTAACTTACTTTCCTTAGGTGGTTAGGATGCTTTATTACCTCCATAAGAAATCTTTTGTGATTTTAATTTCCTTTAGTGATCTTTGCTCGTTTTTAAGCAGAAGTGGGAGTAACAGCTGGTCTGATTTTGAGTTTTGATCTGGCAGGGACCCCTGACTCCAGCTCAAGTTTCCTAGTGTTTTTAAATGGATCTTAAGCGACAGTGCATTATTTCATTATACATTTCCTGGCTTTTAAAGAGATTTGAAGGATACATACAATATCTTTTTCTTTTTCCCAAATTCTTCAAGAAATAAACTCTTCAGAGAAATATTAAGATTTTGTGTGTGTGTGTGTGTGTGTGTGTGTGTGTGAACCAAGAAAAGGAATTACATTTGGAAGAAAAAGCCATGGGACAAACATAACTATCAGTTCTTTATCCCTTCACTTGTCTGCAGATGTCCAGCTACCAATTCCACATACTTCTCATCCTTCTCCCCGCCTCTGGAGAAAAGCAGAAGTGTGGGTTTCAGGGGAGGAATCCAGAAAACGGTCTCAACCTTGACCGGGATCCCAGAGCACATCTGCTCTGGGGGTTGAAATCTGGAGAAATGTAGCATGATTACACTCTTGTCTGGGGATTCATCTCTGGATGGGTGTGCCAGGGTTACACCATCCCTTGTAGAACTCAGAGTAGCTTTTTCTGCGTTTAGTTACTTTTTTGTGAAGTGTGAAACTTTTTTTTAAAAAAAGCTTTTGATGACTTCTTTTCTCCCAGACAAACAAATGAATTAAGATCTGTTTTCCCCTCTGGCAAGATTTCACTGGGTCTTTGAGAAAGACAAACATAGCCTAACAGCGACACCCAGCCCAGAAATCGATGCAAATCATTCAGTTAAAAACTCTTAATATCCCTAAGCTTCTGTAGGCTCAGGGGTTCAGTGTGGGAGCCAAATGAGGATGGAGGAAAGAAAATAAAGGAACTATTATTGCAGAGTCACTCTTAGAAAGAGGGGTAAATTAGAAGTTCTCATTAAAATGCTGCTGGAGAGAGTACAGGTAAAACTATTTACTTTAGCAGAGTTGGTAGAGGTAAATAGTGACTGCCTTGAAGCTTATCCCCATAGACATGTAATCTGCTCTCTGAGTTCCAGCTCAGAACTTCCTTCTTCCTCTGCCTCTGCCTTTAGGCTTTATTAGTTCCCCCTTAGTCCTTTCCCCTCCAGCAAAAGGGTGGCATACCAAATTCCCACTGGTATGAGTAAATAGCAAAGAAAAAACGTTTGAATTTACATGAAGGTATTTTTCCCTCCATTAGTTTACTTTGAGCTTCATTTCTAATTTTAGAACTGTCTAAAGAAGAACGAGGCATTGTTATGCAGCAGAACTTCTCTTCCTGGGGTGATAATGCTTAAAACGACTTCCAAATCAGAAGTTTTTTTTTAATTTTGAGGCTGCACTTGAAAGTATTTATTAAGCTTCCAAACATGCCTAAACATAAAACCAGAGAGATATTTAGAAAACTTACCTCTCAAAAATTGAATTCCATGCATAGTGAAGATAATAGCATAGTAAAACAAGTTTCATCAAGTTACATGATTGCCAGCAGCTCACATCTGAATTTCTTAAATCCTTTAAATATTCAAAATACATTTATTTTGATATTAGGCCAATTTTTTTTTAAGTAAGTTCCACGCCCAACATAGGGCCCGAACTCACAACTCCAAGATGTAGAGTCATGTACTCTACTGACTGAGCCAGCCAGGTGACCCAGTATTAAGCCAATTTTTTGACAGTTCAGAAAGAAGGACTTGGGATTTCAGATACCACAGATTTCTCTCTTCTCTGGGTTGGTGGCTTTCCTTTGAACACATTTCAGGAGAAAGAATTTAAAGCTTAATATGTACAGTTTCTGAGTCGCTGTCATAACTCTTTACAACAGCCTGCTCAGGGATCCAAGAGCATGGTCAACTGGAAGACAGATAAAGATACTGAAGAGAGAGGACCTCTGATAATGACTTCACAATTTCCTTAGCCCTAAGGAAACAACTCCAATAGAAGGTAATTTCCCCAAAACTCCCATTCTCAGAAATTTTCGTTGGAAATGATAGATATTAAGAGCTCACAGAGTAGTGATAATAGAAAAGTAATATTTCCCAGAAAAGCAATAATGTCTATAGGACATTATAGAGGAATATATTCCTTGGGTAAGAGGTCTCTGTAAATCATCTACTAACTGTTAAAAATGCAGATTCCCAGATGAACTTCCAGAAATCGGATAGATCTCATTAGGGTCCCAGAATCTTGTGTTTTAAGTAATCATCCTAGGTGATTCTAGAGCAGTGGTTCTTTTTTTTCTTTTTTAAAAGATTTTTCTAAATGTTTATTTACTTTAGAAAGAGAGAGAGTGTGGGGAAGGGGCAGAGAGAGGGGGACAGAGGATCTGAAGGAGAAGGCTGTGTGCTAATAGCAGTGAGCCCAAAGTGGGGCCTGAACTCACAAATTGTGAGATCATGACCTGAGCAGAAGTCAGACACTCAGTTGACTGAGCCACCCAGACACCCCCAGAACAGGTGGTTCTTGATCCACACTTTGAGAAACACTGCAAAGGGTTTAAGCTATAATTAGCCCTATGGAAACAAATTAAAATATATGAGTACCTCAGTCTAGAACCTTGCTATGTTTCTGAAATACTGAGCCTAAATTGAATTACAGTGTTATAAATATACAGTAAAAGTTTTTTTGTTGTTGTTTTTTTTTCAATCTTCAGTGATGCTCTGTCTTTGTTTCAGATCAATTTTTAATTCCTGGTGATTGATAACATGTCAACATTTTGCTCTTTCTTTCCCGTTCAGGCCTGGGTCATTTGTATAAACAACAACAAAACATGCGTAAATTCATAAGAAAGGCTCTGTTTAAGAAAACTTTTAAGCTCAATCTTTATGGACAATTTTTATTTTATTTTATTTTATTTTATTTTATTTTATTTTATTTTTACTTATTTTTTGAGAGAGAGAGGGTGCAAATGAGTGAGGAGCACAGAGAGAGAGAATCCCAGTAGTGGCAGAGAGAGAGAAGCAGGGCTAACCCAAAGAAGGGCTCCTCCTCACCAGAAGCAGGGCTCAAGCTCACCTGATGTGGGACTCGAACTCACGAACTGTGAGATCATGACCTGAGCCAAAGTCAGATGCTTACAACTGAGCCACCCAGCTGCCTCTATGGAAAGATTTTTAAATGTTCGTGGATCATCACCCCTTGAGGGGTTTGCTTTTTATTTGGGGGGTTTTCAATAATTTGGGGTTTTCTAAAATTGTGTTACAACTTATTTGTAGATGTCCGTTCATGGCCTTCACCCATCAGGCTCTGACACTAAACTCCTAAGGACTCTCTCTACCCATGGATTTTGAATGGATATTAGCAACAGAATTGACAATCTCTTAAACTAACAGTTTGCTCCCTGTTCCAACTCCCAGTCAACCACTGCTGCTTCTCTGACAGCCCATGCCTGCACAGAGACTGCTATTTTCTGATGGTGAGTGAGTCTAAGCCACCAGCCACCAGCTCGGACTACAGAAGCTACTGGTGCCCCGGAAATAGACCCCTCCTCTGCTGGCTTCATCTCACTGAGTTTGCTAACTTGTACTACCATCGCCATTAGAGACTCAGATCCAAATCCGAGGGGGTGGGACCAGAAGAGCCTCGTAGCACCAGATGTAGTGCAGCACCCACAGTAACCCATCAGCCCTGATGTTGCCTGTTATCCCTGACCAGGTTATGGGCTCCTGAAATGCATTTTTAAAATGTAAACGTAGCTATAAGAATCTTGTCCTAGCCTACTGGGCTTCTAGATTTGTCAGGATATGCCTAAATTGAAAGATAGGTACAACCTGAAACTGAGCCAGAGCTACAAGATGATTTTAGGTCCCTACAGTTCTTCATTAGCACAGAGAATCCTGCTGAAATAATTCGATTAAATTGCAGGAGATGGAACGTCTAATCTGCTTCTGGCTCTGCCATTCCCCAGCTGCGTGACCTTGCATGAACTAACTTCTGCAAGCTCCGGTCTTCTCACCTGTAAAATGAGAGTTAGATCAGAGCTTCTCAGACGTTTGGGTTATAATAATTACTAGGGCACTTGATAAATGGATTTGGCTCCATTTCTGGAGATTCAGAATGAAGGCAACAGTGGCCTATGTATAAGAATTTGCATTTTAATAAACTCTCTGTGTGATTCACTGTCCACATTTGGGAAATATCTGAACCAGTGGTTCTCCACTCTAGTCTTCTGTTAGAAACACAAGGAAAGTTTTAAAAAATACTCTTGACTGGTCCCACTCCAAATCAGTTTATCAGAATATCTGATGGGGTACCAGGTGCAGCTGTGCTTTAAAAGTTCTTTTGTGCAGCAGGGGTTGAGAATCAGTGGATTAGATAATCTTTAAGGTATTTCCTTAGGTCTAGAACTCTGACTTTTAATCTGGGATTCTTGGTTCTATACCACAATACCTCTGTTTAGAAATATGGACTGATATTCATATTCATATTCATACTCCTCAAATTCATATGTGAAAGTCCTAGGCCCCTAGTACCTCAGAATGTGACTGTATTTGGAGATGAGGACTTTAGAGGAGTAATTAAGGTAAAAGAGGGCCATAAGGTTGGACCATAATCCAGTATAACTGCTGTCCTTAGAAGAGGAGATTAGGACATAGACAAGACAGGAACAACCATGTAAGGATACAAGGAGAAGGCTGCAATCTGCTCCAAAAAGAGAAGCCTCAAAAGAAGCCAACACTGTCAGCATCTTGACCTTGGACTTTTATGCTTCTGGAATTGTAAGAGAATAAATTTCTATTGTTTAAGTCCCCCAGTTTGTGGTGTTGTGCTATGATGGCCCCAGCAACAAATACATTAGTTGAATAGTTTTCAGAAACCTAACTGACTTTAAAGAAAATAGTTTGTCTTATTATTGTTCAGAACCAATTTATCTCTTGCACGGATACAAATAAACTAAAAAGAAAATGATTTAATGAGTATTTTTTCACAGTCCTGATTAAAGATAAGCTGTGAAATAAGTAACGCAATTTAAAATACTATGACCTAATTTTGAGGATGCTGTTTTAAGTTGACAGCACTAAGAAAATTTCCAGGGCTTTTGGCTACTAATCATAAATAGCAAGCCTGATTTTAATTAAACAATAAATTACTACCAAATTTTTAATGTGGTCATGTAAATTTAGTGTAAATTTTAATTATGAGTATACATGAAACAGAATTTATTATTTTAATTTTAATTCTGCGTTTTATAAGACAACCCTGTCACCTATCCAATATATCCCTAATTTCTCATGCCTCTTTCTTAATATTTCCTTAGTCTTAATTTTCAATTGGGTCTACTCAAAGAGAAACTACTCAAGTATTTTCAACATACCCTGGAAAAACATATTTAGACTATAAAGAAAAAGATATATTGCCACCTAGTGGAAAATAGGCTGAATCATTTGGTTGTCATTCAGTTTTTAAACCACAAAATGCTTAGTACAAGAAATGTTTAAAAATGTTCTTTGATCTTGAATAACTACACTTTGTTAATTAAATGATGTCTTCCACATTTAGCTGCTATATTATTTTTAACTTTTAAGTTATATGTATTCTTTATTTTTATTTAGCAACTACTCATATACAAATGCTACTGTTATATGATGAGTGGTTAAGTTGAGCATAATCTTTCTCAAGGACAATTAGCTAAAATGACAAAGGTATTTACAGGCAAATATAATGAATATTTACTATGCACAGAAGGTTAGGAGTATAGCAAACGACTATATGATTAAACTTGGACGAGCCACAGCTCTGGACCTGTTTCCTTATCGGAGAAAAAATGGTATTGAACTACATAACTGATCAGATATTTTCAATTATAATATGATCAGATCATATATCTATAGTACATGCTTATAGTTATTAAGCTCAGGGTCTTTTTAAGAATTATGTGAGTACCCAACTTAGTTTAGGGAACAGTGTTGGTGAGTTAATAGGTGTGTGTCTTTGGAATAACATTGCAGCACAGAACTAAAAGAAGCTTGTTAATGGAAAGGAAGTTCCCATCTATTTATTTGGTTGCCAGGTTCCCAGGGTTGTTTTTTTTCCCCCCTAAGAGTAAGGTGACCTGGCTAATTTTAATTTCTGCAATTACATTCTACCCAGCTAAGTTATCCTTGCAGCTTCTATTTGGTTATAGCATCCTTTATTGTTTCCTGTCCTAAACTTTTAGAAGGTTGCTATTAACTGATTTACTGTTGCTGACCTTTAATAACCATGAAGGATGGCATTAACCACTTGGTAATTCTATAAGTCTTTCTTGCCATAGGCCAGGAAAGGAAAGGAGAATTTAAGGACACTTCCCTTTTAATAGCCCTTGGTATGTTCCAAGAATGTCACAAGCCTTAAGTAGTTAACCCTACTATGTGTATGCCCTCTGGAAAGGTCGTATTTCAAATGATGTGATTTTGGGAGCTTAATTTATCACATTATTAACTTAAATTCTTGGATACAATCTTGTTCTCTACAGCATAAACACAGAAGTCTTTCCCTTTCAAACAGGAGGGGCTTCATGTGAAAATGTCAATATGTCTATGGGACATAAGGAAGTATGCTAAACTAGCAGGTGTCATGAAATACTATAGGAAGGTAGGTTGTTAGATTCACTCAACTTTTAAATAATTAGATGTGAAAAACTGCATTTATACAAGCACTAATAAAATAGAGGACATAGGAAAGATTGATATCAAACTTCTGTTTGAGACTTTGTCCAGAGATAAGGTACTCAAGAAAGCTAATTATATGATTTCTAGTAAATTCCTTTCTTTCTTCCTTCTTTTATCCCATTGAAGAAGAAGAAGAAGAAGAAGAAGAAGAAGAAGAAGAAGAAGAAAGGGGGTGGGGGAGGGGGGAGAAGAAAAAGAAGGAAGAAAAGAAAGAAAGAAAGAAAGAAAGGAAGGAAGGAAGGAAGGAAGAGAAAGAAAGAAAGAAAGAGAGGAAGGAAGGAAGGAAGAAAGTAAGAATGAAAGTTAATTTCCCAGAGCACATTTATTTTGAATAAAGTCTGGGAAAGTTGCTTTTAACAACTAGGAGGAACAGAGAAGACTTCTAGTGTCTCATTTTTGCTTCCTAGAAACTCTTTGTATGTTCTCTTTAGTAATATTTATTCTCAGATTCATTTTGTAGTATTTGTTGCCCATTTATCTATTTACTTCCTTTTTAAACAAGCAACACAGCAGAAAAATAATGTTCTAAGTCTCAAACACCAAGCTGGAAACTACCTGCCTTCTTAGAATGAACAACTGTCTCTACTCTATTGCTTTTTTAATACAAATAGTTTAGTAACCAGATCTACCTAATTTCAGAGGTAAAAAAATCAGTGAATAAAGTGAAACATTCTTTATTCTATCAGATTATATGGCTGCCTCACATCACTTTCATTATCAATGTTGCCAGCTTATTATGTGTCTTGTAATTCCTTAGGTAGGTAGCTTTAGCAATAAAATCTGGAAGAGGATACTGTATGCCTGAAATAACAGTTGGATGGAAAAGGACAAATTAAAGATCATGACACATGTCATTAAGGAAGCAATTTCAGTAGGTTTGAAAAAAACCCTCTAAGATTGATCTACCACTTAAATTTCAGCATAATTTAATATATCTGTTTTTTTTTTGCCACATACATTTGTCAACTGATTACTATTATTATTTTCTTAAAGATAGCATTTTCCCAGGATGCCTGGGTGGCTTAGTTGGTTAAGCATCTGACTTCAGCTCAAGTCATGATCTCACAGCTGGTGGGTTTGAGCCCCGCTTCAGGCTGTGTGCTGACAGCTCAGAGCCTGAAACCTGCTTTGGATTCTGTGTCTCCCTCTCTCTCTGTCCCTCCCCTGCTCACGCTCTGTCTCTATCTCTGTCTCTCAAAAATAAATAAACATTAATTAAAAAAAAAAAAGATAGCATTTTCCTTGTATTGTACTGCAACAGTACTAAATAGCATATGTAATGGTGAGATATCCCCTCTCTAGTAATCTAAAATTAAAATATTCCATTTCAGTTAATGAAGGAATCCTAAGTGCAGCCTCATGAAAGGATTCTCTATAGGGTAACTTTGTTTTGACTACACTGATTTTTTTTTCTTTTTATTATCTAAATGCCCATTCATCTGATACACATTCCAAGGAAGTGGAGTTAAGAAAGTTAAAGGTTTGGGCACCTGGGGGGCTTAGTCAGTTAAGCTTCCAACACTTGTTTTCGGCTCAGGTCATGATCTCACGGTTGGTGAGTTCGAGCCCTGCGTGGAGCTCAGGGGAACCTGCTTGGGATTCTCTGTCTCCCTCTGTCTTTGCCCCTGCCCCATTCATGCTCTCTCTTTCTCTCTCTCAAAAATAAATAAATAAACATAAAAAAAGAAAGTTAAAGGTTTTGTCACATTAAATGAGAAGAGATTTCTGAAGTCATACATGTTAAATTCTAAGCATTTTCTCTGGCTCATAATTGAAAGAGTTTGCAATATAATGAAATAATTTGGAAATATGGCTGGTATTTAGAATTCAGAGTGCTAAGATGGTAAAATGTCCCAGAAATATAGGCAAAACTGACAATGATTGTTTCAGACAAAATATTGGTCTGTTTAGGTGTAAAATGTCTTATTAACCCTCAATTCTGTTGTACACGTTTATGCATATGTATGATAACAAACTTATTTGTATTCAGCCAAACATCCATTTGGCAAGCAGCGTAGAATATTCTAGTGTTCTAAGAGTTAAATGCCTCAGAGATTCAAAGTCTTCATTTCTTTCTTAAAATCTCAAATCAGGACAATTTTTTTGACCTCTTATTGCTGCACTCTAAAACGTATATTAATTGACAGGCTACATCAGGTACCTGAATGCCTTCCATATCTGCCTTAGAGATAGAGCCTTCATTTGGGGTTCATATCTGATATCTTTACTATCTCTGTGTGCTTAAGTGGATGCATTTGGTTTCTAGGTGGCTTGAGAAAAGTCACAAGTCTTCATTTTAGTTTGTTTTGTTATTGATTTTTTTTTTTTTTTTTTTTTTTTTTTTTAGATCACAGATGGAACGAAACTGAAGTCAGGGTCTAGAATTATTGGCTAGGCAGCTAATAAAAATGATCATTCAGACATTGAGATTACTGGTGACTTAAGGAATGACCACCCCCCTTCCTTGCTTTTCTGGGCTATGTTGGGATGAACAGCAAAAACAAGGAGTCGTGGGGTCAGAAAGGCCTTGGCCTTACCACTCAGTAGTGTTCTGTTGCGATGTGTCCTGTTGGCAAGCCAGCTTACTTTTCTGAACTTGTTTTCTCCCCTGTAAGCTAGAATATTGACCACCATACGGGGTTGTTATCAAGATTGCAGATAAAAGCATGGAGGTCTACATAGTAGGCACTAGATACATGAAAATTGTTATTTTCGTAATTCCCCTTTATAGGCCTTTCTGAATTTTCCATTTTCTTGTGGTTTCTCAACTTTACGGCTGTCAACTCTTTTCTGCCTTTTGTGAATAAAGGGAGGCATCTCCTTTCTTTCTGTAAGAAGAGGATGTTGTTGGGAAACTATGAAAGGAGATATCCTGGGATATAAACTGTTTCATTTCCTGAGAACTGCAGGTGAGAAAGTAAGACAAAAGAAGTCAGAGTCTGAACCAAGGGTTCCTCCACTTGTCAGCATAGATTCCCTATCTCCCCTAAATATCTTGGGGAAAAATCCACTCCCCAGACTCCTTTGGAAGCTCACCACTCGAGGGAGCTCCCTTCCCTGGTGGTCTGGTGGAGCCCAGGAATGCTGGCCTGTAGGGCACAGCACCAGACCTGTTTGCTCACTCATGCTCAGAGCGAGCAGCGTGGGAGGTCCTGATAAGCTGGCTACTTAAGGACGTAAAATACATTCTGAGCATTTGTACACACTGGTGAGACAAATTACCAAGTGGTCGCTACAAAGTCTGTATTCAAAAATAATGAAAGCATGGATTTTATTAACATATTATCATTTTGGAGCTCTAAAAATGATTCTATAGAGGATATTTTCAAGTATCTATGTTTGACTTTGGAAAAGAATTATGCTATCTCTTTAAATAGCCTTTCGAGTCTCCTTATTTCTAGATTACCTAGGTGCCAGAAGAATTTGAACCAGTAAGGATAGAAAACTCAAGGTTCTGTAGTTTCCATTCTAAGAGAGTTGAGGAAAGAGAAAGAACAAAACACGGGATCAGAGGGTAAAATTCAATCCTTGTTTAATTTAGTTTCAGCCCGAATTAAATTGGAAGTTGTATATGAAAAGTAAGTGAAAGTAATACTAAGCTTAGACACTTCATTCCATTTAATATTTCTTTGAATGGGTGTGGGGTTGAACTAGCAGAGATTTTCAACAGTTACAGAAATCTCAGTAGTCCTATAAAATTATGTTATATTAGTTGAGGAAGACCTATCAAGTTCTCCTTCTAAAAATCTAATCTCAAGGTGATTACTGATTTGACAATTTTCTTGGGTTTAGAAAAAGTAAAAGGATTTATTCAGGGAATTTTCTATGCTCTTTGGAACTTGCACAGAATTTCTATGTTTACTTGGAAACATGGTTTCTGAGTACACTTTCTTTTTACTCAATGAATTTCATCTTATTTTGCTGTCTAAGAAATGATTCTCCTTCTTTTTTAAAGAACTATTTTATTGTGCTTTTCAAAGAGAAATCTCATCTTTAATGTGGTGAGGATCTCTTCTACTTTTACTATTTCATCAGAGTACTATAAATCACTATTTCGTTTCCAATCTGTGCTTTTTAACAAATTTCCTTCAAGATCTTGAAGTTGGAAAACAAGGGGTGCTGGTTTATGGCACTTATTCAGCAGAGGATCTGGGCTCCTGGAGAGGATTAGCCTTATTTTAGAATGTAAGAAACCAGCGTATGCCGTGGGGTCAGTCTTGCGGAGGTGTGCCATTGACCAGCAATGTGGGAGGTAAAAGAAAGGAAATATCAGGCCCACAAATGCATGGGCTAATGAGATCTCACCAATCACGTGTCCTGAATCTAAACTGTCCTAATCATACTGAAGATGCTTTTTTGGCCCATAAGTGCTATTCCATATGTGAAAAGCACTTTTTAAACTTTATGTTATTTTAAATATATAACATATCAGGGGAATTCGTGAACTTTTGTAATAATGCTTTTAAAACTTTGGAAGCAATCACAATAAATACAATGTTGCAGTGTTTTTAAATACACCATCCAGATTCCATGTCCTCAGCAACTTACATTCATAATAAAAACTTTTAGTTTTTTTTTTTTTTTTCAAAATAAAAAAAGCCAGCTTTATATAGAAGGCTAGTCCACTAGAGGTCACTTTTCAACTTACTTCCCTTAAAAACAGAAAAATTTAGCTTTGATTCCCGTCATTGAATCTTTCATGTCTCTGTTTCCACTGTTGGAAATTTCGTTTCTTCCCAGAAAAAATTTCTGCTATTCCTCAAAGTTGTTTTTTTCAGAAATCTTTCTGACACTGGGGTCATATATTCTTATATATCAAATATATTTTCTACTGTGACTTTTTAAATGATTTTCTTGGATACCTAATTGAATCTATATTATTTTTTCAATGTCACTATTTGAACACTAGCAACATGTGTCTATTTCCCAAGCTTTTTTTAAAAAACTTTTAAAATGTTTATTTATTTTTGAGAGAGAGAGAGAGAGAGAGAGAGCAAGAAGGGGAGGGGCAGAGAGAGAGAGGGAGACACAGAATCTGAACCAGGCTCTAGGCTCTGAGCTGTCAGCAAAGAGCCCTACGTGGGGCTCAAACCCACAATGCTGTATTAGAATGAAAGAATTGGAGATGTCCAGCCTTCTTAGGACTTAGAAGCAGCCATTCAATTTCTGCTTCTTGCCACAAACCCTAGTGCTGAAGAAAAATATCCAATATTAACACCTGTTGACATATCTCTGAGTTTCATCTTTCTTGATTTAATTTCTCTTGTAATCCATGAGAGGTATGTTTTGAACTACTTTTTAAAAAGCAATGACTTGGGGCGCCTGGGTGGTGCAGTTGGTTAAGCGTCCGACTTCAGCCAGGTCATGATCTCGCGGTCCGTGAGTTTGAGCCCCGCGTCGGGCTCTGGGCTGATGGCTCAGAGCCTGGAGCCTGTTTCCGATTCTGTGTCTCCCTCTCTCTCTGCCCCTCCCCTGTTCATGCTCTGTCTCTCTCTGTCCCAAAAATAAATAAACGTTGAAAAAAAAATTTAAAAAGCAATGACTTTACAATGTGATATTTGATATACTTTATCTTTTATTCCTTTGCTTAAGGGTTTGAATAGCATAAACATGTTCACAGGCTGCTATTACATTGTTAGTGTCACTACTTGTGCAAGAAGTAACATTACGACATTATCTATCTATCTATCTATCTATATCTTTGTGTATTTATAGTTTTGTGTATTTTCTACTAAGACACCTGGTATAAGGTTACAATTTCCCCATTTCCTATTGAAAAACATGCCCACTATATCTCTCCTATATCTGTAACTGTATTGTTTTAAAACATTGTTTAGCTATTCTTAAAATTTACCCCAAATCAGCAGTTTTAAAACTCGGCAATATCTCATTTCTCTATGAAATGGAGACATTTATAAGGAAATCACATAGAGATTTATTCTTGCCTTCTAAAAGCATGTCTATCTCTTTATATCATTCATGTACTGCTAACTTATCTAAACACACACTAGAACAGAGGTCACTTTAACATAATTTCTACCACTTATGAAAAGCTCTTATGGAAGAAAATCTTTGAAATCTGAAAACAAAACAAGAGGGTGAAAACACCAGGTATGCTTTAAATCATTATACATATAATACACATAATTTTAATAGGATTACTTGTTAAAGTTATTTTCATGCTTGAATATAATTCGTAAATAGTTTTCTCGTGTGAAATACTGAAATATTGCAGATAAGCTGCAAGCTGCAATGTTTACTAGCCCTAATCTCCCAACCTTCCCAAAGGTAACTCCTGTGTATTTTTCCAGATCTTTTGATAGAAATTTACATTACATTCAAATGTGAGTACACCTAGAATATATACCATACCATTTTGCTTTATATACACTTTTTAAAATAAATGTCGTGAAACATTGAACAATTGTTTCTGTCATTTAGACGTTTGATTTTTATTCAATAATAGATGTTGAAGTTATTTGTATGTCAGCTTCTATAAATCTGTGTCATTCTTTTGAACTAGGGGACAATGTCTTTGAAAATGTACATATCCATAATTTAACTACTCATCTTCCTAGGGAACTACTGTTTGTTTCTATCTTGTCTCTCTTAGAAGCAATGTGTCTGTGTTTATCCATCTGCACGTGATCAAGCGTTCCACTCCGGTGGGTATTGTGAAGAGCATTGCTAAATCATTAAAAGGAGGCATTGAACATTTTAGTAGACACTGCCAACTAGCTCTCCCAGAGTCCTAAAAAATGTCCTCTCAAATAGCAACAATTGGAGAATAGTAGGTTCTCTGCACTTTGGTCAGCATTCAGGATCAGGCTTTCCAGTTTTCGTCATTTCTATGGTATCTCCTGTTTGAAGTTGTGTTTGCCTCCTTGTTACCATTATTTAGGTTCCTCGTCTTTCCATACATTTACTGGGTATTTGTAATTTCTTCTGTGAACTTCTTATTTATAATTTTTGCCCATTTTTTGATTTGCTTTTTCTTACCAATCTCTAGGAGATTTTTATATATTTTGAATATCAAATGCTTGTTGGCTATATTCATGCAAATATTTTTCCAGTCCATCTCTTGATTTTTAGTTTTGCTTATGATTTCTCTGTCATGAAGGATTTTTTTATTTTGATACTGTTCATTCATCAATTCTTTCTCGTGTGACTTTAATTTCGGTATCTTGCTTAAGAAGACTGCTCTTACCCTCAAAACAATGGTATATCTTATACATTTATCTTATACCTTGTATTTTCTTCTGATTCTTTTTTGGTTTTGTTGTTATAATTATTATTTAAGTAGTCAGATTTTCTAAGGATTATTTTCATGTGTGAGGTACATATCTCATTGCATTTTTTCCCCAAATGAATAACAAACAATCCTGAAACCATTTGATGAGTAGTTCATATTTTCCGACTGACTTAAAATGCTACTTATATGATAATGTAAATTTCCTTATGTTCACAGAGTTATTTCTTGGCACTTTGCTATTAATTATTATTATTAATTATTATTATTAGTGTATTCCTGGGTAACACCACATTTAAAAAATTAACACATGTTTTGCTAACTGGCATATCAAAATTTTTCTTTCTTCATTTTTTGTCAAAATTATCTTTGCTATTCTTGCTCATTTACTCTTTCGTGTTAATTTGAAAATTGGTTTATTACAATTATTGAAAAATTCTATTGAAAGCAAGAATTGCACTGAATTTGCATATTAATCTGAAGAGAAATGGCATATTGACTCCTTTCATCAATGAATATCGCTGAAATCTTTATGTCATAAATGTCCTTCAGTTAACTTATTTTTCTAATAGACTGGTCTTTCCAGGTTTAATCTCAGTCATGGTATAATTATTGATATTATAAACGGAGCGTTTTACTCATTTGCCATTTCTGATGATTGCTTATATAAAAGGAGGCTACAGATATTTATTTGTTTTTCTTTAAGTTTTTATTTAAATTCCAGTTACTTAGCATACAGTGTAATAGTAGTTTCATGTTTAGAATTTAGTGATTCATCACTTATATACAGCACCTAGGGCTGAAAGCTACATGTTTTTAAAGATTGATTTTGTGTCTGTCTACCTCAGTGGATTAATTCTAATGATAAATTCTAATATTTTTTCAGGTAATCCTCCTGGGTGATTTTTACATTAGTGATTATATCATCATCCAATAATAACAGTTTTATTTTTTCCTTCCTGAGATATTTATTTATTTATTTATTTATTTATTTATTTATTTATTTTCCCAGTTTATTGCATTAACCAGGATCTTGAAAATGTTGAATGGAAGGAATATTGGGCATCTATGTCTTTTATTGGCTTTAATGGGAAATTTTTTAATATGTTATCATTATGATTTTGCTAAGGTGTTTTAACAGTCACCCTTCATTAAGTTAGGGAACACAGCATTAATTTTAAATTTGGATATAACATAGTAAAATATTGTTCTTGTTATATAGAAAAATCACTATTTTCTAAGTGTTGAGCTATAATGGGTTATTCTGTTGCCCAGTACTCCAAATAAATTATATACCAATATAAATTAGTCTATTAGACATTCAATGTAAGTGAAGCTGGGGCTAATCCCAGAAAAATATTTGGAGGCAGCTGAAACAGCTAACCTTTAGATTTTCTCTTCATCGAAGTCCTTTTTTCGGAGGTTGCTTGTCAGTGAAATCTGTTGCCAAAGATATAAAGAATATATCACTGGTGTTGATTAAAATAACAAGTACAGAACAATTTTAAACTACATAATAAATACGTTGTCAAGTCTTTTCGTAAGAACGCTGGTGCTTAAGATTTACCAGCTAAGAGGCAGTCTGATATTGGTCTTGACATTTTTATAATGAATATTTATAACCAATGAGAGTATAGGGAGCTTGAAATTTAATCAACAAAACAGTTAAAGACTGCTTATTCTGTTTCAGGCATAGAAAATGAATATTGAAATTTGGAGGGAGATCATGCCTCTGAAAATCTGAGGAATTGATTCAACTGTCATTCCCATATTCTAGAGGTAGAAACAGATATTTGAACTTAAAAATTGATCAGTGGTGTACAATGGCAATTCTGAAAGTTCAGAGATGCCGAGACACTTTTCAGGAGGCTGCAACGTCAACACTATCTCAGATGTCACTTTCTTATACTGGATTGGAGTGTTTCAGAGGCTATGGGACATGCACTATCTCGACCGACCAAACGCAGATATGAGAATCCAGCTCTCTTTTAATCCAGGGAGTAAAGAGATCTTTAAAAATGTAAAACAATGCTTTTCTGCCTACTAAATTACTTTTGGTTTTGGAAAATGTAATTATTCTTCATAAAATATTTGCAATTCTATTATCACAATCTATCATACTAAAAACCTTGGAGTTATCCTCAATTCCTCTCTTTTTCTCCTATTCCACATGTAATCTATCAACAAATCCTGTTGGCTCTACATCAACACTTATCAGAATGCAAGGTACCTCTCATCATTTCTATTACCAAATTGCCTGGTCCAAGTCATGATGATTTCAGGCTTGGATTATTATAATAACCTCCCAAGGTTTCTCTTTACTGAAACTCTTTTCTGGCTTCAGTGACTTGATTCTGACTTAAATTCCAAAGTAATTACTCTAGCAGCTGGGCTAAGTATGGACTGTAAAGTGGGGCAAAAGTGGGATCCGTGTGACCAGTTAGGAGACACTGCAATCATTCAGGTACGAGGTGAGTGTAGCTCTTACTGGGCTAGTGGTGGTAGAAATAGTGGCAGCAAATTATTAAATTTGGGGCATTTTCCATTATGGGAAACTTCAAACATATGGGAAATAGAATAAGGAACCCATATGTAACTATCTCCCAACTTCAACGATGGTTACCACACGACCAATTCTTTTTCATCTACAACTTTCTACTCTCTCCTTGAATAGATTATTTTGAAGCAAGTCCCAGATGGGAAATAATTTCATCCATAAATATTTCCGTATGTAATTCTAAAAGATATAGATCTTTTTAAAACAAACAGAAACAGTACTATATTTTAAAAATTAGGAATAATTTCTTGACATCATCGAGTACCAAAATCAATTTTCAAGTTTCCCTAATTGTCTCTTACTAATATTACAATCTGTTTGAGTTAAGATCTAAACTGCACCTGATTTATATGCCCCTTAAAGCTTTTAATATGTACAAATTCTTCATTTTCTTTTTCTCACACCTGATTTTGTGAGGAAATTGGGCCATTTGTCCTATAAAATTTCATACACTCCAGATTTTTCTGGTTGTATTATTGTGGTGTCAGTAAATTATGTTTCTCTGCCATTTTGATTTCCTGTAAACTGGCAGTTAAATCTATAGACTTGACCAGAATTCTTCATAGGTGGCATTGTAAACTTGCGTCAGGAGTCATTTATCAGGCTGATTTATTTAGGAATGATAATGATCATTGATGGGTATTGCCTTGATCCATTATTTCATTAAATGTTGAAAAATGGTGCCATTCTAATTCTAACATTTCTTCTTCAATTATTAGCTGGAATTCTTCTGTCTTATCCTGGAGAGAGTGGATTTAGAAGATGAAAGAAAGGAAAGACAACAGAGATTCTAGCTTGAAGAGATTAAATAGTTCAGTTGAAGATTTAAAAATAAAATATTTCTTGATTGGGAGATTTTTAGCTGTAATACAGAGAGAAAGAATGTCGAAGAGTAATACACATCACTCATTGACCACAAGAAATAATACAATGAGATGTTTATCCAAGTTTATTTTTCCGAAAACATCCCAAAACACCAGATTTTATTTTATTCCCATACGCCACTGAAATACAGACACGTTATAATTTCCAGCAGTCTCATATGTAACTATAAGCTTTGTGATTTTATTTTCCATAATATTACTTTGCATGTAAGTGATTCTTTTGGAATTTGCAAATCTGCCTCACATATTACCTCATTCAAACCTCAGAACAACACAGTGAGTTATTCCAGTTAAGTAACATTGCTCTATATTACAAATGAGGGAACCAAAAATGGTTTTCTTTCACAGTCTTCAAAAGTTATTGCTCATAAGGAGGGCTGTTAGCCATAAATAAGTATTGCATTGCCAATGTTCACAGTGGTGTTGCTCTGGACAATGAGGAATGAATGAGTCAAAGGATATGTATGTGCAACATCACATAATCTTTGCTAATTTGGCTCACCTGAATATTCTGAGTATCAACTTGCCAGGATTGGGTCACAAGTTATATAGCTAGCTGGGGTGGAAATGAGCAAGCAGAAATAATTATTCCAGTATAATGTAAGAAGTATACAACTTGGAAGTGTGTTCCTAACTTGCTTTGAGAATGTAGGCAAGCAGTGACCTCTGTCTTCAGTTCTCCACCAGACAAAATGAAGAAATTATGGATGTTTTTAAGATGAAAGTTTAACTTTTCCAGTTATATTTTGCATTGATTGTAGGATCGAGAGGGTAGGAGGAAAAAGAAAAAAACCTCCATTAAACAACGTTCTAAAGAAATTGACTTAGGAATAAGCAGAATTAATTCAGGCTGGTTTACAAAGAACATATTTTAGATATATTTACAAAAGAATTGTAGGATTAGAAAGTTTCTTTTATATTAGAAAAGAATATCAACACAATCATGGTGTTTTAACACTGTTTAATGAATTCAAAAGGACCATAGCCATTGCTCTAATTAACTCTAAATTTTAAGACAGCTTCTAAGGTAATATGAAAATGTACATAAAGTGAGTACAATGAAATATCTGGAAATATATACAGATTTTATATCTTTTACTCTGATTTTTATATATTTCCTTTCTATTGTTATTCAAAACATTAAAAATTATGTTACTTCCATCATCATGAATGTCCTTCTTCAACTCCTGATTTAACCCCTATTGAGGCTAAAGTGGAATGAACACGTAAGTTTCATTCCCCAAGTTACTTGCATACTTAACCTTTGAACATTTTATTTCTTATCATTTCATTGTCTAACCAAAAAACATTTTTTCTGCTACAGTGGAAAGAGTATGGTATTTGTTAGCACCCAAGCCTAGGTTCAAGACCTTATCCCTTTCCTAACAATGTAGGAACAACGTGAAAAGCACTTGGCACAGCAGGTGTTTTATACACAGAGTTTTCCATTCTTCACTGACTTCATCATAAAACCTCTACTTGAGTGTTTCGTTCGCAGGGCTGGTCTCACAAAGAATGCAGCAGTTCATGCTTAGAGCCTTGCTTCCTTCTTTCAGCCATCAGGGTCTTTTTCAAGTGATCTCAAGATCTGCCGAGTTCTACAAGTTAGCCATTTACACATGCTTTATATGGATTTAATTATGGATGCCCTTGAGCTTGAAGTGGCTTTACAGATAGATAATTCAGCTCATTTTACAGTTGAGGAAATTAGGGGCCAAACATGTAACTTCCCCAAATATATGTGGTAACAGTGCTGGGAGGGGATTCCTCTTTTCCAGTGAAGTCCACTGCTCTCCCTGTTATACTTCTTTGTGCATTGTAAGCTTCTTTGTCATTGTAGAAGGCCAATTCTTGTGTTATTTTAGCAGAACTTAAGGCCCCAGTAAGTGGAGGGGGATTTAGGGTGATGGGAGGGATGTGGCCCAGACGTCGGGATAGGACTGCCTACATAATGTGAGGGCCTAGTGCAAAGTGAAAGTGTTGGGTCTCCTGTTCAAAACGCAGGAAAAAAATGCCATTAAAGGTACCGAAATATAAATGTTTCCCTTTCCTTCTGCTTCTCTTCTCAACACTGTCATGACTATTTAATGTTCATTTAATGTTTTAAGTAAAGAAAATTTTTAAAAATTTTAAGTTTTATTTTACTTGTTTTGACAGAGAGAGGGAGAGCGCACAGCAGGGGAGGAACAGAGAGAGAGAGGGAGAGAGAGAGATCATAGCAAGCAGGCTCTGCACTGACAGTGCAGAGCCTGATGCAGGGGTTGAACTCATGAACCGTGATGTCATGACCTGAGCCAAAATCAAGAGTCGGACGCTTAACTAGGCGATCCAAGGAAATTAAAATTTTAAATCACTGCAGAAATATTATTATTAGTCTTTGGATTATACAATGCCTGTTTTAAATGTAAATATAAGGACATTTAACTTATAAATAGAAGCACCAAAATTATACAACTCTATTTTGTGCCCCATGTACATGTGTGTGTGTATTTTGTTCCTACCAGAATAGTGGAAATCTGCACAAAATTAAGTGTTTTTATTTCCTTTCTTGAGGCACACATTCTGCCCATACTTGCGACATTTGGCTTACTGCTAAGTAAGGAAGACTGAAAGCCAGAAGAATTGCGGATGGCCCCATCTTTCCTTTTTCTTCTATGTCATTATTTTCACCATAAGTGGTCAGCTAATACAGGAAGGTAACACACTAACATTGCCTTCTTTCTGCATTCAAAGTAAGTTCTAGTTCAACCAGAAAGCTTCCCAGGACTGTCAGCAACTTGCCCTCATCCCCATCTTTACTTAGTCTTAGACATAACAAACTCACTGGCTCTGAGCCTCGTGGAACTCCCCTGCATCATGGGGCCACCAGAATCGCATGCTCACGGGCATCACAAATACAATATGTGATTGATGCAGCAAGGAACAGAGGTGGACGCTCGTGTCGGGGATATCTCCTCTGCTCTCTCACATGTTCCAATGTTGTGTCAGACTTCATTTCCAAAACATAATTTTAAAGATAAAATTAAGACTTTCAGGATGGCAACAGCAGAGCTTTAAACCAAGTGGGTCACTTCTGAGTCTTGAGCCCTGTGCAACTGCACAGGTCATGCCCGTGAAAGTGACCCTATTTGAAATGTTCCTGAAATCAGTCAGGCAGACACCTGGCTTACATACACAGTGGGACCAATCTGTTCTGCTTTGCGTCACCTCTTTCCCCTTTTCCCTCAATCTTCCAAGGAAATTTTTTTCAGAAAATCTTCCTTCACCGTTTACACTCGTCTTGTACAGTTTCAGTTGCCAACTGGCCTCTTATTTTATTTTACATTGTTTTGTTTTCATTTCATTTATAGTTCACATCGCCGTATGTCAGTCATATAAATTATCTGAGACACTACGCCTATTTACCACACTACCCCGTCTTTACAAAATCATTTATCAACATTGCACATTCTAACAAAACTATTGTGTGTCTATTTTTCTTGTTCTTTCTGAAATATGTTCTACAAATACAAGGCATTTCCACACAAATTTTTCCTCATGAGTAAACATCGTAAGTTTCTGTGTTGGGATGGCCATTATCCCCTTACAAGAGTATTAGTAGTAAATATTTTCACTAGTTAAACATTGGTCAACATTCCTTGGTTTTCTTCCTTAAGTATTTGTAGTGTCTTCCAAACTTCATTTGTCTCTAAATGTGCAGGAACCGAATTATCTTTCTTCAGATGTATTTTATCACTTAATGTTTTCATTTAGTTGAACTATCAGTAATGCATATTTACAATGACTTATTTCAGGAGCACTATGAATAATAATAGAGCTAAACCGTCTTTAGTATTTATATTTACCAAAGCATTTCACATACTTTTCACTTCATCTTCATGGCAACCCTGGGAACAATCTACCAATGTACAGAAATTAACAAATAATACATTAAATAGCACATATTTAATACATACAATTCCCCTCTTCTTCGTTTTAAACTTTTCTAAGAATTTCTCTAGAAATTATACATTAGCCTTCCCCACCCTGCCCCTGCCAAGTCTATAATTGAGGGAATATCAGGCCTTCATTACAAACAAATAAAATAGCCATTTTGCAGCTATTACAGTCATTTGGGTTTGTAGCCTATTACAGTTACATACCATTAAAATCACAATAGAATTGGGGCACCTGGGCGGCTCAGTCCTTTAAGCAGTGACTCCTGATTCAGCTCAGGTCATCATCTTCTGCTTCAGGGTTCGAGCCCCACACTGGGCTCTATGCTCACAGTGTGGAGCCTGCCTGGGATTCTCTCTCTCCTTCTCTCCCTCCCCCCTTCTCTCTCTCAAAATAAATAAACTTTAAAAACATAAAATCACAATAGAATAACTTTAAAATAAAGTATTTTTGGGGCACCTGGGTGGCTCAGTCGGTTAGGTGACTGACTTCAGCTCAGGTCATGATCTCACAGTTCGTGAGTTCGAGCCCCATGTCAGGCTCTGTGCTGACAGCTGGGAGCCTGGAGCCTACCTCAGATTCTGTGTCTCCCCTCTCTCTGCCCCTCCCTTGCTCACACTCTGTGTCTCTCTGTCTCTCAGTAATAAATAAACGTTTAAAAAAATTTTAATAAATTATTCTTTATTCCTGTACATTTTAAAATTGCAGGTGCTTGTTTTCCATGTCAAGTGTGGAGGGTAGTGAAAGAGGGGGCTGAGTGATCAGGCCTGGCCCTTTTGCAGTGGCCTCTGTTGTCAAGCAGAACTCAGCATTTCACTGTTACAAAACATGGGTGCAAACATCATGAAACCAACCCCAAGCCCCCGATTTCCTTGAAAATGCTGAATAAATTTTCTCCCCCCAAATTTAAGTTGCACATATTCATTCTTGAAATCAGAACCGCTGCCAGATATTCTTTCTGGTCATGGCAACATATAAGAATCTGGAAAGTCGGGCGTGCCTGGGTGGCTCAGTCAGTTGAGCATCTGACTTTGGCTCTGGTCATGATCTCATGGTTTGTGGGTTCGGGGCCCACTTCGGGCTCTGTGCTGGCAGCTCAGACCCTGGAGCCTGCTTCAGACTCTCTGTTTTCCTCTCTCCCTTTCTCTCAAAAGTAAATAAACATTAAAAAAAAAAAGAATTTGGAAAGCCATTCAAGCTGAACAGCTGGCCAAATGAATCATTTCCCATTCACACAGCAGCATAGTAGTATCCTAAATGTATTCCATTTTTGAATATATCACCTGTTTAACTTTCTTGGAAATTATTTTTTTTCTTGGAAATTATTTACATATATATTATATGGTATTATGGTTATATGATATCTAATATTTAAAAATATCTCTGTGATTATATTTGTACGATTTTGATAGAGCTTCTAAGCTATCTATTCTTAGGTAAGTTTTAACAAAGGTCTCAGTGCTTGCTGCCTTCCTTAAATTTTATTCTGATGACCAGTTTCTATTTTAAATCCAATTTCTTTTCCTTCTGCTCACTTTCCATTCCTTCAGTGGGGACACGCCAATGCTTGGAATACCTTTTCACATTCACACTTCCTCCCTCAGTGGTTTCACTTTCCTTCCTTTTCCTTTCTCAGGTGTTCAGTTTCCCTACTCTCGGTCCCTTCCATACTCTCCCCTCTTCACTCATTCCAGTTGGTATAGCCGACCGGGAGTTGTCAGTTTACAAAAAGGAGAAAGAGGAAGCATATTCACATCCTATACCTTTGGGTTACTTTCCTGCTGTTACTTCACTCACTCCCTCTCCTGCTGTGAATAGTAACCTCTCCCCTCCCTCTTTCATATCTCCAAGTTTTTCCTCTTACCTGATTGTTCCCATCATACCATTAACAGTGCTCATCTGAAAAAACTTTTTTTCTCTTCCAGCCACCTCCTTAACTCTCTGGTTCCCTGAGCAACAAAATTCATGAATGAGTGTAGGTCTCCAGAGTCCTCTTTTCTCATTGTCTCTTGACCCCATTGTAATCAAGCTTGCTTTCTCCCCATCTGCTGTTGAACATCATGTGGTCAAATTTAATGGTCAATTCCTACTTTTCATCTGATGTAACCAGCAACATTTAACATGACTGATCACTGCCTGCTTCTTGAAATTTCTTCCCTGGGATTTTCGCCCCTATCTCAGTGTTTCCTTGACCTCACTGGGTGGTGGTTGTCTGTCTCTTTTGCTCTTTTTTTTTTTACTCACAGCTTCACGTTGAAGTCTTCACACTTCTCTTCTGTCTACACTAGTTTCCTAGGTGACCTCATCTGGTCCCAGGACTTTAAATTTCATCTTTATGCACATGGCTCTTGAATTTATATCTCTAGCGCTGATTTCTCTCTAACTCCAGACTTTTACAATCAACACCTAACATCTTCACATGGTTACCCAATCAATAAACAAAACAGAACTCCTGATTTTCTCCTCAAAAAAAATCTGCTCTGTCAGTCAAGTGTTCCCTATCTCTGCTAATGGCATATCCATTCTGTTAAATTGCTTGGTTCAAAAATCTTGGTATGCTCTCTGGCTCCCTCTGTTTCCCGTGTAATCCACACATTCTATCCATCAGCCACTCCCGTTGCTTTATCTTCAAAATGTAGCCAGCCCCCAACCACTTCAATTCCATCCACTGAAAAGACATTAGTCCAACGCACATCATCAGACATATCACCCCGGCACCGTATGAGTTCAATTAGCCTCCTAGTAGAACTTCCAGCTTTGACCTTTGTGTCCCTTACAGACTATCCTCTATCTAACAGCCAGAGTGAGCCTTTGGAAAATTCATTCAGACCACATGGTTTTGCTCAGAACCCTTCAACGGTTTCCCTTAGCTCTCGGAATAAAATTCATAATCCTTATCATCATCTGCAAGGTCACATGGGATAAGCATCCTGCTCCCCTTGGACCTTTTCTCTTTACTGCTCTTAATTCTCTCTCACTGTTTCCATCACATTGACCTCTTTGTTCTTCCTGAATGAATTGCACCAAGCCTGTCTTTTCCAGAATATTTTTTTCTCTTCATATCTGCATGGCTTGCTCACTTTATGTCTCTGACCAATGACAATTTGTCAAAAAAGAAATGCTGCACTTGACCACTCTACATAAAATAACAACATTCTATTCTCCAACCTAATATCCCCATCCTGCTGTGTTTAATATTTTTTCGTGGTGTATTTATTTATCATTTGCCTCCTTTCACTGCAGCGAAAGTTCCACGAAGGTCATGGCCGTTTTGTTGTTATTTATTATGACATCTCCAGCAACCAGAATAACACCTGGCACAAAGTAAGCACTAAGGAAATTTTTCTGAATGAATAAACCAATTTTGTCATTGCTAGATCGTGAATTTTAAAAAACCATTACCTTTAAAATTATCATTAAGTGTATCAGAAAACGTACTATACTATAGCTACTGGAGCTTAACTTTGCTTTGCAACTCAACTCTTCCTTGAGCAGAACTGACACTTTGGAATACTATCTTTCTCCAGGAATATCTTCTTTTGTGAGACTCTTTGTCAAAGCGAACATAGTAAACTATTGATGGAGTTCTATCACATTGAATTAAATGTCTTCACACTGTGTAGTCACATAGTGTCAAAGCAGTATCCCAGTCCAGCAAGGTAGCAGTCCTCAGTGGCTCCCTATTGTACAGAACTTTTATGCAGTAATCTGACATCAGTAATATTTATTCAATTAAATCGTATGAGAAAGCATTTTACAATCATCTATAATTAGCCATCATGATATGTGGTCTCCAATGGCTATAGAATTGGGGCCGTCACAAGATGTTTAATCTCTGGTTCTGAAGCTAAGAACTCTGGGTTCTTAGACTATTTGGGGACACCCAGATGCTCCCCTCACATCATTGTTCCTTGCGTGGAAAAAAAAAGCAGCATCATCAATAAATAGAAAATAAAATATCCCTAAGTTTCCTCTCTCTTTGTTTTCTTCTCTCCGCGGTGGCTGCAGTGTGCGGGCTGCCTTCTGGCACGTGAGCTCGAGTGACTCTCACGTCTGCTGGAGGACCGCAGGCTTCCCTGTCATCGTGGTGTGATCCTCCCTAGCCAGTTTGGGGCTGCAGGCCCCCGCTTCCACTCTCATCACGTTCCCTGTTTGTGCTTGTTCCGGGGGTACCTGTCATCCTGCTATGACAGTCTGTTCTGCCCTGCTCCTCTAGCCCCATGCCACCATCTCTGCTCTTTCTCTGCTATCAGTAGTTCCTGAACTCTGGCTACCGACAGCTTGCCAACAGCACACTCTGTGCCCTTGTCATCTCTCGCCTATCACACCTGCTGCTGCCACCTGTTCCGGTACTTTGCCAACATCTCCCCTACTGCCTTCAGTGCTGGCCATGCTCCTTCAGGGGGAGGAAGGCGTTTTTTTCCTAATCAGTGGCTGCTGCTGGACAGTGACACAACTAAACAGTGACATCTGGGAAATATCACGTCACCTGTCCTTGAGATGGTGTACTCGTATCATTGCTGCCAAGATATTTAACCACCAAATTCTGGGATCTGTGATGTTTACCGTTCTAAGAATGTTTTCTTTCCCTGGCTTTCTAAGAACGGCAACTTCTGCCAAAATAAAATCTGTTAATTGAGAGTACTCTAGTAAGCTTATTTTTAAAGGCTTCTCCCTGATTTTCATATCAAAATTTAGTTATGGGGAGAGGGAGGGAGATATATATTGCAAAAGTTTGGTTCCGGTATCTCTGACATTAGCTAGGGCATAGAAATAAGTTTAAATCAAAGATATCTAGTATGCTTCTGAGTAAGTCTGAACTAAACTTTCAGATTTTATAGTGAAGGTTGATTTGGTATATAATCTATAAAAGATATACAGTTAGGATAGTGATGATATACGACATACTTCTGGATAAATGACGGGCCCCATGATATTCTGTTTTCCCAAAATGCCAAAGAGAAAAATTGGGGCTGGGAGAGAGAAAAGGTCAATGAAATAATATATTTGAGAACAATAAAAATTTTCAGAAAACAAGATTTAAAAAAAATTGTATATGCATAGAATGGATTAAGGGAGTTCCAAAGATTAAAAGAAATCAAAAGATACAAATGTGCTATGTAAACTATAAACTATTATAAGGATTATATTTAACCAGGTTATTTCCAAAGCACAGCTTCCAGAAACAGTAACCTGATTTCTCAGTAAGGCAGCCTTTTGCATTTATGAACAGCTCAAACTGCTGGAAAAATTATACCAGGCTAACAACTAATTTCACTTATACTAATTCTATCACTCTAGAATTACACAAAATAGTTCTATCTCATTAGGAAATCCCTTTAAATAATTGAAGACAACTTTACAAAAAGGTAAGATCCAGAATAGCCATGTTTCTGTAGAACTGGAGACTCAAGAGTTTCATGCATTATTAGAGGGGTCTGTGGGGAGCAATATTACCTTTTGAAAAGTAATCAATATTTACTCAAACAGAAATTGCACTTCACGTTTGATCTAAACCTATTCCAGTTTTGGGGGTCTATCTCATAGACATAAACTCAGAAGTACACTTGGATGTTTTGCATTGTGAGTAGTTATGGTAAAAAAAAATACTAGAAATAACTGAAATAGCCATAAAAACATATTAATTGTATATATCCCATGGAACATAAAGCAAATATTTAAAAAATTAATTAGATCTATATGTATTGATCTCTACGTAATCCAAGAAGGCTGCCCTTGGTATATTTTTATGTGAGGGAAGCACAACCATGTGTATTATAAGGTCTCATTTCTTAAAACAAACAAGGAGCAACTCAAATATATATCTGAAGATATATGTTTGAAATACGATTTAAAAAACATGGAAGAACATACTTCACATCAATATTGATTATATATATTAAAAACATATACATCTCTTTTGCTTGAATATATTTGCATTTCTCTTTCAATGTAAAAGATCTAATAGCTAAAAACACAAAACATATTTTTTTGTAAAGTTCAATCTATGCTGTTCTATAACAGTATGTGCTTCTAGGGTTTCTTTGATTTGGAAATTACACTCATTTTCCCAGTCACAGTGACAAACGTACCTGGATTTCATACAAGAATCATTAAGAATCTTAGTAAGAATTAACTCTAACAAAGTTAAGTCAATGAGGCCACTATTGTTTTTTTAAGTAGTCATTTTTATATTTGAGTTGAAATTGGAAACGCATCCAGATAAACATTGTCAAAAAATTATAACTCCAAAAAAGATATAGTCCTCCCAGTTCTATTTTCTATGCTAACCATCCCCAGATCTTTCAATCAAATGATAATATTCTGAAATCTTTTACACCACATTGGCTGTAATTCTCTGTTTCTATCTTAAAATATGTTATCCTGCCTTGGAAACATTTATCCATTTATTTCTTAAAGTGTCCCAATATTGCAATTGATATTAGACAGCTTATTTCAATAGAGATTTACCTTGAAGTCGTGGCAAACTAACAGCCCCACATCTCTTCCTTGTGTGTTGTGTTCATGAATGCTTTAATAGAAACTACATAGATCCTCTATCAATTGTACTTGAGCAGTTGATCTTTTTTTTTTTGTCTACCTGTAGGACGTTATCATTATCTATTTTTAATTTGATTGTGGTTGCCATGTTAAAATAAAAAAGGCACTATATCATACATAAAGTGTGATTATAATCATGCGGAAAATAAACCTACTTGTTAAAAGAAATAACAAAATAAACAGAGCACAATTATTGACTATGAATGTGGCTAGGCGTCAGAATCATAAGTGATTTCCCCTCCCCCACTTTTTGATAGTTTCTTTAATTATATTTAAGTGCAAAGTTATATTATTTTAAAGAAAAAATTAAAAGAAGGGAGAGTGACATCACCAAGATGGTGACAGAGGCTTTTCCTGACTTTTCTCCTTCTCACAAGAAGAACAAGTAACAACTACTAAACAAGACACCACTGAAGGACTCCTAGAACACAGGGGTGAGGCTGAAGTAGTCCCCATCCCCCCATACCTCAGGAAACCAGACAGACTGTATTAGAAGGGTAAGAGAAGCTGCTGTATATCGACCCTATTGTCCCTTCCCCACACCAGTGTAGCGCTACTCAGAGAGGTCTCCCCTGAGCCTCCATTTCCTACAGTGAGGAAAGACAACCAGTCTCCCCCAGCACTCTGGGTCACTTCGCAGAACCTCTGACCTCACACCATGAGGACTGCAGAGGAATCTGCAGGGCTCAACCACTGGGAACCTAACTGTGACAGAGAAGAGAGGAGGGGCTTGCAACAACCTGCACATGGATCTTGGCAGACTGAGTTGATACATGTGGTGCCCACATAGTAATCCCCACCAGCAGTTTTGTTTATCTGCAGAAACAGACTGGGGGCACCTTCTGACTAGGCAACTCAGTGGGTTGCAGATCTGCCTGATTTCACTCCTCAAACAAGGAGTTTGGCTGCCTCAAGAGCCCAGTTTGCCCAGGCCTAGCCAAGATGCTAAATCACAGCCCTATCTGCCGTGGACAGTGTTTTCTTGCTCCATCTGACCAGAGTGGCTGGCAACAACTGGAAGTCGTGTGGCCCAGCAGTGCTTAAGCCAAGAGGCAGACAAGCAGAAAAGATTGCCTCCCCCCAACCCTCCATCCCAAGCAAAACTAGTATTGAGCATGGTGGTTTCCCCATGCTCTGCACAGGCTGGGATTAATTCATAGCCAAAGCTGAGGGTAGATCCTAGCCCCTTCTAAATAGGAAGTCTGTTTGAGAAATTGAGACCAGCCTGGAACACCCCTTCTATGGCCTGTCCAGGCAAGGGGCTGAAACATAATTTCACCTGTTGTGGAAAAATCTTCCAGCCCCATTTGACCAGCTCCTAGAAGCTATGCAGCCCACCAGAACACAAGCCAATAGAAGGGCCAACAGAGTGATGGTTTGTAGAGCAAAGCCAGTGGCTCTGTGTGGCCAGAGAACTTGGGGTGTAGGTCAGCCTGAGTTGAGACAACAAAGAGCTTTACCAGTTTTAGAGCTGCTTCTTCCACTGCACTCAGGGAAGAAATCTAATTCATAGCCCTCTGATTACTGAATACAACCTTTAGGGGCACCTGGATGGCTCAGTTGGTTAAGTGCTGTGCAGGTCATGATTTTGCAGTTCACAAGTTTGAGCCCTGTGTTGGGCTCTGTGCTGACAGCTCAGAGCCTGGGAGCCTGCTTCAGAATCCGCTTTTCATTCTCTCTCCACCCTTTCCCCGCTGGTGCTCTGTCTCTGTCACTCTCTCTCAAAAATAAATAAGCATCTCGGGGCGCCTGGGTGGCTCAGTCGGTTGAGCGTCCGACTTCAGCTCAGGTCACGATCTCACAGTCCGTGAGTTCAAGCCCCGCGTCGGGCTCTGGGCTGATGGCTCAGAGCCTGGAGCCTGCTTCCAGTTCTGTGTCTCCCTCTCTCTCTGCCCCTCCCCCGTTCATGCTCTGTCTCTCTCTGTCTCAAAAATAAATAAACGTTAAAAAAAATAATAATAATTAAAAAAAATAAAAAATAAATAAATAAGCATCTATTAAAAAAATGAATAGCCAGCCTGACCAGGGAACCTAACTGAAGCACATGGGAAGCCATGTTGCCCATTCAACAGCTCTACCTACAGTGCTGCTTGAACAGAGAGCATTGTCCGTGGCTTCCCCCATCTGTAAAACAAAATTGGTGGCCTCACCTGACCAAGGAATTCAGTGCACACTCAAGCCTGATTTAGCCTCCCAAACAATGACCTGTACAGTTTCTGGGCCTTGGCCTATTGCTGCCAGGGGACCCATAGCTCCACCTACTACTGAATACAGTATTCAGTCGCGACTGTCTAGTAAGCCTGACCAGAGAATCCAGGCAACCCTAGAGCTCATACCACAGCTTCACTTGGGTAGGGAACCAAGCAAGCAATTCTATGCAGCCAGTGGCTTATCTCCTCCATCTCTGTCCTCAGAGCTACTTTACCCCCAAATAGACCATACTAGCAGGCCACACCTACCCAGTGACATGATCAGTGGCCATACTCCAAAACCTAAACTAGCTGAGTGGTGAAGAACTGCCTCCGTCAAAGCAGACATATAAGGATTGGAAGAGAAGTTCTATTACTCAAATGCACAGATACCTGTTTAAGGAATCAAGGATCATGAAAAATCAGGTAAATATTTCATCATCAAAATAAAATAATAAAGTTCTTATAACTGACCTTAAAGAAATGGAGATCTATGAACTGTTAGACAAAGAATTCAGAATAATGTTCTTAAACAAGTTTACTGAACTACAAGAAAACACAGACCAACAACCAAATGAAAATAGGAAAGCAATGCTTTAACAAAACAAGATGTTTGACAGGACAATAGCAACCATCCTAGAGTTGTAAAATAAAACAACTATACTGAAGAATCCAATAGATAGTTTCAAAAGTAGACTAGACCGTGGAGAAGAAAGGATCAGTGGCATGGAGGATAGGGCATTGAAAATTACCCAGTCAGAAAAGCAAAAAGAAAAAATGAAAAAGAGTAAAGAAAGCCCTGGGAAAACTATAGGAATTATGGGACACAACAAAAAGAAACAATATTCACAATATGGGAATTCCAGAAGAAGAGAAATAGAATGAGACAGAAAGTATATTTAACATAATAGTGGCTGCAAATTTTCTGAACCCTGGGAGGGAAATGGATATCCAGATTCAGGAGGCCCCAAGGATCCCAAACAAGTTGAACCCTCATAGGGCTAAAATGGAGATGTGTTGTAACTAAATTGTCAAAAGTCAAATACAAAGAAATAATTTTAAGAACAGCAAGAGAAAAGAGAGAAGTTACATACAAGGGAACCCTTGTAAGGCTAACAGCAGATTTCTCAAAAGAAACTTTCCAGGCCAGGAGAAAATGAAATGACATATTCAAAATATGGAAATGAAATAACTGTCAACCAAGAACTCTATACCCAGCAAAGCTGTTCTTCAGAAACAAAGGAGGAATAAAGACTTTCCCAAACAAACAAAAGCTGAGGGCATTCATTAACACCACACCTACCTTACAAGAAATGTGAAAGGCAGTTCTTTGAGTGAAAGTAAAAGAATGCTAAATAACATTATAGAAGCACACAAAAAATAGTGTAAATCTCACTGACAATGGTAAATATATAGTCATAGATTCTGCACTATGGTAACAGTGGTGTGTAAGTCACAACTCTAGTTGAAAAGTTAAAAAAAAGAATGTAGCAAAAAAACCCCATAAATACAATAATCTGTTATTAATTACACAATATAAAAACATGTAATAGCAATAACCTAAAATGTGTGGAGGAGAAGAAGTAAGAGTGTAAAGCATATTAATTGTATTGAATTTAAGTTGTTATCAGTTTAAAATAAGGTATTATAAACTTAAGGTATTTCATGTAAGCTTCATGGTAACCACAAGATAAATCTTGCAGTCATTATACAAAAGAACATGATAAAGTTGAAGCATACTGATCCCCAAAGACATCAAAACACAAAAAGAGATAGCAGAAAAAGAAATGAGGCACAATGGATCTGATCTACAAAAGCTAAAAAAACAATGAACAAAATGGCCATAGTAATAACAACTTTAAGCATATACAGATTAAATTCACCAATCAAAACACATAGAATGACTGAATGAATAAAAAAACCCAAAATTCAACAATATGTTGCCTGCAAGAGACTCATTTTAGCCTTAGAGACACACGTAGACTGAGAATGAAGGGGTGGAAAAAGGCCTTTCAAGCAAATGGTAACCCAAAACTAGCAAGGGTGGCTATACTTTTATTAGACAATATAGACTTTAGAGTAAAAATGGTAAAAAGAGATAAGGATATAGAGATAAAGGGAGTAAATACATCAAGAAGCTGTAATAATTGTAAATATTTATGCACACAACATTGGAGCACCTAAATCTATAAGGCAAAAAGTAACAGAGCTAAAAGAAGAAACAAACAGAAATATAACAATATTTCTGGACTTTATAACAATACTGAAGGATTTAATACCCCAATAATACTTTTAATACCTCAACGATGGATAGATTATGTAGACAAAGAGTCAATAAGGAAGCTGCAAATTTGAACAACACTATAGACCAAATGGATCTAATGGACATAAACAGGACATTCTATCCAACAAAAGCAACATACACATTTTTCTCAAATGTACATGGAACATTTTCTAGGATAGACCTTATGTTAGGCCACAAAACAAGTCTTAGCAAATTTAAGAAGACTGAAATAATTGAAATCAAGTAAATTCTCTGACCACACTGGTATGAGATTAGAAATAAAAAACAAGAGGAAAAGTGGAAAATTCATGAACACATGGAAGTTAAACAACATTCTCCTGAATAATCAATGAACAAAGAAGAACTTAAAGGAGAAGTAAAAATGTTTTTGGAGACAAAAATGAAGCACGACATACCAGAACTTGTAGGATGCAGCAAAAACAGTTCTAAAAGGGAAATTCATTGAAATAAATACCTACATTAAAAAGCAAAAAGGATCCCAAATAAGCAACCTAACTTTATGCCATCATGAACTAGAAAAAGAAGAAGAAACTGAGATCAAAGTTAAGAACAAAAGAAACAAATAAAGGTTAGAGCAGAAATAAATGCCATAGAGAGAATAGAAAAACCATAGAAAAGATTAGCCAAACTTAGAGTTGGTTCTTTGAAAAGAAACAAAATTAACAAACTCTTAGCCAGTCCAACCAAAGGGGAAAAAAAAAGAACCTACATCAACAAAATTAACAATGAAAAATGAGACATTAAAATGACACCATAGAAATTCAAAAGATTGTAAAAGGCTGCTATGAACAACTATATTGCCAACAAACTGGGTAACTTACAAGAAATGGAAAACTCTCAGAAATATACAACTTATCAAGATTAAGTCAAGAAGAAATAGAAAATCTGAATAGACCAATTAGGAGTAAGGATATTGAATCAGTAATTAAAAAAATCTCCCAGTAAAGACAAGTCCAGGACCAGCCCACAGGTGAATTTTACCAAACACTTAAAGAATTCACATCAATCCTTCTCAAACTATTCCAAAACAATTAAAGAAGAGGAAATACTCCCAAACTCATTTTATGAGGCTACAATTATCTTGATACCAAAACCAGAAAAGAACACTACCAGAAGAGAAGATCATAGGCCAATATCACTAATGAATAGATGCAAAAATTCTCAATAAAATACCAGCAAACCATATTCAGCAGCACATTGAAAGAATCATTCATCACGATCAAGCGGGATTTCCCCCTGGAATTATACATTGGCACAGCCACTACGGAAAACGGTATGGAAACCGAACTACCATATATGATCCAGACATTCTACTTCTGGCAATATATTCAAAGGTAGGAAAAACACTAACTCAGAAAATTATCTGTACTTCCAATCTTCTTAGCAGCATTATTCACAATAGCCACGGCACGGAAACAACCTAAGTGTCCATCAAAGGATGAATGGATAAAGACGTTGTGATGTGCACACACACACACACACACACCCACACACACAAGAATATTATTCAGCCATTAAAAAAAGGAATCCTGCTCTTTGTGACAACATGGAAGTATCCTGAAGGCATGATGCTTGGTGAAATAAGTCAGGCAGAGAAAAACAAATATTGCATTATCTCACTTATATGTGTAACCTTTAGGAAAAAGAAAACTAAATTCATAGAAAAAGAGATCAGACTGTAGTTATCAGAGGTGGAGGAGTGGGGTGGCGTGGGAGTTGGTGGAGGGGGAATTGGAGGAAGGTGGTCAAAAGGTACAAGCGTCCCCATACCAGTCAGTACTGGGGATGTACTGTACAACTTGACAACAGCTAACACTGCTCTATTATACATAGGAAAGTTGTTAAGAAAGTAAATTCTAAGTGTTCCCATCACAGGGAGAAAATTTTGTTTCCTTTTTTCATTTAATATTTATGTGAAAAGATGGGTGTTACCTGCACCTATTATAGTAATCATTTCACGATATACGTAAATCAAACCATCAAGCTATATGCATTAAACTAATGCAACAATGTATGCCAATTGTTTCTCGATAAAACTGGAAAAAAATTAAAATGACCTTCATCCTGTTTGAACAAACCGCCGTGTATTCAAAAATGATATAAGAAAGAGAACTTAGAAACATCTAGTTGCAGAGTAGCAAGAATTCCTGTTTATAGGATCTTGGCTGTTGATGTGGCCTGTTCCCCCAACTTTAGTACAAAAGGCAAAGGAAAAAGTGGAGTTGTTGTTTTGTGGGTATAAAGTTTCAGTTTTGCAAGATAAAAAATTTCGGAAAGTCTGTTTCACAACAGTGGGACTGTACTTCACACTACTGAACTAACATCACTTCCAAATGATTAAGATGGTAAGTTGTATGTTACATGTGTTTTATCATAAACTTTTTAAAGTGTGGAAAGAGCAAAACTTCTCAATACTAGGTAGGGTAGATGGGGAAGTATATTATCCCTCAAAGCATTCTGCCTTGGATAACTTGGTAGAGTGTGACTGCATTAAAGGAAAAAGCCAATATATATGAGGAGGAACAACAGATACTGTGATACTTTGTACCATCTTTTCTTTGCCCAAATGATTTCGGCAGTGCTAGATGAAGCAGTTCCTCGTGCATTGCCAGGGTCCCATCTCAAATGGGAACTATTTATATCTCTCTCTGCTTTTCTACCTCAGGGCTTTCTTCTAAGGCAGGAGCACCCTCAATCAGCACACAGATGCATCCTGGAAGGAAGAGGAAGAGGAATCAGGGAGTAAGAGCTCCATCTTCCCATGCTTTTGTGAGACAGTTTTGATGCAGATTCTACAGGGTGCCCAGCATGTCCCCACTGGGTCTGAACCCCAGCTAGTGATGCTGGTAACCAGTTCAGTAATCTACCCCCACCCCCCTTTATTTTGGCCTTTTCCCCATATCTGGTTTCATTCTCTCAATTCCCTCTTTTCTGCTTTGTAGAATCATCTTCCAAATAAACTATCTACACTCAATCCTTGTCTCAGGCTCTGATCAAAACCAAGATAAAGATAATGATTGACAGGACAAGTAAAGTTTAGAATTATTTGAAAGATTAGCTGAAGATGTCCATTAGAAAGCTAGAAATTAGTGTCATTTCAAAAATAACGTCTTTTCCATTGTCTTGATTTACTTTGCTTTTTATCTTTCCAAAAATTGTTCTTTCTGTCACTCATTGACATTTTGTATTGTTCTGTGCCCCTTCTCCTATTTCACTGTGTTTTGTTTTTAAGCCTGAGATCTAAGAAAGTTAATTTAAGAGAAAGTTTGTTTAAAATGCCTCACTTTTTTCTTCCTCAAATGAATTATATGCGACCATATACAGGTTTAGTTTCTTTTCAGGGAATCTCTGACCTTCTTGAGTTTCTAGCCATAAAGTCACATCTAATCTTTTCCCTAATCTAATGCACTGAATACGGGCATGTTTTCTACTTTCTCTGTGCCTTTATTTCATCAAATGCAAAATAGTATTTTTTTTTAATGTGAAAGATACAATAAATGGTATTTTGATCCTGCCTGATTTTGTCAGTCTACAAGAGTTGTAACAAAGATGTTTCATTTTCTTCCTTTTTAAAAATATACCTCTAGGAACCCATTATGTCCATGTGTCATATCTTATTGGATGCACAGTGTCAGAAATGTGGTTGAAATCTGGAGAAATCCTGGATCTCTGGCACTCTTCCAAAGGCTAAAAGAAATGTTCGCAGAAATGAAAGCAATTTGTCCTAGGAGAAGTAAAATTGTTCTGCTTGAATCAAAATTGTCTCAAAGAGAATAAAAAAATGGAAAGTTTGAGAGATGAAATGATGATTAATCCACCCTTGTAAGTTAGAGCACTCTTTCTCTTCCTGTCACAAGGATATTGTGATCATGTTTCTTTACCCTAATCCTTCTGCAGGCATGGTGATCCCCATCTCCTAGGATATCATTTTCCCCCCTCTGCTTGGTTTCTCCCACTTCTACACCTACTCTCTATTGTCTTTTTTGGAAGTAACTTTTCCCCATGATATTTATCCTCTTCACAAGGTTTAGAGGACTTGTTAATTTGACTTAAGTTTAAAGAGAATCATTGGAAATAGAGCATTTAAAAGACATTAATTCAAGGATTTTCACCAAAAAAAGAGCAACTTTAAATAAAACATCTGAAATAAACCAGAGTAATCAAATGTTGATAAAAACAAGGTCAGAAGTATTCTCATTCTTCTCCTAAGTTTATATATAAGAAAATGAAGGTCCATGAAGTTTAAGTGATATGTTCAGAGCCACATTCCAATAATCAGCATTGCCAGGACTAAAACTTACTCTTTCTGTCTTTTAATGAAATTTAGTTGAAATAAGCTGCAGTATGGTCAGTAATACCCAAGATTAACAGTAGAAATAAGTGACTTTTTTTTTTGATCTTGTTTATGACATCTGTCTTGTTTTTAAAAGAATCCTAGTGATTATCTAATCGCTTTTATAGATTTTACATCTTACAGTGAAAGCCTGATACATTGATAAACTAAGTAATTTAGCTAACCACGTGGTTAATCAATGGCAGAGGTAGAACCAGAACCCATTCATTCATTCATTCATTCATTCATTCATTTCTTCACTCATGCAATAAATATTTCCTGAGTGCATTTTTGGTTGCAGTCATAATGCTAGGGAATACAAATTCAAAAAGTGACTACAATAAACACAGTTCCTGCTCTCATGGAGTTCATGGTAGGCCATAGCTGGGTTGCTGTATATCTGATGATGACATAAGAAAGAGAACTTGGGAACATTTAATTGTTCCCAGTTGATAGGATCTTGGCTGCTTATGTGGCCTATACCCCTGGCCTAAAAGTATAAAAGGCAGAAGCCTTATGATTTTTTGGGTTCTCTTACCTGATTGGTTCTTTAAGGGACTGAATAAACCAACCCACTTTACACACAGTAGCATGAGGAACTAAGAAGAAATGATCACATACATTCCCTTATAAACTCTTGTGGTGTATAACCTTGACACCTCTTGATTCCTTGCTTTGTAGGAGAGCAAAGTGAAAGCAGCCTTTGCTAGCATCTAGATTGCCTTTCTTGCCAGTATTTGAACCCATATCAACTTTAGTGGACTAACCTGGTTTAGAGTTTATTGTCCAGTGAAAGCTACTCAAAAATGTAGCTAAGTATAGAGTCTAATCCTAGGAGGAGTATAACAGGTGGCAGGTCTTATGCCATTTGCTGGTTGGAAACAAGGCTTCCACATTTAACTTTATTTATGTACTTTGTAAATCATACTGCTGGTTTTTAGTTGTACACACTGATCTTTACTTTCACACAGCTCTTATCTAACCCTTAGGGGAAGGCTGGTGCAGTGTCGTTTAAACTTTGGTAAAATAACTAGGCTTATTTTAACCTAGTTGAAAAAATGATTGAAACACATGCTGTTTTTGGAGAGACTAGCAGGACCAGTCACACACTCGCTCCTTTTTTAGCTTACATAGTGTAGGAGACAGACATTAGACTAATTATCCCATAAAAAGCTATGTAGAAAAAAACTGTATAGGCACAGTTGTGATAAGTAGAGATACTTTAAAATAAATGGAATACTTTGAAAATGCATCATGGAAGGACCTAATCTGGATTTGAGGTGGGAGATAAGTCAGGGAAGGCTGTTAGGAGAAAGCAGCTTTGAAGCTATTTTTTAAAATAAATAAAGGAATAAAAAAGAAGAAATAAGTCAAGGAAAATTGTGGGAAGTGGGGGGAACACTCCCCTCCCCTTCTTCATGTTTTTCATTTAAAGGACAGAATCACTTACACCTTATCATTTATATGGCATGACATCTTAGGGCCAACTACAACCCAATTACGATATTGATTGTGGTGATAGTTGTGTGTCTATGCATTCGTCAAAACTTAGATCAGTACACCAAAAATAATGAATTTTACCATTTATAATTTTTTTAAATGAAATGAAAACAAAATATAAATTAAATAGAGTATTGACTGCTGTTGTCCAATTGCTTCTTTGTCTTCATGTTGAAAAGCAAAAGTAATGTAAGTGTGCACAGGATTATGTGTGCTTCCTGGAAATTCTAATCTTCCCCTTGTGAATAGAAAGTTTGCTTTTGTTTGTCTTTGTCTGAATATTCTAGGTTTCTAACACAAGAAGGACTCTTTAGTATGACTTTAATATTTAGACAGGCTAGGAAAATCCCTAGAAGAAAAATATGTTTTGTAACATACTGATTTGACAAATGTAGTGCTATTTGAAGGCTTTATTCTGGCATTCCATGACAGGTGTCTTTGTTATCTAGAAGAGATATGGCAATACTCACTGGTAGAACACATGATATAAGTGCCTGAATGTCATCACTGCAGTTATGGGAAGATATGAAAGATAATTATTGCATACCCTGCAAAACTTGTGTAGCATTGCTGTTAAATTGGAGGCCTGTCGTTTCTCTATGTGTCATCTGATGACATTGTCTCTGATATTTATGACAAAGGAAATCCCTTGGGATTTTTACCACTCAGATTAAATAACATTTTCTCTACCTTTTACAGAATTGAAGAAATCGGACTTAGAAAAATCCACTTAGATGCATTTGTTGACTTGCATCCAAATGTGAATGCCCCCTCTCCTCCAAAATGATTTTTCTCTAAACTCTCTAAGAAAAAAAGGGATTGCATGGTGGTTAATGGTACTGAGGAACCCAATGTGCCAGAAAAGAATAATACTGCCCTATTTATATGCATTAGCTCCTTGGTTCTCACAATGATAATCAAAAAAGCAGAGGTTATTACTGACTCTGTTTTACAAATGAGGAGAGTGAGGACCAGAGAGGTTGAGAAATTTGCTCCAGGGGCATCTGGGTGGCTCAGTCAGTTAAGCGTCAGACTTTGGGCTAGGTCGTGATCTCTCACAGTTCTTGGGATCCAGCCCCACCCACATTGGGCTCTGCACTCTCTGCTTAGGATTCTCTCCACCTCTCTCTCTTTGCCCCTCCCCCTACTGTGTGCGCTCCCAGGTGCGCTTGTGGTCTCTCTCCCTCTCTCAAAATAAACAAATAAATGGAAGGAAGGAAGGAAGGAAGGAAAGAAGGAAGGAAGGAAGGAAGGAAGGAAGGAAGGAAGGAAGGAAGGAAGGAAGGAAAGAAAGGAAAGAAAGAAAGAAAGAAAGAAAGAAAGAAAGAAAGAAAGAAAGAAAGAAAGAAACTTGCTCCAGGTTGCAGAGCTAGGAAGTGTTCTGAGCCTTGTTCAGGTTGGAGAGGACTGATTGTGTGTTTTATGTGTCAAGGTCAGCTGTGCTTGTGGAGAGGAGTAATGGTGAGGAATTCACCCAAGCATCTTCTAATTCTGATGTTTAGGTGCATGCTGATTTCTTACTGTTGGATGCCTGTGTCTTGTGTCAATTCTTATTGAGATCTCAGACCTGATTCCCAGCATTTACATAGAAGGTAGTTTCTTGTGATTCCCTTTAAGAAGCTATCATCCTCCCCCAGGGTTTTGGTTCATTATGAATCCCGTTTTCAATGACAATAAGATTAGGGATGAAGCAATTGCAATGGGATGTGCGAGATTTCCTTCCCTTTATTAATTAATACAAAGCCAATATTTTAAATTACAATTTCAAATGTTTCAAAATGCTCTACCTTGGTAACAAACGAACATAAACTTTGCTGTTGAAATAGATGATTCCTTTATGATTCTATTTTCCTTACAATACACTGACCTTTAACATTTTTAATCTTAGACATGTCCCAAAGCTTTCATTTTAATGTTGTTATATTAAACATACAATCCTGTTGCTCATCTTTCTCCAACAAATCAAAGCACATTACAGATGAAACTTAATGGAATTGAGGCTCTAAAATACTTTTTTAAACTTTAAAATTTAATCATGTGTAAGAAACACACTTAAAGCTAACAGGTTTGTATCTCAGTTTTAGAAATGGAGAAAAAGAGATGAAAACAGGTTCAAGTTAGTTTTAAGTGATCTCTAGCACCTCAGCTTGTGTGAAGTTACTCAATTCAGTCAATGTGAGATTATTTGTTTGATTTTTAAGACACATAGCTTTAACCACCATGACATCAGGTGGCTGCTACAAAGGTATTCTGATATGGAAATCCAAAGGAAAATCGCTTTCTTTTAAAGGGTGGACAAATCATCTGAACAGATCCTTACACCCTGCAAACCATTGCACCTGCCAGAGGCTTCAGGGTCAGAAAAGATGGCACACCATTGACTCTTGCTGGCTTCATGTAAATATAATTCTAGCAAGAAAAAGGATCACTATTTGAAGAAAACAGTTGAAAATGCAGATAGGCTTCTTTATTTTCATTATCTTCCTTTCCTTTAGAGTTCTTCTGAATAAGGCAGATAAATCTCATTTATTCTATCATTCACGAATGTGCATTGGAATTGCCTTTCAGCTGCTGAAATACCTGTAGAAAGTCACAACCCGAACTTGTAAACAGAGACTGAACCAAATTCTCCTGCCACAAATTATGACATAGAGGAGCATTCATTTTACTTTCTTTACTATCTGCATTTTTCTGAAGGCAAGATGAACTGATTTAAATATTTTTATACTATGGGCACCTGGGTGGCTCAGTTTGTTGAGCGTCCACCTCTTGATTTCAGCTTAAGATGCTCTTTCTCTTTCTCTGTCTCTCTCCTCTGTCCCTCTCCCTTACTCATGCACGTTCTCTCTCTCTCAAAAAAAAAATCTATATTTTTATACTCATACATGAGTTAGACTTTTTGTATATTAAGGAAATGCATTATTTTGACAAATTTAACATAAAAATTATAATTTTTATAATTACATAATTTTATTTATAAGTTAAATTTGTGTAATAATAATTATAAATTAAATTTGTGTAATGATTTCACATTCATAGTCATACCTGTGTTCTTACTTACTTCTCAGAACAAAGGACATCAGAACAGAAGTTATTACCCCTGTTTTTACAGAGAACGAAAATGAGCCTGTCAGGTTTAACTAAGGCTTCCTTGTTATTCTCTGTGTGTGTGTGTATGTGCAGAGGTGAGCCCCAGAATTGGAATTCAGGGATATTGGTTCTCATTGGGGGGTCTTTTCCACCGCTCCCCCTGGTGTCTTTACTAAATGAACTAAGTTTTGAGGCACTGCAGTCTTCCGCTCTATGGTGCTGAAGTTTTAAGAAATTTGGCTGTATAAAGATTGTTTTGTCTTGTTAAGTGTGGGCACCACAAAGCACCAGCGGCATTTCTGCCACATAGCCCTCATTTTCTGGCTCCAAACACTTCTCTCTGTGTGTTGTCCTTCCTACAAAGTTCTTACAGGAAATAAGGTTGGAAAGGTGAACTGGTATTTAGTACGTATGTGTAAGAAAGAGAGTGAGCCCCCTGCTCCTTTCTGCACTAATGCCCTCTCACATCTACCTGCCCCTAACTGGAAATGGAGAGGGTAGGTGGAATTGGAAGGGGAACTTCGGGTGGAAAAAAATTAAGAGGGAAATGAAAGCAGCATCTCTGAGGCAGTCACTCATTCACAGATTGTAGAGTGAGGGGTGCCTGGGTGGCTCAGTCAGTTAAGGGTCTGACTTTTGATTTCGGCTCAGGTCATGATCTGCATCGGGCTCTGTGCTGACAGTGCAGAGCCTGCTTAGAATTCTCTCTTTCCCTCTCTCTCTGGCTCTCCTCTGTGCTCCCTCTCTAAATACACACATACATACATACATACATACATACAAATTGTAGAGTTAAATAAGATACCTGAACTAGAATGTCCTTTCTCCTTGTTCTGCTCTACATGAAGGCTCATAGAGGATAAAGTGAGGTGCCTGAGAAGTGGGTATTTCAGTAATAAGTCTGAAATAAGGTGTCTCAAACTGAGGAGCAGACTCTCAATTATCAAGTTCATTTATTCATTCAGTGTATATTTGTTGGGCGTCAGTATGTCAAGCGTCATTCTAGGTGTTTGGTAAATATTTGTGAACAGAAGAAAGATCTTTCGCTTCATGGAGCTTCCATGCTAGCAGGGTAAAACAGTAAACAATAAACATAATGCAGAGTATATCCTACCGTATGTTAGAAAATGAGGAGGACAGAAAGCATGCTTGCTGAGGTACTGCTCCTAGACAGACTGAGTTCAAACCTTACCTCTGCCACTTCCTGCCTGTGTGACTTGGGTCAGCTGTTGACCCTCTCTGTGCCTCTGTTTTCTGATGACAAGACAATAGTGCCTACTCCATTAGGTTGCTATGTGCATTAGATGAATTAATACCTGGCAAGAATGGCTGACCCAGAGTAAGAGCTATAGAGCTATTTCTTAAATAACTGCTGTGAAAAAAATGAAAAGAAAAGCAGCGTGGGTGGACGGTGTCGTACTATACATAGTCAGGTGACATTTGAGAAGGAAGGAAATATACGAGCAAAATCTTGAAGGAGTTAGTCAGACAAATATGCTGGGGAAGAGCAATCCCAACAGAGGAAGTAACCTTTGTGAATGTCCTAAGGTAAGCATGTAGCTGTTGAGTTGGGAGAACTCCAAGGAAGCCAGTAGGGTCTGAAGAGAGTAAGCCTGGAGATCAGGGAGTGGCTTAAAATCCACTGGGAGGATTTTAGCTTTTATTTTAAGTGTGAAATCAAAAGCGACTGGTAGCTCTAAGAAGAAGAGTAGCACAAACTGACTTTAATCTTTAGGAAGATTACAATGCTGCATTGGAAATAAACTGTAGGGAGGCAAGGCCAAAAGCAGGGAGACCAGCCACTCAGGAGAGAGGTGATGACGCCTTAAACCTGGGTGGTTGCAATGGAGATCCTAAGAAATGTTTGGATTCTACATGCCTGGTGAAGCTAAAGCCAAAAGGAGTTCCTGGTGAATTGCATATAGTGGGTGCAGAACAGAGAAAAGTCACAAATGAATACAAAATTAAAAGTCCTCTTAATCATTTCTCCTGTCTGCTTTCCTTCCTACCAGTTGTACCCATCCCCCTCCTCTGTTTTTCTCTTTGGCATTACTTATCTAATGCCACGAGAGCTCCCAAGTCCAGAAAAAATCATAATGTAAGGAAAGGAGAGTGGTTTTGTGAGAGACAACACAGCAGAAGAGAAAAGAAAACTCCGTCTGGAGGAGGATTTCGGGCTGGCAGCTCCTCCCACAGAATATCCTGGCGAACAGTCCCAGCTGGAGACAGATACAAATGGAGAGGCACAACAGCCCCATCCTTACAATGCCCAGCTCTGTGGGTAATCTTTTATGAGATGAGTCAGGTTCAAGATATCTCTCTGAGCTGGAATGGATTTCTCTATATCTGGGACACGGGGAACAGAAGGTTAGGAAATTGATAAATAAATACTGGTGCTAAAAATCTATCTTTGAGGGGCACCTGGGTGGCTCAGTCGGTTAAGTATCTGACTTTTGGTTTCGGCTCAGGGCATGATCCCACGGTTTGTGGGTTCGAGCCCCACATCGAGCTCTGTGCTGACAGCTGCGGAGCCTGCTTGGGATTCTCTGTCCCCCTCCCTCTCTGCCCCTCCCCGGCTTGCTCTCTATCTCTTTTCTCTCAAAATAAATAAACATTTTTAAAAATCTATCTTTGTAAAATGTAGGCTTCGTATCTCCTCCCTCCCCTCTTCCCAGACCTTTCCATCACTTTTTTCTCTTCATTCTCCATGTTTGGGTATAAGCCATATCTAAATATGTAAACTGTCAAAGAACAATTGATTGCTTCAGGAACTGACACTGACTTTTCTAGTGATGCCTATTAGACTGGATATATCTATCTCTACATAGAAGCAGGCTCATGACCCCCATGTACTCACAATGGTGATTTTCTGAAGGAGAGTATCATATGGAAAACTTCTTCTTTGTCCCATTTTTTCTTTCCATTGTCTCTTTTTTCTTCTTGCTTTCCTTCCTCTACTCTTATCGACTGGATATTCATCCTTGGAAGCCATTTAGAGTTTGATGCCTCAACGTCCTCATATCTGTTAAATTACAGCTTCCTTTAAAAAGGAATTTTCCTTGAATCTGACCACCTTCCTTTACTAATTAACAGATGTTGCAGCTGTGGCTGCATCTCTTGGGAGTAGGCTGGGAAGAGGACTGGATTCATTGACATCTTCTGTCAGAAGTCAATGAGCAATCATTCAGCCCTCCTGGGCCCTAAGCAGGTGCTCCTTCCTTTCTGCCGACTAATAGCAAAGGTTCCCAAGACTCTGGATGACAACCCCTATGTCAGTACTTAGTGGCTCCACTGACAGGTGTTTCTCTATATAACCAGACAACAGGTGTTTGCCTGGTGCCGCCTGCCAAAGGCCAAGGAGCCAGAGTAGAAAACAAAGCCCATTTGTGAAAATGATTACTGTAATTAAGAGCTATGGTAATGCAAACGATGAAAATGCACACACACCCACACTCACACTCTCTGGAGTCCTTCATCCCCCTGGTAGAGGAAATCACAGACTACAAATCCTCCAGCATTGCGATGTACTTAAAAAAAAATAGCTTCATTTATTTCTTGTCTGATGCTTTTTCTTTCTTTAAATTTTCTAAAAAATATTTTAATTGAAGTGATAGTGGACAACCAATGTTAAATTAGTTTCAGGGGTACAATTTAGTGATCCAACGATTATATACATTATGAAATGCTCACCACAATGAGTGTATTACAATATTATCGACCATATTCCCCAGGCTGTACTTGTCATCCCTGTGATTTATTGATCTTATAATTGGAAGTTTGTATCTCTTAATCCCCCTCACCCATTTTGCCCATCCTCCCACCTTTCTCCCCTTTCACAACCATGATTTTGTTTTCCATATCTGTAGGCCTTGTTTCTCTCTGTTGTTTTTCGTTTGAAAGCATAAAACTCCTAAAAGAAAACACAGGCAGTAAATCTCTTGGACATCAACCTTGGCAACATTTTTCTGGATCTATCTCTGCAGACAAGGGAAACAAGAGTAAAAACAAACAATTGGGACTACATCAAACTAAAAAGCTTTTGCACAGTGAAGGAAACCACCAACAAAACAAAAAGGCAACCTACTGAATGGGAGAAAATATTTGCAAATGACATATCCGAAGCCAGTCAGAACAGTTAGTCTCAAGATAAGAAACAACAACTATTGTTGAGAATGTAGAGAAAGGGGAATCCCTGTGCATTGCTGGTGGGAAAGTAAATTAGTGCAGCCAGTAGGGAAAACAGTATGGAAGCTCCCTAACAAACTAAAAATAAAAATACCAAACAATCCAGTAATTCTGCTTCTGCTTCTGCTTCCAAAGAAAAGGAAAACACTAATTTGGAAAGATATATGCACCTGTATATTGATTGCAGTGTTATCTGCAACAGCCAACATACGGAAGCAACCCAGAAAAGTCCACAGATTGATGAATAAAGAAAATGTGGTATATATGCTCAGTGGAATATTACTCAGCCATAAAAAAGAACAAAATTTAGCCATACACAACCATATGGATGGACCTGGAGAGTATTATGCTAAGTGAAAGACAAATAGCACATGATTTCACCTATATACGGAATCTAAAAAACAAAACAAATGAATGCGCAATGTACTTTTAAATGCTAACATTCTTATCTCTTTTGGGGAGAAATTTTCTTGATAAGGATCCTCATGTAGGATTCACATTATTGTGTATTTGGGGGATTACAAGGCAATGTGTGCTGAAAAGAGGCTGCCTTTGAGGAATTTATAATTAATTGGAGACCATACATACCCATAAGAAAAGTGAAACACAGCTAAGCATAACTGAATCACAATACATTTAGTTGTGACCTTTCTTATAGCACCAACTTCCGCTGTGTGCCCCTCTGGCCTCCCATCAGGAAATTGCCTCATCTACAACCAAGAAAAGTCTTGATCACAATACCGTGTATGTTCCTCAACTCCTCACTTAAGGACTACACAGGAGCTTCACAGATAGGGCAGATACTAGAGTGGTTTGCATAAAGTATATCTTTCTTTAAAACAAAAAATCTGTGAGTGGGGCGCCTGGATGGCTCAGTCAGTTAAGCGTCCGACTTTGGCTCAGGTCATGATCCTGATGTTCGTGGGTCCGAGCCCCGCGTTGGGCTCTGTGGTGACAGCTCAGAGCCTGGAACCTGCTTTCTGTGTCTCCTTCTATCTCTGCCTGCCCCCCTCGTGCTCTATGTCTCTGTTTCTCAAAAATAAATAAACATTAAGAAAAAAAATTTTTTTAAATCTGTAAGTATGTCATTTCTTTTCAGGAGCTAAAGATCCTGTCACTGCTTTAATCTGGTATGGGCCAACAGCAAAGACACTTTTTCTCATGGACTTTATCAACATGACTTTTATATTATGCATACACAATCACAATATTCAAAATAAATTATATGTGTCAGGGCCTTCTGTTTCATTTTAAATCTCATTTGTATACATTTACGTGGGTGCTGAGGGTACAATTTTAGCTGTTATATACTGTGATTATTGAATGCTTTTATACTGTGATTATCAAAAGAATGGTCCAGGATTTTTGAGTTAGCAGTCTTGCAATGTAGAGGGCAGTGGGGGGAGTGGGGAGAGGAAGAAACAAAAAGGGCCGTTCACAAATAATTCTCTTAAAGGTCACAGGAATGGGATACTTTCTTTGTGCTTTTTTGTCATTGTCATGGTTTTGTTTTTTAATTTTAATTTATTTATTATTTATTTGCTTTTTTTGTTTGTTTTAAACAGCTTTTGGTTTGGGACTTCTCAGAAAATTCCAGATTTTAGAAAAGTATGCAAGGAGTATTCTTCTAGAATATGATACCTAAACTTTTCTTGGAAAAAAACTAAAAATCAAAACATCCACCTGCTATTGCTGAAGATATTTTTACAACTCCGCGTACTTCTCAGTCAAAAAGTCTCATCTCCGATTTTGGTCCCCTTATCCCTTTAACACTCGGGGGGAAAAAAGCATCTTATTATTGGAGAAAAAAACTTAGTCTGTGTGGACTGTTTTCAGACTTAGTCTGAGAAATCAGTTTTGATCAAATTATTTTCCGAACAAATGGCCTTTGACTGGGCTGGTGAATGGATAGACCATGCGCTCTGGGTTTCAGCAGCTTCTTATCTGTTTATCACTGGTACCAGGCTTGGTCTCACTTCTGTTCTCTTCCCTCCTGTCTCATTTGGCACAAGAAGGATGTCCTAGAAGAGGACACTGTGCTTCCTTTCTCTCGATCCCCCGCCCTCATTTTTCTTGAATGAGTGCCCATTTGCTTATGGCCTGTCTCTCTGGATACAAACCAAACATCCAGAATGCGAGGGTGATTCCAAGAGCAGGAATGCTGCTTCACCATTTTTCCTCTCATAGATGAGAAGTCTCTGATTCCCCACTCTTCTTACCACCAAACACACTTTGCGTGGGGAAATAAGACTGAGGAATCGCGTGTCTCCAAATGTGCTCAGAATGGCCTCTGTAAACATGATTAAATGCAGAATGTGCCAGGAACAAAACCTGTTACAAAGGGCAGAATGGGCCCTGTTTGGGGAAGGGATGGTGACGTGATCTTTAAAAATATACATATTTTTTTGTACTCCTGTGTAATAAGCACAAGGAACCACATGTTTCATCTTCTGTAGCTAGGGGCATTTTCCAACAGGAAGAGGGGCAGTGATTTCCCTGCAATTGGATATTACATGCTAAGGGACCTGGGTCCCCGGAAGTGCTTTGGGATTCAGCGCAGGGATTTATCAGAAGCTAAAACCAAAAGAGTCACTAGGTTAGTTGGAGGGCACCTGAATTGAGCTTTATAGTTGAGCTTTTCTTTTTTTTTTTTTCTTTTTTTTTAGGAAAGGTAACTGATTTCATTGAGTCAATTCAGATCACAAAAGACCCACTTCTACTGGCAAAAGTTGCTTTGCTTTCTGACTCCACATGAAATAGAAAAGACCAGCTGCCTGTGGCCATTTCAAAACAACTGCCTCCTCAGAGGGAAGTAATAGATGCTGGAGACAGAGGAAGAGCTCTAATCTCAGGACCTGCAGAATTTCTGACCACACCATTGCCACCCTGTCTGTGCACTCTGTCTTTGTTTCCTTCCCACACAGTGCCTTCCCACCCTTCTCAGCCTGCTCCCTGCTCCTTCAGCCACAGGCTATTTGTTATGTAGTTGCTGCCAACTTGGCTGGTGAGAAGCCAGGCCTGGAGGAAAGAGAGGGTCCTGGCATGAGCATAGACTGAAGGCTCCAACAGGGTCAACTCCTGACTCCTCCCACAATACCACTGTGCCTCCATTAAACATTGTATGGAACTAGAAGTCACTGCAGGGTCATCGGGGACCTGGTTAGCAAAAAGTGGTCCTGCTATCTATCTGGATACAGTCTCTCAGTGTGTGGAAGGGTGGCAGGAATGGAGAGGGAGGGCCACAGGGTGCTTTAGGGCCAGGTTCAAGCAGCTTACTCATGAAAACGTTCTGAAAACGTCTGGGCTCTTGTGTCCTTGGATCAAACAAAGAAAATCCATCCTTGCTTGCCAGTGTAACAAACCTCAGACGAGGCAAATCTCACAGAGTGTGGTACCTCCAGAACAGAGATTTGGTGCCACTGAGGCTCTCTGAACAAAAGCCTGTGCAGGTCTGGTGGCAGGGTGGCATTCTGGTTCCCAGATTGGAAAGCATCGCAGGACTCGAGCTGGCACCCTATCCCAGTATTTACCTCTTGCCCTTCCCCTGTCTCAGCACCATACAGGTAGTATGGACCAGGCACTGCCTTACCTCCCAGTGCTGGCCACTGGAAACTCTGGCCTCTGTTTACAACCAGAGGAAGGTTGTAAATAGTGAGCATGTCCCTCTGGTGAAGGGAAGCTTAGGCATTGACTTTCTTGCCCTGATCTCTCTCTCTCAGGCTTTTGGTTGTCAGCCTGAGGAGACAGCTTATGATTCCTGTCTCGAGTGACTGGTTCATATCTAGAGCTGCAGAAGACGTAAGAGAAATTCACCACCTGGTTTCCCAGACACAACTAGGAAAGGCCTAGAAAGAAAGCTCAGGTGCTGGGGCTACAAGAGGTGGTCCTGAGGTGGCGGGGCCACCGACCATGAAGCTGAAGGATTTAAGAGCTGCAGAAAGTGACTTCCGGTTGATGGGGGCAGTGGCAGGTAACCCGGAAAGGGGTGGAGGACTTAGCTGACGCCGGCGCACTGAAAACCCGGCGCATAAGTGGTGGGACCCACTAACCTGTGGATTCGTTTTTCGGTTCCACGTCGGGTGGCGATGAGTGGAAACTAGGCTTTGAGGACCGTTTGCTTTACCTCTGCAGGTAGCCAGCGGCATACACCTTCTCCTGGTCCTCGCGTTCGGGGCCTGGAGAATGGGGGAATTAAGGACAGCACCGTGTACTGGCCGTGGGCGCGCGTCTGCCAGCGCCCAGGAGACCTTGACCAGGCTCCGAGGCTAGTGCGTGGACCACAGGGATGTCTCCAGCCAGGGGGCTTTCGATGATCCCGGAAGTAACCAGAGAAAAAGTGACTCGCACTCTCTTTGAGTGGAGTTTAGAGGAGTATATAGCCCGGAGTAGTCGAGAAGGTGAAATGAGCATTTTTCCGACCGCACAGTTGCTGTGAGCAGACGCGCAGCGGGACGAACCGCGCGCGGGTTAGGCAAGGCGCGGGTCAGGGCCGGCGCAGCCCAGGAGCGCAGGGTGATGGTTCCTGCCTCTGCCAAGCTGTGGAGGAGGCGGCTTGCCGGTTTCGCGCCCCGATCACGTGCATTGTCAGTCTTCTTTCACTGTTCAGCTCCTGCAGGTGTTTTTTTTTTTTTTTTAACGACTCAAATACACGTTTAATCCTGTTTTATAGATTTTAAACGTTCAGTGGCCTCCACCCTGCTTTCTTGCGCACGCCACGAGGATTCGGTTTTAAGCCCGCACTACTCCCCCCTTCTCCGCCATCCCCCCCCCCAAAAAAAAGAACTACTTCTGCCCCAGTATCCAGGAGAGTTGAAAAGAACCGACTCTGGCTGCCAAATTCAATCCCTGCCCTCAAGAGTCGGTCACTTCTGTCGTAAACGCTTGGCTCTTCCTAAAGTCTTCCCCTCGGACCCCAGAGGAAGTCTAAGTGAAACTTGCCAGCCACCAGGTTTAGGTGGACTGAGGCTCAAGCAAGTGTCTTGGCTTTCCTGGGTCATCCCTACGCAAAAGTTTGATCTTCTCCCGGAATCTTGCAGCTGAAGAGAGGGATGGATACAAGAACGGTTGTTTCCATGGGGGTGTAACTTGAGAAGCAGAAAGAAAAAGAAAGAAAGAAAGAAAGAAAGAAAGAAAGAAAGACAGACAAGAGGCCAAATCTCAGTCTCCAGAAGCTCAGCCGAGTGGTTTTTGGCTCCCCAGGTTTGGGGAAGAGGCTTATAGCAGTGAGTCCGGGGCAGGAGATACTCCAGCTCTTCCAGCAGACTCCTAGGGAAGAGGAGGAGGAGAAACAAGCAACTGGATTTGTTTGGAAAATCTTCGCCCCTTGAAGCATGGGATAGACTGTGTGACAGGAAAGGGAACTTACTGATGGCATCCAGCGCCACTATGGGCCTTTAATTGACAGCTTGTCACAGAACCAAGGGCATCACCTTGCAGAAGGCACAGTGCTCAGGTTAGCATCCCATAATCATTCACTCAGGAAAGAGACTACTTCAGTAAAGTACACCGTTCTGAGGGACTCCACGCCTGTTCCCAATGTCTGCCTGCCCACAGTAGTTAAAGCCGGAAGCACAGAGGTTGAGACTAGGACAGTGGAAAGAGAAAGGGCGTTCAGCCCCGAACAGCATCTTTCATAGTGTGTCAGTGGCATGTGTTCAAGTTATGCATAACCATTTGTGATATGACCTTTTTTTCCCCACAGTGGCTTCACTGTACTGCACAGGTGACTTCCTGTGTCACAGCTGCCTTGATGTTAAGTATTCTAGTCATGGAATATTTCCAATCCTGAAAAATCTACATGCGTTTTATAAGCTTTTCATTATCCAGATAGGAACCTTTAAATGGGTGTTCAATAATGGATAAGGCCGTATCTTCACATCAACCTTGGCTTATGTGAATTGACCTTCTAGGTCAAAATCACGGCCTTTTCATTAAAATGACCAATGAATAATGTATCAGAGTGTAGTTTAAAGCTCCAAATATGTTTTCGTACAGAAATATCCCAAGAATGCAAGTCAGGTATATTTCTCAGATAAATGACAGAAGGGGCATTGCATACATGGAAATTCTCGGTTCTCAGGTTTCCTGAAACCCAGAGCGCGCATCATTAATCATTCATTGGGGTCGATCTTTCAGTCAACTGCAGCTCTGAGTAAGCCGCAGCGAGCCCTTAGCTAATCCTTCCTGCCAAGGGGATCCTGGGGTGAGAGAGGACAACTGGACAGTCAGCCACATGTGCTGGTGCCCAGACCTGCCCCTCTTGCCCTGCTGTGAGCGCGGGTGTGCATGTGCGCTCACCCTCTCGGACACAGACCGAAAACTTCCCATACGGAAAAACAAATTCGGCATAATGTTTAGCGTGACCCAGAGTTTCCAATAGAAAAGCAACTCGAATTGTGGCCTAATGGCTCAGGGCGGCTCTCTAAGTACCAAATAAACCCGTTAAATACATTAGAGGCAACAACAGCCTTCTCCTCCAGCCGCGCCACACCAAAGGCTTCCCAAGTTGGACTGCGAATCTTGGTTTGGTTCCCCACCGCAAGCACTTCGAAGCGCTGGGATTCTCACGGCCGGACTTTGTTCCGGAGAGATTCCCGGGGCCAGGATTGTGCTAGCGGGGTCTGCGGGGCAACGGGAAGGGAACCTGGAAATCGGGTCTTGGGTAGGCGAGAGTGAGTTCCGGGGACGCAGGCGTGCAGCAGAGGTGGGAGAGTCCAGGAACTCACTTCCACGTTTAAACCACTCCCCCCCCCGTTTCGGCTGCTGCCCCCTGGAAGACTCCCATGCTCGCGCGGAGGTGAATTCCGCGCCGTTGGCTCCGGTGGGAGGGTGGCCGTGCGGCGCGTGAGAACTGCTGGGGTGCGTGGCCCCGGTCTGCGCGTGCCCAGCGTCGGGGTACAGCTCCTCTCCGCCCGGCTTCTCCTCCCACTCACTCGCTCCCATCTCCTCCCTCCTCCACACCCCCCGCCCCCGGGACCGCACCGGCCAGAGAGTACACAAAGCGGCGGGTGAGGGGAAGCTTCGCAGGCGTGCACCAAGCAGTGAGATCACTGGCGTTATAAATATCCCAGTTCCTGCGCCGAGATCCATTCGAGTGGCCTCTCTCTCTCTCCCTCCCTCTCTTCCCCGAGGCTATGTCCACCCGGTGCGGCGAGGGGGGCAGCGCCAGAGGCACGCAGCCGCGCGGGGGCTACGGAGCCCAGAACCAACCCTACAAGATGCACTTAGAACCCCCGCGGCTGGAAGAATGAGCTTGTCCTTCCTCCTCCTCCTCTTCCTCAGCCACCTAATCCTCAGCGCCTGGGCTCACGGGGAGAAGCACCTCGCCCCCAAAGGGCAACCCGGACCCGCAGCCACCGGTCGGAACCCGGCGGGCGCCAGCAGCAGTAGGAGCAGCAGGGGCACGACGTCTTCCTCTTCTTCCTCCGTCTCCTCCTCCCCCTCGGCTTCTCTGGGCAACCAAGGAAGCGGCTTGGAGCAGAGCAGTTTCCAGTGGAGCCCCTCGGGGCGCCGGACCGGCAGCCTCTACTGCAGAGTGGGCATCGGTTTCCATCTGCAGATCTACCCGGATGGCAAAGTCAATGGCTCCCATGAAGCCAATATGTTAAGTAAGTTGCTCGCCCTCCTGGCAAAGCGCGTCCTAAGCGGGCGATGGGGGGATTCGGGAGGGACAGAGGCTATTCCCTGGCCCACAGGCGCACCTTCCGGAGCCCTGGCTCCTGGGATTCAGCTGTCCCTCGGAACCGCGGGGCGGGTTGGGTGAAGGTGCATCTACATGGCGCGCACACGCGCACCCCTCTTGTGGGTATGAGGAATGGCGATTCCTGAGGTGTAGGCTACCAGAGTCTGGCGCACAAGACAGGTACCTGGTTTCCAGTTTGCCCGGGTCCCAAAGAGAAGCCTCCAGCCGGTGCCTGGAGAAGAAGACAAAAATCTTTTGCTCCTTTAGTTTCTGTTTACCTTCTGCTTCTGTTCACTAGGCTAACATTTTTCATGAGGCATCAAAGTGCATCCCCTTTCCTTGCCTATAACTGAACAGTTATTTTTCAAAAGAAGAATCAGATCTCACATGCCGGTCCCCCCAACTGCCACCATAAACCCCAAAGTAAGGTACATGATACATCCATGTATCCGTCTATGTCTCTTGTATATGCATATTTGTACATTATATACATATAGAATATAGGAGAGATCAGACATCCCCTGGTTGGAAGAAGACAGCGATCTGGAAAACTGGACACGTTTAGAGTGGGATACGTGATAGACATTCGAATTATTAATTCCAGAGTTGGGTTTAGCAACGTTTAAGTATGTTGAGACCATGACAACACCTTGTTAGGAAGCGGCCAGCCTTTGGTCCCCAAGGACGATTAAGGAAAAGTTCTTTATTTTGGAAGAAGGTCAGAGGAGGTTCAATTCCGTACAGGTGTACATCGTGTTAAGCTGTTTTTTTTTTTTTTAAGCTAAGTTTTACATTCTCTTTCTGAGTTTTCTCTTTAGCTGTCTTTCCCCCTCTTCCTATTGCCTCTTTCCTTCCACGCCATCTGTGTTTCCAGACCTTCGCTGGCTGCCCCGCCTCTGATTCCTCTCACCGCCTCTAGGTAGCCAAGGGGAGAGATGATTTGGGGGTGTGTGCGAGACCGGGGCGATCTCTTTGAGGCTTTTCCTCGGTAGGGCCAGATCGCTCATCCAGCAGGGGTTAATCCAACAGATAGACACAGCAGGGGCCTGCGAGATAATCAGGAAGAGCGGGAACCGGGCCAGGAGATCGCGCTGCGTACGGTCACCTGGCTCCGTGTGGCCGCCTGGTAGCTCCCAGGTGTACTTAGCTTGCTTCCTTTCAAACCCCCAGCCCTACGGGCCATTCAGTGGGCTTCTGACTACCCGAGCTGCAGAGGAGCGCGGGAGCCCCAGCAGGGCAGGCAATCTGGGAGCCGCTTGCCAAGCGGGGCTGGAGGTGTCGCGTCCACGGGGTACCCCGCTGGCAAGCCTCCTCCGGAGGGGACAGGAAGCGGGATGTGGAAGACCTGCCGGTTCGCGCCCGCCCCTGCCCCACACCCGTCTTTTGAGCTATGCTGCTCCAGCTGGCGGTGTTACACGTGGTAGGTGTTACACGTGGTAACCCCCTGAACCAGAGAGGGGGCTCCTCCAAGTGTGCCCCAGCGCGTCCCGGGGCCTCCCACGCGCCCCGTGGAGGAGGCTGTTTCTACGTTTCAAGGTTCATTTCACTTTTATGAAACAACTCACCGTCTTTGGAGATAAAGGGCAAGGTCTGTTAGGGTGAAGGGGAATTTTCCAAGATTTCAGGGGCAGGGAGAGTCACGTTAATTTCAGTATTTCCCTTTGTCTCTCTCATTTCCCCACACCCAACTCTTGAGTCCATCAGACACCAGAGCTCATTCCCCGCTTCTAGTAATCTTTCCACCTCTCTTTTTCAGGAAACCTTTTTCTGTTCTGCTCTTGTAGTTTACCCAGGAAATTAGCACCAGCAGTAGATAACTTCTGTGTTCCCAAGGGAAGACACAAAGTTAGCATGCACCACGCTGCAGGTTGGGGCTCAGGGGAATAAAAGAATGTGTCTTTGGTGGGTTTTGGTGTAGTAGGGATCTCTGGAAACCAGATTCATTCCCAAGATATTTCTCTCTTCCCTTGGAAAAGACAAAGATTCTGCACCTTAGGCCTTGCCAGAGGGGAAGTTCTAGAAAAGCAGAGAAAGGAAATTCAGAACCCACCAGCAAAGAATACATTCAGCTAAAGAAGGCATTGACCAATATCTTTTCTTTCCAAGGTACAATTTATTTTAAAATCCACTTTGAAAGATACTTAAAAAGAACAGGGATGTTTACAAAACAGTGCCTAAATAAAACTTCCTTAATTTAATACTTTTCCTAATTCATTCCAGGTTAGAATAGGCTTTCAGGGTTTAGTCTGTATCTTTCATATGGTTTGCCATCATTCTTCACTCATTCGATATTTCGACTGCTTTTGGGAGTTGGAGGATTTTTTAAAATTTGTTTTTGCCTTCCATAGCTGTTTTACGCAGAGAAAACCATAACTTAAGTGTTTAAATCACAGCGATTTTCTGCTTTGTGATGTCTGGAGTGTCCAACACTACTAACTATGATTTTTCTACCACTGGTGGATGAGGAATTTATGAAATATGTCATGTGTAGTGGGGGAGCACGTAATTTGGAAATTTCAAATGAGTTTCTGCCCTCAATATCTGTGAAAGAGAATCAGAAGCCTGCTAATTGTTGGCTGGTCATCTACTTCTTTGAAAGCAGCACTTGACAGTTTCCTGACACATACATAAACTAAAGCATTGGTCATGGACTGTTGGTTAGAGTACACAAGGAAACAATTGTGTAAGTCTCACAAGAGACACTGAGAGCTGGACCAAAAAGGACCATAGAGGTACCTCATCATCTCATTTTACTGTCTGTGAGTTGGCAATGATAGAGAACTTACAGGTTTTTTTTTTCTTTCTTTTTTTGGTCACAGCATGCTACTTCAGAAAGACTCAAAACTTTGCCACCAAACTGCAGTCTAAATGGTTCTTTTAAACTCAGTAATTTTCTGTAATGTTTGTTAGGACAGATACATATATCTGTACATATACATATGTTTTACAACTATCATTTGATGTTAAAATTTCGGCAAACTGTGAATGTTTTCTAGTTTCACCATCAGAAGTACACTCAGGCCATAAAGTTTGAAACACAGTTTATTTGGTTAAGGCATACCACTTAATATGTCCTTACCTTCTCTTATACAGTAGTTAGCCCAAGTTTTGGACACAGAAAAAAATAATCAAGCTCATAACATTCTTATTATGAAGAAATACGAGGGAAGAATGAAGAAAGATGGACAAGACAAGACAGATGATAAAATCCAATTATTGAATAGAAACAAAGGGTTTGCTTTAATTCATGAGCTTTCAAGTTTAGTTTCAATGCTTCTGTTGACTTATGGTGGGCCATTGAAGAATAGGCAGTCAAGTAATTCTCAATTCAGGGAGTAAAAGTTGAAGGTTATGGCTGCACAAAGCCAAAGTTCACACAAAATAGGAAAATTACAATCATATATTCTGACTAAACTGAATCCTCAATTTTACTAATTTTTAAACATTGAAGTTCACTATCAATTTTAGTGTCCTATAGAATCAACCTTTCTATAGTCCCCCAGAATCTATATCTACTGAATAGAAAAACTCAAATGGAAATTTTCTATTGCTGATTTAATCATCAAGGTCTGCTACACTGGGCATTTTAAGACTCAGATTTGATAATGATACCCAGACATCTGTGTCTATGTGAACACAAGTAGAGAAACTTCCATTTTAAATGATTTTTCTTTGAGGATTTTCAAATGGGCTTCTGAACATGGGATATCTATGTCATTCTAGTATGTTATTTACTAAGAAATGGGGAAAGTGAGAAATCTGCGTAATTTTATCAACCACCATTAATAGAGTCCTGTTGTATTAAAAACTCTGGAGGGGACTAAGGTAAAAATGTAGACATATATTTTCTTCTTGAAATAAACTTACTTGGTAATATATGCCCATGCTTGCAAGTAAGTGGATTAAACAATGTGTGTATAAATTCTTGCCTCCTTCAATCTAGATGTCAACCCCCAAATTACACCAAGAGAAAAATGGTTCCTTCTGTTCAGCACTGCTTTTTTCTTTTGATCCTCTTACATGTGAACTCCCTCGGAAAGATAACACATTGTCTCTAGCACCTTAATGTGAAATAATTATACTGATCCTCTCTCCTTGCCCCACTTCCTAAGTAGGAGAGGACCAGAATTGCAGGAAAGTAAAACCTGTGTCCGTACGAATGCTCATATGTGTCTGTGTGTATGTGCAGGTGTCCTGAGAAAGGAAAGAGAGGTAGTGACAAGGTCAAAGAAAACAATGCAATTTGGCAAACATGTATTGGCTATCTATGGTCTGTGAGATACACTTAGCCTTCCAGAATTTTGCTTTAGGGATACCATCCTGGTATCCATAATGTGAATTGTAAATTCCGATAAAATTTATTGTTATTGAATCCTAGTAAAAGTCAGGAAATTACTGAAATTGAGAAAAATTTAGTTTTAGAGAAATGTTTTCTGGGATTTCTGTATGTGTGATTTAATGCATATGGGTTTAAAATATTTAGGACTCTTTAGTGAGTTACTGAGATTTGGCATAGTAAAATCAATAATTGTGTGATCTCTTGGAGGTGGGGTGAGGAAGCTGAATTGTAGGGCTTGTAGAATCTGCTCCAACATTCTAGTAAAAAAGACATTGTGAAATTACTGTTGAAATTACTTTGGAAATTATGATCTTAATAGCATTCCCAATATTACATCATAGTTATGTTAAGATTTAGAAGATCATCCCAAAGTTGCCTTATGTGTTATTTTATCTGATCTCATCTTTTATCTTTCCTGCATTCTTTATAATTTTAAATAGAATAATATATGTGAAGGTATATTTTTAAGCTTTCAATTAAATATAACTTTAAAAAAATTATAAAATCCATTCATTCTCAGACAAATATCATTTTTATAGTAGAACTTGCAAGAAAAGAAACCATGCAGTATATAATAAAATAAGAACATTTTACATATATTATCTTATCTCTCCCATCTAATTTATCACAATGGAAAGTTTACACAACATATACACACAGAATGTACAGTGTGTTAGGAAACAAGTTAAATGACTCAAAATAGGTTTTTCTAAAAATAGAATATGTTATGGTCAGAAGTTGTAGCTCACATAGACAAAGCATTAATGCTCCCATTAAACAAGTATTTCTAGAGCCTTTGTCTTGATCTTTCAAATATTAACCTATAAACATATGTATCCAATAAGAATTTTATCTTTTATGCTATGGTGTATTTTTTCACTAACACGCAGGTTTGCATTTACAAAGTCAAATGCTTTTCTGTAGAATGGAATAAAAATGCTCTAACAATGTAGAACCATGAGTAAATTGGGGGAAAACATACAACCGACTCTCCTTTTCCACCAATCCCATATTGTCTCTTTTGTTTCTATTGTTCCACACTTAGACAACTCATCAGGTTTCCATTTCTTGCTTTTTAACACATGTTTACACAGCATTCACAATCATAACCCCCATCTTCCAAATATCTAAAATCATCAATGCTGTGTTTAATATCATTCTGTAATTGTATATATATAACTTTGTATCATGTTCTATTTATGCTTTATTAATTATATTATTACAGTATATTGCATTGTACATTGTATCTAACTTTACAAAGCATTATGTGTGCTTTGTCACTATTTGATAAAATGGCAATGCTTCAAAATCTTTGGGTGCGCATCACAAATAACTTATATGGCAACATCTATTGAAAAGAGCATTTTGAAAACATTTTGAAGAAAATAATTTATGAGATGACAGTTTCTTTCGGAATTTCTTCCTAAAAGCAAAACTAGTTCCTTCCTAATAATTTTTTTTTTTTTAAGAAACATCTACTAATAAAAGTGGTAGTGGCAGTTTTCTTGAGATGTGCTTTATTTACTCTGGACTAACTACTCTTCTAACAGAAACAATAGTTCTTCTGCTACCCTTTTCCCCCATGAACTTTCTAATCAAGTGCTTGTAAGAAGTCAAGTTGAATAAATAAATAAGCAGCAGTATTTGCTATATTTATAAGTATAAGCTCACACTGTGCAAAAAAGTACCCAATGAATATATTCATATATATGTATTTATATATCTTATATATATGGTTATTCTCAATACTACGTTTTTAATAAATGAAATAATTTTATATGTACTTCCAATACTGCAGGGGAGGTTGCTATTTTAAGAAAATCTGGTGAATTTATCTGTTCAGCAGAATACTGTTAAGATATCCTAATTAGGGGCGCCTGGGTGGCGCAGTCGGTTAAGCGTCCGACTTCAGCCAGGTCACGATCTCGCGGTCCGTGAGTTCGAGCCCCGCGTCGGGCTCTGGGCTGATGGCTCGGAGCCTGGAGCCTGTTTCCGATTCTGTGTCTCCCTCTCTCTCTGCCCCTACCCCGTTCATGCTCTGTCTCTCTCTGTCCCAAAAAAAATAAATAAACGTTGAAAAAAAAATTAAAAAAAAAAAAAAAGATATCCTAATTAGTATATATGTTCAGAATATAATAGATTGAAAGATTGAGATTTTCTTCCCTTCTCCTTTCCATCCTTTTTTCTTTCCTTCCTTTCTTCCTAGGACAGGTCTCTTTTTAGCTATAGTGAACCATATTATTTTGTCCCCCCCCCCAATTTTTTGCAATTTGATGTAGGCAATTAACAAAAAGCACTACCATTTTCTCATGTTCATATAACATTATGTATGAGTTTACGACAAACAGGCAGGAATTCCAGTTATATACAGACTATAAATTTCATCTTCTAAAATACTCTATAAACTGTGGTATGTGATTCTCTTGACACAGTGGATGTGGACTTTCTTTTTTTTTAAAAAATTTTTTTAACGTTTATTTATTTTTTTTGAGACAGAGAGAGACAGAGCATGAATGGGGGAGGGTCAGAGCGAGAGGGAGACACAGAATCCGAAACAGGCTCCAGCTCCAAGCTGTTGGCACAGAGCCTGACGCAGGGCTCGAACTCACGGACCGCGAGATCATGACCTGAGCCGGAGTCGGACGCTCAACCGACTGAGCCACCCAGGCGCCCCTGGACTTTCAAATTATTATAGGAGACAGAGGGATGTTGACTTGATAATGCTAACTATGAAATACTAAATATAAACAATAATGTAATAAAATACCTTATTAATTTTTTTTGCCAGAAAAGCCATTTAAAATACAAGATGTCTCAAACCATAATGCATTAAACACTCATTGAGCCAATAATCCCAAATTATTTATAATGCTTTCAACAACTTTTTATGTGTAGTCTTTAAATGAACTACTCACTGAATGATTGAATATGGTATATATTGATTTGTACTTGTATAGTTATTACAATTTGAGAAGAGAGATTTAGTTCATGTAAGTAAGTATTATTTGTCTCTGGCTTTCAAGTTTCTATTAGTATTGGGTCCAAACTTTATGAGCTTCAATATTAAAAGCATTATATTATCTTTGATAGAAAACAATGGATGGGAATTCTTTTGAAAAACATTTAAAGAAATTTCTGATTCCTTTACAACTTGAGAAGATTACTTCTATTGTTAAACATTGTTTACTAAAAATGACTTATTATTTGTAAGGGAAAAAAGAATTATTAATGAACCAGGACTAAATTTTTGAATATTAAAATTTGTTATTTTAAATGAACACTTGACTGCTAGGCTTTTCTTTTTTAACATAATGAATGTTATGGAAAATAAGGATGTTAAATACTGGGTTTTTTTTAAATCAAAACTATAAAGAATGAAAAGAATCTGTGTAGAAATTTAATTCTTCACAATGGTATATAGAGGAGTCTGTGTTTTATTTTGGGATTTCTGTCGTCCTAGGTATTTTGGAAATATTTGCTGTGTCTCAGGGGATTGTAGGAATACGAGGAGTTTTCAGCAACAAATTTTTAGCGATGTCAAAAAAAGGAAAACTCCATGCAAGTGTAAGTAGAACCACTTTATGTTTGTTCAAGGTGTTACGGAGATTTCACATTTGTAGAATGGAATGAAGTGATTTTCTACATTGGTAGAGGGACAGTTTGCTCAGAGGACTTAATATGTGTGTGTGTTTTTTAATTATATGTACATTTAACCAAGGTGATTGTACATGTTGTTGCAAGTAACCATTTTTATATTTTATTTACTTGAAACGATAATATACAGTCCACAAAAATTTTTAAGGATGAATGTATTTGAAAATAGCACTCTCAAATTGATTGCCATTTTTCATTTATTGAAATTGGCCCAACTGAGGAGAAATATCATGGAAATAATATAGAACATTTAAAATGTACATGTTTATGGTGGCTGTGTGTGCATTTTTAGTAGATTAGGTTCTTATTCAATTTTACAAGCTATTCATGATGTCAAAAATTAGGCCAAAGTAATATAACCTATTTTCACATCAGTAATTATGGAGAGAAACCAATAATGAGAAGATTTTTGTTTCTTGGAGAAATTGAATTTATTCATTTGAGGAACTCTCATTTTGTATGTTTGTTGCATTAAATAGAATACTTCTCAAAATTATGAAGACTAATTTTGTATTCAAAAATTTCTACAAGCCACATATATGTGTTGTAACTGATTTACAAATTAAAGATTTCTATGTTTTTTTTTTCCAAAAATGCTGATTACTTGGGAAGCATCAAAACTTTTTAAAGATAACAGATATGTTTAACTTCGTTTTTCTACTCACAGGTTTGGTTTACTTGTATTAGGTCCATATGCACAGCACTTAAAGGTGACTTAGGCTCTTTCTGTAGCTTTGTCATGTTAGGTCATTTGTACAAAGTAGTTATCATTTAGCGTTAGTCCTCCACTTCTTATTTTCTTTAATTCCTACTGAATGAGTTGGAGAAATATCACTTTTCTAGTGTTTGAAGTATGTAGGAACTTTCAGCTAGGAGTGTAATCAATTGAAACTTACTATCTATGATTTTTTACCTATAGAACTTTAAAAAATTCAGTGAGAATTTCACTTGGTTCAATTTGTAAGAATTTCAGTTTTCTTTTTTCTAGCATCTCAAGGTGATTTTTTAATACCTCTTGGAGGGGGTAGCAGAATTCAAGCTATTTGTGTAGTTATTTGTGGATTAAATGAGATAATACATTTAAAGCTTTTAAAACAGTATTTGGTACACTGTAAGTGCTCAAGAAATACTATCTGTTATATAGTAAACTAAATATAATAGATTCTAAAACTCAGTTGGTTGAGATAAATGGAAAACCTTTGCTAATCTCTTTAATCACCCATTGCAAGAATTATAAAAAGGTTTACCTACTTCATTTTCTGAGGTGGTTATTGTATTCTAGCAAGCTCTACTATAGTTTTCATCAAGTAATCACTCTTTGATTATTTATCTTAAGAGGCAAACTTCTGCATCACTGTGGAAAAGTAGGACATGCCATTTTATAAAAAAAAAAATTGATTTTAAAAAATCCGCATGCAGAATAGAAAACAATGACCAAACGCATCTGAACACAATCCTTTCCCCCAGTCTACTTTAAGATTGTTAAAAAATTGAAACACTTTTGGAATCTAAGCATCATAATAAAGTGTGGTGCATGTAAAGAAACTTTCTCTTATTGCTTTGTTTTGGGTAAGCACCTTAATTTTTTAATTGTTCTGACTTATGCCCTAGTACATGCAAAAAATAGACCAAACTTGGGCCAGCTTCAGGGTAATTGCCACAGAACTCGAAGCATTACAAATGGATGCCAATTAGAAAGGTCACACTGAGAGGTGAGGATACATGATTCCTCTGTCAAATGCAAGAAACAAATTTCCAGAAATTTGACCCAAATGTCTAAGGCTGGCTGGCTGAAATAATGCAGATAATGCAAAAACAGCATCTGTTATTCTTTCTCATCTTGGCAGGCTAAAGTTATTTCATGGAATAATGACTTTTAAACAGTACAAAGCAAGTCTTGCTCTTGTCACTCACTGAAGCTCTTTGATATTAAAGTCGTTCTAATGACTTTGAGCTGAATTGTAGATAAAAAAATTAAGCCCTATGATTATGTGGATTCTTCTTAAACCTATTGTCCAAGCCTGCTTTCTCTTATCTGAGCTTTTATTAGCACTTTTTCTCTAGATGGAAACCTAATTAAATTATAACGTGATTTATTTTTAAGGAAGTTGAATTTGGAAATAGTATTAATCCTAGCAATTATCAGTTTTATGCCCAGATGGTTTCTTCCTGTTTTCTTCTAGTTAAACACGTTGAAAAATTATTCTTGTAACTTTAGATATAATCATTTGATTTAGTCTTGATTTTCACAAAATTGCATGGTCACTAAAACCGCTAAAAACCTTTATATTTTTAGGATTAAATGTATAATTTGTGAGTTGCTTTAAACTAGTAACTGTGCAGAGGCATTTAAAGCCTACCTTTATAATCATTTTTCTATATATATGTGTATATTTACATCATATTGTACATCTTAAACTTACACAATGTTACATGTCAATTATACCTCAATAAAACTGGAAAAAATTTTAAGTTAATAGAGTACTTTTAAGGTTTTATATATAAAATAAATATGAACCAAAAATATGAAGCATTCATATAATTCTGGGGGAAGTAATTTCCATACTGTATTAAGAAATATTCATGGATAATTATAGATTCTCAGCTTAGTTTTTATAGTAACAATTAGAATATTAAAAATTAGTTGCTGGGCACAGACAACGCATTTGCATAGTTCTTTACAAGTTCTTTCACTCACATTATCTCATTACATGATTAGGTGAGGAAAGAGTCTTAGAGATGTTAAATAATTTTGTTAAGTTAACACAGTTAACAAGTGATTGAACCAGAACAATCCTTTTAACATCCTGTTTCTCTGCAAATGCTACAATGCTTTGTAGGTAAAATTTAGTTGAGAGAAGATACTAAATTTTGTTTGGAACCAATTACATTGTTTTCACCTATTATTTTATAGGAATTAACAATCGCACAGTTTAGTAATATTTTTATACTACATGTCAAAGAATAAATATTGTGGCACATCCTTACAATATTTTGCTCGCGCGTCGCCTCCCCATCTTACGCAAGCTCTGTTCGGACTCTTTTTTTCCCATCTATTTCTGTGTCTTTAGTTTCTGTGTCTGCCACAGAACCTATCACAGAGTTTTGCACACATTGGTGGTTCAATGTGATGATGCGCCACATAGGAAACGCCTCTCAAAATGAACTTTCAAAGCAGAAGAGAGCTATATTTTGCTCACTGAAAAATTTCATTTATAAAATGCTTCATTATCAGTAGACGCAAAAATGGCAAACCAAAGTATGAGCCCAGAATGGGTACACTTAGGCAATATTGGTACTGATTTTTTTTGCGTGTGCTAAGTTTGTTAATTCAGTGTGCATGGCTTCCTGACTCATTCAACCTACACATGTCGCAATCTATATGCAGCTCTCCTTAAAATCTTTACTAGTATACTTCAAATACACAGTGCAGCCAGATTCCTACCATGCAGGTTTTTTCAGCATTCTTTACAAGGGTGAAGATATATGGTCTTCTCCTTCTTCAAGATGTGTTGGGAATCTTCGAGAGTGGGAGTAGGTGACTGCTTCCCAAAGAGCCATGAGGGTGAGTCAGAGCCTTCACTGAGACCTCCACTGTCCTTTTGAACTCATTCCAGGCTGAGGTACCTTGTGGAAAAGAGCACCCTTCTCTTTCTGTCTCTGTCTCTGACTGCTCGTCTGTTCCTGTTCCCTCCTCACTCTGTTCCTGCTCTCTCCTCAGGTTTGTTATCTCTATGGAAATCCCCATAGAGCACCTTTCTGGATTTATATGAGGTGGGTGCGGATGTAGGAGTGAGAGACCTCAAGTGTGGTGGTTACAAGCATAGTTAGATTGTGTCATTCTAGTTAAATTTAAACTAGTCATTTTACTTAATCTTTCGCTTCTGTGGTTTTATGAATTGTAAAGGGACAAAGACTAAAATCATGATCTATTGTGATAGTTGCGCAGTTTAAATGAGATAATACATATAAAATACTTAGAATAGTGCCTGGGAAGTATTCAGCATTTAATTTAGAAAAGATCTTCCTTAATTTGCTCTCAGGCAGCTGTTTGATGATCCTGTCTCCTCTCTTAGAAGACAACTTTCTGATTTGGGGGTCAGGCAGCTGTCACCCTTCAGATATTTAGACCAGCCCCAAATCCTGTTTATCACTGACCTTTTTTTTTTTTTTTCCTTTAGGTCCACTTTTAGGCACTTTTTGTGCCTACAAGAGCCCCTTATCTCCAGAGTTTCCTTTTTTGCAAGAAACCTAATTTGAAAGCAAAATTCCCAGGCTCAAGGTCTTAAAGAGGCAAGGATTTCTTAATGATCATAATCTCATAACACTTTTAGACCCCTGTTGCATCTTGTTCTTTTCCTAAAGAAAATGTAAATCTTGGAAAAGGTGGTTGTAATGTATTTTTTTTTTTTTTTGCCTTTTCGTAAAGCATGGATGATAGCACATTACCTATTGGGGAAGAAACATTTTAGCTTATTTTAAAGGTCCAGAGAAAAGCATGTGGTAGAATTATTTTTGTTTCTCAGGGTTTTAGGGGATCATGTTTGGAAGGAAAGCTAATTGCAGAGTTTACGAAACAGGCATGGAATGTGTGCTTGATCAGCCCTAAGCAAGGACTAGAACGTCTTCCTTTCCTGGTTTCGGAGGGTGCCAGCTGGCTTGCCCGGGATGGGAGTCTGGACTGGACTTCCTGCGCTGGGGGCAGTGTGAGCAGGAGTCAGCAGCCCGGAGAGCTGGGCATGTTAACTGAAAGGGGAAATGGACGCTTGAGCAATAGTTACCATCATTATCATAAAAAAATAACCTATTAAGCACTCCACTCTCCCAGTCAAGACCATGAGCTCTTTAAAGGCATTTGAATAGAAACTTCTCTTGCCCTCTAAAGGCTTTCAATTTACGTAGTAAAACTGAGTGTCCAGTTATTCAGTCTCAAAACTGGGGTCAGGGTGCTGCCTTTACAGTAAATGCCGGTTTTCCCGTAATTTCACACTATGTTGACCGAGCTAGAGAGCCTATTTTGTTGCAAAAATCTGGGTGCCATGAATTAACTTGCAGCTTCATTTCAGCCTACAGCGAGAGAGGGTGTTCTATTTCTCCAATGGTTGGGGGAATGGCTTTGTGTTTTATCAGCATTTTTGTCAGTATCGGCAACTTCAAGACAAGTAGGACTATACAGAAATCTAGGAGATGCCCTTGGGTCTCAATAGTGTGAAGGAGCTGGAATCGAAGAATCAGAAGATGGGAGATTTAAGTCACAGGTGCTGACCCTGGCATTTGGTAACCATGGGGCTTTAGATGAATCTTTGTCTTTATTTCTCTGACTGGAGGATTAGACAATAGCATCCTACTAGTCATGAGATTATTGTGAAGGTGAACTAATAGATGCAAAACCCCTGGTGCATACAGTAGCCCTCAATAGCCCCTCTTTTTGAGCTGTTAAAAGCATCAGAGGGAAAACTCTTACTTCACCTGCATCAAATCACACGGGGTGCTGGTTAATGATGCAATTCCAGGGTCTCACCTTAGATTTGCTAAAGACATAACCTCTGGAGATAGGGCCTGGGGAATTTGCATTTTGAACTGGCTCCCCAACTAATTTTAAGTCAGTTCGTAAAGTTTGGAGGGGAACAAATCCTGTGGTTGTGATTCTTCGTTACATTACTTCAGGCTGGTTTATTGTGAAATCCAACTTGTGTATTCCCTCAGTCACTCGGGATGAAGAACTGAGATATATAATGGAAAGATGTCCAGTGCCAAGCAGGAAATAGGCCATGCCCTGGAGATAGCATAGTATGGTTGCAACTGACCTATACAAAGCCTATGTAGTAAAGAGTAAAAGGCAGCCCTTTGGGTGCATGTCGCCCGGCACTGGGCTCTTCCGCTTGGAAGCGATGGGAGCAGGGGCTGCCTTTCAGCCTTTAATCACCACCAAAGGTGGGTTCCTTCATTCAGGGAGCTTTAATCACAACCACACAAAACAGCCTCGGCTAAGGGCACCTGGCCGGGCAGCCCCGTAGGTGGGAGTAGGGACAGGAACCAAGAAGCACTAAAAGGAGGTAGGGAGCCAGAAGCAGGGATGCATGCAGTCCGGAAACTTTGCTTACAGTACAACTTGGCTTATAATTGTTTTTATCGCAGTCTATAATAATATTTTAATTATTTAATAATATTGCAGCCCACAATGACATTTTAATTATTTGTATTTGGTTAATTATTTTCTTCATAAGGTTTTTCAAAAGAGGGAGGCAAATCAAAGAAAACGAAGTGAAATAAAGAAGTAAACTTGATTAATACCCCCACAAACTCCAAGGATTATACTCACGTTGGTGCACATTCACTCCTCTCTCCATACGTCTTTCACATGTTACGTATTTACTTGTGTTGTTGCGCGTAGTGAGAATTGGTACTTGTTTGCATAGACTCAACTCATTCACTGCAGGATCCTCACTCATCATACAACACGATATGTACTAAGGAACAAAACTATGTTGAGAGGTTTCAGAAAGCTTTTTGAAAAATATTGTTTCAGAAAGAATTTTTTGTTTGGCTTACCTGACACTCAGATTTCAACAACGCAGAATTAGTCTTTTTTAAAATATCCCGGTTAACCAAAATTTTACCTTCTTTGAACTGAATTTGACCTTTCTTCTAAACATCCATTGTGTGTTCTCACCGTGTGAAGAGGTGAATAGAATCAAGGCACGGCACCCTTCTAATCCAAAATTCATGTTTTCCTTAACTGCACTCTTTCCCTTACTCTGAGTTATTAGGCTATCCAAGCAAAAAGTTAAATTTGTTTAAGGTTTATTTGTTTTGTCCATTAGGACTATATTAAATTACATAAGAATTAGCTGGCTTGAACATTTCATTTTAACTTTGCAGTTTTGATTTGTTGAATGTAACTTGTTTTTACACTTGCAAGATCAAGGAGAAATTAAGGAGAGGGGTGACTGAGTGTTGGGTAAGCATCAGACTCTTGATTTCGGCTCAGGTCATGATCTCAAGGTCATGGGATCAAGCCCCACCTCAGGCTCTCAGCACAGAGCCTGCTTGGGATTCTCTCTCTCTCCCTCTCTCTCCCCCTCCCCTGCTCACACTCGCACATGTGTGTTTGCATGTGTGCATGTTCTCTCCCAAATAAATAAACATCAAAAGAAAATTAAGGAGCAAAACATATAAGGTAGCTCAACAAGGAACATGGACAGGACCATGTCTGTATTGTTTCTCATCATAAAAGTGGCAACTAGCACAGTGCCTGGCCTGTGATACATAGTCAGAAAGATCTGTGGAATAGACTGGTAAAAAATGAATTTGAAACCAAGATACTGGTTCTTTATGTTCGGTCTTGTGGATGATGGTGCTAGCACGATGAGGCAACGGGGATCCTGCTTTCAATAGCTTCTTTGAAATTTCATTCACCTCTCTATCTCCCACCTCAACTATAGAAAAAGTCTTTATGTCAATGTCACTCTTTCTAGGGAAACAATGTAGTTCTATTGTTTTAAAAGTATATAGTTTGCCAGGGGCACATGGGTGGCTCAGTCGGTTAAGCGACCGACTTCTGTTCAGGTCATGATATCACGGCTTGTGGGTTCAAGCCCCTCATCTGACTCTGTGCTGACAGCTCAGCACCTGGAGTCTTCTTCAGATTCTGTGTCTCCCTCTCTCTCTCTGCCCTTTCCCCATGCACGCTCTGTCTCTCTCTCTCTCTCTCTCTCTCCCTCTCTCTCTCTCTCTCAAAAATAAACAAACATTAAAAAAGTTTTTTAAAGTATATATTTTGCCAAAGGACTTCTGATAATTCAAAGGGGATTTAAAAAGTTAAAAGTAGCCTGGAAGATTTATTATACAAAACTGTGTAATGGTAAACATCTATATGTTCAAACACCTGTAGCTAAGAACTATATTGCTTAGTGACTCTTTGCTATAAAACTGGTTCACGCATGATACTAGAAGCTGAAATTCATTGTTTAGGGTCACCGTCTTGTCTGAATGAACAAAGCCAGGAATAGTGGCAGGAACAGTCAATCCCCTCAAGAAGAAACCAGATCTCTTGGTGAAAAAAATTTGCTGAAATCTTTGTTTCAAATGGTGCTGTTCCATCACAGCTGGAAGAATTTTTCAGACAAAACATTAATTTAGAAGTCAATTAAGAAATCCAAAACAGTCTGACCGCCTTTACTCCTATTCTAATGCGGGATTTTGGAAAGGCTGTGGGGTTACACGTGGTGTGTGGGTCCTTAGGTTCTGAACATCTCTGCCCTGGGTGACAGTTAAGTAGCTCTTGAAAATCTAGAGCCCAAATAGCCTTCCTTTGTGTTAAGAAAGAACTATGGACGTGAATCTTAAGGAGGAAAAGAGAATGGTTTTAGATGAAATGATTTTAGCAGGTGGAGTCGGTGAGCTTTCACTCATCTGAAGATTCTAAGATGGAATTGCTATAGGTTTAATTCACCATGGTGTGTGTGTGTGTGTGTGTGTGTGTGTGTGTTTGTGCCAGTAAAGAAAAGGTTAAATAATGCAGTACACTTTAAAAAACCTGTCAAAATTGGATAAAGTGGTCACTGCTATTTCTATTTCAGAAAATAGACTTTTGCAAAATAGGACTAGAAGTCAGGTTTTGGGTATAATGTATTATATGTCTTTAAAAATGTTTTTCAAATACATTTGAAGAAAAAAATGAGGCAGGGTAAATATACCTGCTACTCTGTTTGATTAAGCCCCCTATACCTTCCTAAAATGCTTATCCTTTTATGTAGCAGAAAACATTACAAATGGCTATGGCATTTTTTTTTATTAAAAAAAATTTTTTTTAATGTTTATTTATTTTGAGACAGAGAGAAACAGAGCATGAATGGGGGAGGGTCAGAGAGAGGGAGACACAGAATCTGAAACAGGCTCCAGGCTCTGAGCTGGCAGCACAGAGCCCGACACGGGGCTCGAACCCACGGACCACGAGATCATGACCTGAGCCGAAGTCGGACGCTTAACCTACTGAGCCACCCAGGCGCCCCATATGGCATTTATTTTAAATAAAACTTTAGGATTATCTAATGAAATGGGAAAGCATTTAAGTCCTTTTAAGAGCTAAGTAACTATAAGAAAATCTACATTTGACTTGTAAGAAAGTCTTTTTAATAAAAAGAAAAATATGGGGCGCCTGGGTGGCTCAGTCGGTTAAGTGTCTGACTTCAGCTCAGGTCATGATCTCGCACTCCGTGAGTTCAAGCCCCGCGTCGGGCTCTGTGCTGACCGCTAAGAGCCTGGAGCCTGTTTCAGATTCTGTGTCTCCCTCTCTCTCTGACCCTCCCCTGTTCATGCTCTGTCTCTCCCTGTCTCAAAAATAAATAAACGTTAAAAAAAAATTAAAAAAAAAAAGAAAAATAGGACAGTGATGTCAGCATAGCTCCCTTGGCCTAGACATAGGCTGGTAGGGTATGACAAGATGACAGGAATACCATAAGCGATAGTTCTTTAAAACATCTGTTTCCAGAAGCTAGAGATCAAATCCAGGGAATCACCAGTAGACTTGTGGAGATTCTAGATATATAGCTTCATAGTTCTCAAATAAAGAGCTTTATTGATTGAACTCTACTTGAATGTAAGGAACTGGGGTTAACCGTCGTATGTAACATAAATGCTCTGTTGGAAGTGCTCTGAAATCGGTTGTCTTCCAATATTGTCTCTACTTCGCACAAGTCAAAATATTCATATGACCGTCAACAGTAGATCTAGGTAGATTCCCTTCTGCAGTTCTGACTTTCAGATAATAGCGTTGTGATCTGTATTGCAGAGGAAAGCTTGGCATTATTAGAAAAAGTAAGAAAAAATAACTTTTAATTCTAGTATAGTATCTCTTGGTCTGATATGGAAAGTGTATCATATATATATTTAGTGTTTTTCTATATAGACATCAGTGTATTTGGTATTTGCAAGCCGAGGAATTCTATACAATGGTGCTCCCTGAAATTGTGAAACCCAATGATCTAGGATAGGAATTCTTATCCTTTGAGAGTTATGGCCTCTTTTGGGTTTGATGAAAGCTACCAATATTTTTCCTAGAAAAACATTTTGGTATTCACAATAACCCTGTGGATAAGACCTGTGGATAAGGAGCCTGACACTAAGACATTGATTGGCAGAATTGGTATCTGATCACAGATCTGTCTGCACGCTTATGCTCTACACCCCCAGACCATCTTCTTTTAATTCCTTAACAGAATCTTCTGTTAAAACTTAACTTTTTAACTAGAAATTTCAAAGTAATTTAAAGACAGTAACATAATTGAAATATATTAAGAGTTCCTATTTTTTAAATATACATTGATATTATTTCACTATGTACACAGTAAGCAGAAGTCATCAGCATTACAACCAGAGCAAACTAAGCATTTTCCGAGCTTTTACTGGCCTACTTTGTCAGCCTTATCTCTTGTTCCTTCTACCATGAATCCTACCTGGAAGTCATACTGAATTACTTACTACCTATAGTAAGTGTCATGTTGACCTGTGAACACACTGTTCCTGCTCCCTGAGAATCATTTCTCATGTCACCTTGCTAATATCTTGTACTTGAAGACTCAGCTCAGATGTCACCTTTTCTAGGAAAACTTCCTTGCCCTCTGCCAGCCGCCTCCATCCTCTTAGATTCCCTTCCGCTATGCTGTCATTGTTCCCTCTGCATATCGCTGTCCTCATTCCCTGTATCAAGCTGTGCCATGACGGATGTCTACTTGTCTGCTTTTGCCACTATTCTGGGAACATTTCAAGGGCAGACATTATGTGTGTGTGTGTGTGTGTGTGTGTGTGTGTGTGTGTGTGTCTATGTCTGTGTCTGTGGAGGGGAAGAGAGAGAAAGAGAGAGAGAGAGAGAGAGAGATCTGGATGAAGTATTGCTCGTGACTCCAAAAGTAATTTTTTCTTCTTGGCATCAAATATTCTCTCCTGTATCACTGTGTGAAGATATATTTTTTCCTAAAGAACTCTAACACATGCAATATTAATAGGGCCATATGCTACCCCTCTCTCAGCACCATGAATCACACTGATAACATTGAAAAATGTATTCTTATTTCAAAGGAATAATATGACCCCATTTCTCGAAACATGCATTCATGTTTTATCAGGCAATTGTTCCTTAGTAATTCAGTTCTATTTATTTTCTTGATGGCTTAAGAGGGGAAAAATATTAAAATATTAGAAGTTATTTTTTTACTGCAAATCTCAAAGTAATTTAAAAACCATAACAGAATTTCAACATATTAAGGGTTCCTGTTATCATTTTTAGATACATTGATGTTATTTCACTAAGTATACAGTAAACAGAAATCAGCATTACAAAGATGAATAAAGTAGGAAGATAGAAATGAAAATAGTAATTTAAAGCAACTTTTTAAAAGAAGCCAATATGTCTTCGGGCACCTGGGTGGCTCAGTCAGTTAAGCATTTGTCTGACTCTTGATTTCAGCTCAGGTCATGATCTCACAGTTTCCTGAGTTCAAGCCCTACATTGGGCTCTGCACTGACAGTGCTGAGCCTGCTTGAGATTCTCCCTCTCTCTCTGCCCCTCCTCCACTCACATTCTCTCTGTCTCTCTCAAACTAAATAAAAAAAAAAAAAAACTTAAAAAAAAAGAGGCCAATATGTCTTTACAAGAGAGAATGGAGGAGGAAGCTTTCCGTCAGTGGAAATTTTGGTTTTCCTTTACAGTATAAGACCTCATTTTATTACATGCTGAAAATATTATTACTATTTACAAGTTTTTCTTCTTTCCCCCCACCAGGCCAAATTTACCGATGACTGCAAGTTCAGGGAGCGATTCCAAGAAAACAGCTATAATACCTATGCCTCAGCAATACACAGAACTGAGCCAGCAGGCCGGGAATGGTATGTGGCCCTCAACAAGAGAGGGAAAGCTAAGCGAGGCTGCAGCCCGCGGGTTAAACCCCAGCACATCTCTACCCACTTTCTGCCAAGATTCAAGCAGCTAGAGCAGCCAGAACTTTCTTTCACAGTCACTGTTCCTGAGAAGAAAAAGCCACCCAGTCCTGTCAAGCCAAAGGTTCCCCTTTCTGCACCTCGGAAAAGTCCCAACACCGTGAAGTACAGACTCAAATTTCGCTTTGGATAATATTCTTCTTGGCCTTGTGAGAAACCATGCCTTCGCCTCAGGAGTTTCCACGGGTGTCTTAACGGCTCTGAAGAAAAACGTTCGGATACACCTGCAGCTACACTCCACCGTAGTGAAGTCCAGTCACTTGTTTCAGCGCGACTGAAACAAAACTGTTTTCTGATAGGAACTGAACTGGAATTCTTTGTCCAACATAGGGAGCACACTGCTTCAGTCAGGACGACATAAAGCCTTTTGCTTTATGCTTCGTGCATACTCTGTATTTTGAGAAAGTTAAACAGCGTGGACTATGTATTTTTCTGACTTTTACAGATCAACCTGAAAGAACATACATGATACATTTTTATTTTTGGTTTCCAAAGAATATTTTGATGCAGATAAAATATTTTATTAACTTTTGTTTTTTGTTTTTTGTTGTTTTTTTTAAAAAAAGTACCTCTGCATTGAGCATATTTTCTTACTTTTATTTTAATTAATATGACATAACCATTTGAATGCAGTTTATGAATATAAATGTGTTTATAGCCCATTTGTAACATGTGGATTTTTTCATTTTTCTTATTCATCGCACTTTCATTTTTTATTTTTATTTTTTACCATACCTCAGATAATGTAAGTTTAGTCCATCCTCTTACAATGCTTAAATTCTCTTCAATAGCACCAAAAGCTCAGCTTAGATTTGTGTGTGTGTGTGTGTGTGTGTGTGTGTGTGTGTGTTTGCATGTAAATTCATGACAGTATGTGGAATCCTACCCCTTTGGTGGCTGGGCTATAATGGCTTAGGAGTAAGGAGAAAATTAAGGATTTTTTTGATGGTATTATACACTGGAGGTAAGGAAAAGGATTTGAGGCACAACTACACTAAGTCTGAAGCATTTACTGGGATCTGATTCTGTCTTGCCTTCATTTCTCCTTTTATCTACTCCCCTGCCCTCATTCTTGAACAGCTGGAGGAATACATTTTATTCTGTCCATCAAGCACACACTATGAAACCAGAGTGCTTAAAAATACCTCTTCTATGACCCTCTGCTATCCCCACTGTATAGATCCACGGGGAGCAACCCACTTAGCAGAAAAACATGGAAAATCGAAGAAGATGAATCGTGTAACAGTTATGCACGTCAAGTTCTGTTGTCAAAAATATTCTTATTACTCAGCCAAACACCCTTTGAGTTTGCTGTCCTAAAGGTAACCATTCCAATGAATAGATTGCCCTTTAGAATAGATACTCTCTGATGTATATTTTAAAAAAGGTGGCCGTGCAATAGGGGAAATTTAATTTGGGAATTTGATGATTGAAAATAGCACTTTAATTCTCAACCTGCATACTGAATGTTGGGCATAAATCACAGAAAATTTGACTTAAGAGAATTTATGTAATTTATTTACTTTCCTGGGTAATCATTTCTATGGAGTTCTATAAAATATAAGTGTTTATATCAGAAATGTGCCTGTAAAAAAGGTACAGCTAATTCTCAGAAGTATGTCTTTCACAGGAAGAGCAGAAGAATTCACAGAAAGTTTCTGTTGTATGTTTAAGCATGCTTCTTTTCTTTTAAAGGATACTAACAAACTTTTCTAAAGTTTTGTTTATTTTGGCACACAAATGCAAAGTAGCAATTTATCACAATTGAACTTACTACTACTTAAGTAGATTGCCTTATTTAAATAGAAATAAACTATACACATATAATATATATGAAATCACCCATCAATGAAATCATCATGCCTATACTCTAGTATTGTGTTTTATTATAAAGCCAATAGTCTGATTAGACATTGTTTGCATTTAATACATGATTTAAAACATATCAAATGAGATACTACAAAATTTTTATTTAATTTATAAATTAAAATTCTCTTGGGTTAAATGAAACAGGGTTTTGGAAACAAAATATGTCCAACTCTCATCCAGCTGGCATATCACCTTATATACACAGTACAAAGCTGAAAACAACCCTCTAGTTTACTCTCATATATTGTTAAGAATTGTACACCGTGTATCAAATTCTTAGTACACATGAAAAATTAAAATTGTAAAACAGAACAGTAGACATGTGTTCCTAAATGGGCAAGGAAAAGATGATATTAATGATGATTAACAACAAACTAAATTAATGCATATATTACATTAGGCTGATGCTGCTGGTAGTTTAGGTTAAACTGCAAAATAATAGCTTATCTTGTACTCTAGTTTGATTTGATTAGTACATGAAAGTTAAAGTAGGATAGTTACTAAATATATATCATGCAAGTCAGGACTCATTAATTTCAAAATTTAAAGCCAAGCTAAAATTAAAAAAAAAATTAAATTACACTTATCTTCAGTTTACTGGCCATACACAATTACATTTAATTAATGCTCACTGAAGCTTAAAGTTACCTAAATTAATTAATTGAATGAACTCACGTACAGAAAACACGTATAAATGTAACTCCTTACTAATACCTAGAACATTTGAAGGGGGTCCTTGCTTACGTCGTTTTCGACAATTTTTAAGTAACTTGGCCCGTCTAACATCAAATACAGTTGTTTAATCATGGTTACATTTACCTAAAAACGTCAATGAATTTGACATTAAAATTTAGGAACCTAATTTGCCTAGGAGACAGTAAATACCTTCCTATTGAGAATTCAGTTTTATTAATTATATTATGTTTAATTTAAGATATTCTTTATTTAGAACATCTATAGAAGTAAATAGAGGGTTCCAATAAGATGTAATAATACTGTGGTTTTATTTCACAAATAATACCATCACTTGTTTCTGACAAAACTAATTTGAGAGGGTGGATGTATATAAATTATCTTAGTTCATTTGCTGAGTTATAGTAGCCAGAGGTTCAAAATTATGTGATGATAATAAAGGATACCAACAAAAGTTATTTCTGAATATAATAATTATATTGCTTTAGATGCTTTTATTTCTTATGACTGAAAACAAAACCATCTGCCAGGTAAATTTTTTATAAAATTGATCTCGAACTAGAAAACTGAATAATTTTCTTACCTTGACATGTTTGCCCTTCCATAGGATGGAGGAACCAACTATGACTTCCCACATTTTCAGTAACAAAATGAAAATATTGCACTAACCAAAACCTTGAATTCTGGCACTGTGCTGGCATTGCTACAATGAGAAGCAAATGAAAATCACTTGTTGAAGAGATTCTATACCTCCTTTAAGATTTCTTTCATTGCTATATCTAAATGTTGATCATGTGAAATCTATTTTTAAGCCAATAATCTTTTTAAAGGGTTTTGAGAGAAGCTTTGAGACATGACTCATCTAATTTTTCTTTTAGTAGTCCAATTGTACTAACCAGTTTTTGAGATATGATTATCATATAAGTAGATATTAGTTGAAGAAAAGAGTTAGCTCTCCATCTAACTCTACCTATTGGAAAGTCTCAGGAGAGAGAAGGGAGGAGAACCCAGCCTTAGCTGAGTCATGGAGACACTCTTACATGTAAGAATCACAAACAACATTCAGAAACACTATGAGACAATTGAGCTACAAATCATGCATCCATATTTAAGCAATTTTATGTAATAAAAGAGTAGATCAGAGATCAAGAGCTCTTACATACTTTTTATTTTGTTAAATTATCCTTTTTTTTCTGGCTCTGCCGTATATCTACCCCACATTACTCTCTAGGCCTTGTTTTATCATCTATCATATGATCTTTAATGTCATTTCCTGCTTTGTCATCAATGATCGTACAAGTCTTAAAATGTCGAGGTACTGAAGAAAGGACATGGTTCCTTCTCGGATAAAACTAAAAATTGATGTGCAGATTACACTGGATAACCACATGAAAAAAAATTGTCAATGAGGTGATAAACAGAGATATTTTTATAAGAGATATCTGCCTTGGATTAAAAAAAATAAACTAAGCATGAGATTGGATCAAGAGATTTACAAAATGGGGATCAACTCTGGGCGTAGCTTTATGAAGGACTTTGCAAGTTTGAATGAATCCAGAGGGGAATGGTCAGAGTAGTATCCTTGTCGATAATTAATAGTTCTAAGACCTTGTCAAACATACAATTTTTCAACATCTCTGTTCTGAGTGAAATCCCACTTTCTCCATGAAGCCTCCTAGAAATGCATAAAGGAATATGAGTAATCTCGTCCTGATGCCACTCCTCCAAATAAGTATAGCTTGTGACATAAATCTCCTCCTCATTCCCTTACTTTAGTATTTAGTATTTTCTGAGATCCTGCTTTATACAGGATCTCAACTAGTGAAACATTTCTTTATTTGCTCAATACTTGTTATTCAACTAGTGAAACATTTCTTTATTTGCTCAATACTTGTTCAGCATGTTCCTTGTGGATATTAACATCAATGTACGCTCAGAGTTTGAATTTCTGGAACGAGTATATCTGCCTTCATTGTACATTACCCAACCCAAGTTCAGGCTGATAAAAAGAACTTCAGAAACACTCTTAGAGGATAGCAATTTTGAATGACATGTCTCTCTGACTTAAAGACTCCGTGGAGCCTATGGGATATTCTACTTATTCCAGAACTTGGTATATAATTATATTTATGTATAGGTCCCTAGCATATGACCTAGCATAGGTCCCTAGCATATATTTATGTATAGGTCCCTAGCATATGAGCACAGGTGCTCAAAAATGCTTATGGAATGGATATAGTGCTGAGTAAGATTTGATGAAGATAATGATAACAGAAGTTCATATGACAGAGGAAATGGCTCCTGCAAGAAAAGGAACACCTGCTACCCCTCTCACTGTACTTGGACTTCTCAAACACAAATCCTGAGTCCAAACTAAAAATGCCAGGCACATGCAAGCTGCATTTAAGTATGAAGAAAGTACTCATTGTATGAAACTTCAATGTCGTTGGTAATCATAAAAATAGGTTACTGTGCAAATCCTGATGCTTTTGCTTTTGCAGGCCAAACAAGCAGTCCAGTGGGATGTCAGTAGGTATCAGTGGGAGAGTGAAGACGTTTCTTTTTGGTAATTTATTTCTAGAAGTGTTTTTTCCCCTCAACTCAGATAAACTCTCTCAGAGAAGACCGACGTTTGCTGTACCCTACCGAGAGATTAGTGAATACATAATCACAAGGTGACAGGTCTGGTTCCAATGTGTTTCTCATTAAATTCTCCGTCATCTTCTCTGTGGGAAACTGGAAAATTTATCAGATTTTCATAAACGGAGGTGAATTTCTGCTGAGGAGGCAACACAATGTCTTTTACTCTCTGGAGTGCAATTATGTCTCTGCTTCCACAGCAACACTTCATTTTACCATAGGGCTCTCTTTGAAGGATGCATGTATTCCATAACCCCTTTCCATACTTTGACACAGGTTACATATTTACATTTTTAAAGTTTGCTGGTTGTCCTACATTTTCCCCAGTAAAGGGCCCCTGAGAGTAAGTGTAACTGCATGCTAGAATGTTAAATGGACCAAAAGGATATAGCAAGACCTCCCTAACAGTCACATCCTAATGGAGCATGGGACAGAATAAGTTTACATTTTAGAAAGGAATAGCAGCGTACAAGCTGTACGTTCTCAGCCTAGCCTTTTTTATGCATATAAGGATGCATTGCAAAGAGGTAGAAATATGTTTTCTGTTGAAGTAGTGACAGAATAGAAGTCACGTCGATGACCCCTATAACTCCCCTTCGAGGCCTGCAGCTCTTGTCAGTTATGATTAGGAAAGAAAGTCACACCCATATGTGTTGCCACGTTAGTCATATCTCTGGATAATAAAATTGGATCGGCTAAAAGAGAGTCAGTTTTCACCTTAGCAATCATGTTGTTTGAGGGGCACCTGGGTGGCTCAGTCAGTTAAGCATCCAACTCTTGGTTTCAGCTCAGGTCATGATCTCATGGTTCATGAGATCCAACCCGGCATGGGACTTTGCGCTGAGCATGGCACCTGCTTGGGATTCTTTTTCTCCCTTTCTCTCTGCCCCTCCCCTGCGTGTTCATGCTCACTTTCTCTCTCTCTCTCTCTCTCTGTCTCTCTCTCTCAAAATAAATAAACAAACATTAAAAAAGAAAAAGAAATCCTGTTGTCTGAGATTCTCAGCCTTTACCATCTGGACAGCGAGATACTAAATGGGAAAGAGACACACATCCCAGCTTGCTGGCCCAGAGCACAAACCACAAGATCTCTCTACTGGTCAAGGGAGTTTAATGTTTAATGATGTGAAATCAACTCAGTCTAGCAAACTCCCCAGTCCAAAGGAGCCTGCCCCAACTAAATGAATAATGGTTTCTTGGTTGCTAACAATTTATGGCAGGAATCTCTAATACATTTCTAATGAAAACATTCAATGTTCATTTAACCCTTTAAAGTACACTGCCATTGTGCTGAATTCTAGGAATAAAACTAAATAAAGGACCCGTGTGGGAGAAAACTTATACTCTGGCTTCTATTATCAGGGCAATGGATCATATCTTCTGTGTGTTACATCCAGTTCTCAGTGAGTTGAAAATGACACTTCTTGTCAAAGGAATTTAATAAGTCAGGATACGACTTCCCATGGTAGACTCAAAAGCTTAAGCTGTAGGTGACAGTATGCGCTTTGGGAGTATTCACCAATTTCTTTGGCTCACCTATTAGAATTTATAGCATGTTTTCCACTGATTATTGACAAAGATGTAAGATTATTCTGTGTTCATTAAGAGATAATTGGGGGTCTGATAGAACATAGGAAAATGGAATGTAGGCTTTTTGAGAGACTTCAAATTCCATCGGTTATGACCAACCTTGGCCTGATAGCTATGATGGGAAGATCAGTGACCATCTAGTTTTAATATTTCTCAGAAATGGGAAAAACTGATTTGTATTTGCCAGAGTCTGATTTATTTCCGAAGACAGAGACATACACAGGATAGAAACAAGTGCGTGTATTAAAAAATGAAGGGGTAAATGTGGCCCTGGGTCTCCCCTAAATTTTCAGCTCTCTTTTTACCTGTTTGCTGGAAAATTGTTAACAATTTAGCCCTTAAAAAAAATAATAATAACACCCTACCTCCCACTGTTTGTCTTGAACAAAGGATTGTATCAGACTCCCCTTGAGAACAGCTGCTGCTTTTTGCGCTGCTAGGATTAGTGCAAACGAACCTCCCCCAGGACATTTGAGGGAGTTGGCAAATGTTGCCCTGTCTACCTTGGGTGTTATAGAGGCATCCCTGCAGTGGTTTCAGACAGCGTGCCTGTAACGTTGGCCTGCAGTCAATAAATATTTCATGTCTCTTGACCCGAGGGTGTGTTCAGGGACCACCCTGCAAGTATCTGCCTCTGTGGTCACAGCTCCGTGCCGTGGGCGGAAAGGTGGGTGTTGAGCCAGAGGCAGGATGTACAGGCAGGATCCAATGTGGTTAAAATTTGGGATCACTGGTCTGGCTGTAGGGGATCTGGAGACTTCTTCATGTCAACACTCATTCTGGGAGGAGAAGCATGTCCACCAGTGGGTTATCGTCAGGCATCAGCGTGACTCACTCAAGGGTTAATGGAAGGAAGCATTCATAAGAGGTGAGGTTGCAGGTTAAGAGAGAAATAGAGGCCTCTTGTACTCCTCACCAGGCTTTCATGGTTAAGGCAACTACAATGTTGTCTGCCCTGTAGGAAGGGTCCTCAAAGTTCCCAAAAAGGGAGGACCGAAGTGGGAAGGGATCCATGCCTCCTTAACTCTCTAAAACATGTCATGAGTTGGGCATCAAAACAATAGAGCACCAAGTAAATATCTGATGAGCTGCATGATTCAGGGTTTGCTCAAATTTCTAACTGCTTAATAAAGACACCCAAAGGCCAGAGAAAGTAGAGCCAGTTTTGTATCACTAGAGAGAATAAGAGGAAAAGTGACAATGACATGTCAGCTAATGGAGGGTGGGTCTAGCTGTTATAAATTATCATTTGGATGGCTTACGTATTTATTTCCTGCTTGTTTTCTATGGACATTGGATGAGTACCTACTGTACACTTAATATTGTACAAAGGGTTGGGTAACCAGAGAGAAATAAGGCATGGTTTCTTCCTTCAAGAAGCTTAAAGTGTAGGGGTGCCTGGCTGGCTCAGTAGGTAGAGCATGTGACTCTCGTTTTTAATTTCTTAACGTTTATCTACTTTTGAGACAGAGAGAGACAGAGTATGAGTTCGGGGGGGGGGGTGCACCGAACTGAGGGAGAGAGGGAGACACCGAATCTGAAGCAGGCTCCAGGCTCTGAGCTGTCGGCACAAACCTGACGCGGGGCTCAAACTTGTCAACTGCGAGATTAGGACCCGAGCAAAGTCAGACACTCAACAGACTGGGCCACCAAGGCACCCCTAGCACGTGACTCTTAATCTCAGGATTATGAGTTCAAGCTTCACATGGGTCATGGAGCTTACTTAGGAAAAAAGAAGAAGAAGAAGGAGAAGGAGAAGGAGAAGGAGAAGGAGAAAGAAGGAGAAGAAGAAGAAGAAGAAGAAGAAGAAGAAGAAAGAAGAAAAAGAAAAAGAAGAAGAAGCTTAAAGTCTAAATGGGAAGATGTACAGTTAAAGAAATAAGCCCCATACATCCTATGGTGGAGGGGCTGGGCTCAGCAGGCAATAGTATTAGTGTTAGTGACGTGACTATAATAACTACTACGACCACCTTATGTTTGAACAGCACATTCCAGTTTAGCACTTTTTGTTTGCAGAATGTATTTAACTACCTTATCTATTTAGATATAGAAGGAAATCATCTAAAAAGAAATGAGAGGTGCTTGGGTGGCTCAGTTGGTTAAGCCGACTCTTGATTTTGGCTTAGGTCATGATCCCAGGGTCATGGGACACAGCCCCACATTGGGCTCTGCACTGAGCATGGAGCCTGCCTAAGATTCTCTCTCTCTCATTCTCTCTTTCTCTCTAAAATAAAAAAAAAAATAAATAAAAACTTTAAAAAAAAATAAAGAGAAATGAATAGCTTCTGAAGCGTTAGCATTGAACTTTGGATACTGCGGTGCTCTGTGCAGGTTTTCTCTTCAGTTCCGGGACACTCATTCCCAGCTGCCGGAGGCTGTGTCCCTGGACCTTGCGGAACCACCCTGTCCTGTCCCAGGTTACTCCTATTTCCAGAGGCACCCTGACACCAATGACTGGCTGATTCAGAGATACAATGGCCTGGCCCACTTACCGCAGTCTGTAACACATATAGGGCCATCCTAGCTTCAAAGCACTGCTAGGATCAGCTGAAGTCTCTGTCGTAACTGTGCACAGGATCACCTTCTCCCTCTACCCTGCCTTCTCCACTTTGGAATCGGTGAGGATGCAGACAAAATACAACAGGCTCCGTTAAAAAGTGAAAAGGTAATAAACTAGCTAAAAAGCGAATGCTGTTTTAGTGTGATATATTTAAATATTGCACGGGCATCCTGTATTTTTACTGATTACATTTGGCCACTCTATTTACAGGTATAACGCAAGAGCCCTCCCCAGATAACCTGAGCGCTATTCTCCACCACAGATTGTTTACAGGAAATTCATTCTCTAGGAAAAGTTATTCTGGTCGATAAGCACCACGGGGAACCCCGGACGAAAAGGAAAACTCAGAGGGGAACAAGAAGAGGATCTGGAAAGATCTTTCACATTTCGGGGGGACACATTTCAAGACTCTCCTGTTCTAAGCAATGACAAATTCAGAAGTGTCAGTGGCTATACAGACCCTAAAATGTTATTTATTCCACGTGTGATCTCGAGGCTTTAACTCTTGGCTCTACCGCACAAGATATTAGCTATGAGTCTGTGTGTGTGTGTATATGTATTATACCAAAGCACGTGGACTATATGTCCTAAAATAATACAGGGCACGTAATCAGTTTGTGACTAACCAGTCTGAAAGTCTCTGAGAGTCGATCACTTCCTCCTTCAGGGAACATATTTTTTTTTACAAGTTTTCCAAAGTGCCACAAGCTCCTCGTCTTTTGGTAGCTCCGTGGCTGTTCTGTCCTTGTGTCTTCGTCTAACTCTGCTTCCACCTGGTCTCTAAACCATGCAGGACCCCAGGGCTGTTTCTGGCTCTTTTCTGTTCTCTTTCTCTGAACTCACTCCCTATGTGACCTCACCTCTGCTCTAAGCGCTCTCTCTGTGCTAATGACTCCCCAAATCTAAATCCCCAGCCTCCACTTCCCCCAGAATTCCAGGTTCACAAGCTCGCTGCCTACTCCACATTACCACTTGTGTGTCTAACAAGAATCTCAAACCTAGCATGTCCAGAACTCAACTCTTGTTCCCAAACCGGTTAATCTTCCTGACTTCCACAGGTTAAACAGCATGATGATTTATTTATTCAGTGCCTTGAGCCAAAAATCTAGGAATCATTCTTGTGCCTTCTCTTTTCCTCATAACCCTCATCCAAGCCCCCAGTGACTCCTTTGCCTAAACCTTCAGAATGAATTCTAAATCTCACCACTTCTCTCTGTTCTATACCTCAGTCCAAGCTACCCTCTTCTCTACCTTGATCCAATGCTACAGCCTCCCAACTGGTCTCTCTTCTTCCCACTGGCGTAGATTTTATAGAGAAGTCAGAATGAAATTTGTAAAACATAAATCATGTCATTCTTTGGCTGAGAACACTCCAGTAGCTTCCCAGCCCACTAGACTGGATCTGGTCCCTCCTTCGCTCTCCTATCACATCTCCTGCTCTCTGTGCACCTCAGGGTTCGAACCACACCGGACTGGGCTGCTGTCCCTCCAGCTCTTCACTGACTCCTCTCCTTGGAGATGCTTTCCTTAACCACTCTGTCTATAGAGTCTCTTCCCCAAGTTATTCGGTTCCGTCCCCATCTTATTCTCTTTAGGTCATTTTTCACACTCCTTAATAATCTTGTATTCCCTGTGTTTACTGGTTTCCCCAGGGGAATGTGAGTCATGCCCTCAGTAGAATGTAAGTACCTTGAATACTCGATATTTATTGATTGAATGAATGCAGCCAGCTGTGTTATAGCATTTGCTTTGAGCATATTAATTTGTTCTCACGCGATTGCTATGTAATGGAGCAATGTGAGCATGATGTGAATTTTTGGTTTGCTTATGTGATTTCTTCTGTCAGAAATACTAGGCATTTCAGCTGAATTAGGCAGCATAGGGATACACAACATATACTACACCTGTGTCATGAGGTCAGTGAGCCACACCTGCCCTCGTCTGGTTTTACGACTTTCCACCTGATTTCTTTCAACCATGTCATGGACTGAATTGTGTGCCACCCCCCCTCCTCATTCATATATCAAAGCCCTAACTCCCAATGTGACTATATTTGGAGATAGAGCTTTCAAGGAGATAATTAAGGTTAAATGAGGTCATAAGAGTGGGGCCCTAATCTCATAGGACTGGTATCCTTGTAAGAGGCAGAGCCACCAGAGTTCATGCTCCTGCCTCTCCCCCCCACACAAGAAGAAAGGCCATGTGAAGACAAAGTAAGAAGGCACTTGTCTGTGTGAAACCACTTAAAAGCATAAAGTTAAAAATCAAAATGGCTGCACTGATGATTCAGCCAGGTTTGATTTTACACTAACTTTTTTCCTCTCTTCCGCCAACCTCTCCTGCTCCTTTCTGAGCCTTTTGTTTCTGGAACCCCTGTACCACCCTGAAAACAAGCCAGGAGGCTGGCCACACATATGCAATTCCTGTCGAAACCGGCTAGGTCCTGTAATTCCCTATAAATGCCCCCAGCCCGTTCCTCCTGGCGGGTATGCAGTTTTGAAGGCCTTAGCTTGCTGCAGCCTCCTTTGCCCAGCAAAGCAATAAACTATCTTCCTTCTTTATCCACAAACTCTGCTTCCTCATGTTACATATTTCAGCTCCTGAGCACAGAGGTCAGTTTTTCAACAACATGGAAGCCAGGAAGAGAATTTCTCCAGAAACCAAATCTGTTAGAACCTTGATCTAGGACTTTCAGCCTCTAGATCTGTGAGAAAATGAATTTCTGTTGTTTAAGCTACTGACTCTGCATTATTTTGTTATGACAGCACTAGCCCACTAAGGCAAACCGCTTGACGATAACTCACAAGCTACAACTCTTCCCGCAGCCAGCACCCTCCCTCCTTTTAATTTTTTTTCTCCTCTTTCCCTTCTGCCTTTTTCTCGCTCATCCTCTCTGTTCTCTATTCTTTTTTCATCGTCTCTTTGGTGATAAAAGTTTTGTCTTACTTTTTTTCCCTTTCTTTTTCTCTGTTACATTGGGAGCTTAAGTAAACAACAACAAACATAAGATCTTCGTGAAGGTAAAATGCCACATTTATTATAGTATTTATGTATTTTTTAACTATGTAACATGCATGAACTGTACTGTCATTTTTTTATTAGGTTTCTATCCTCGTTTACGCGTTTCTCGTGAAGTTTTGAGCGCTGTGTTCCCAGCCCCATTTTCTCATGGGTCCCGGGGTCTTTACTGCACAATTCTGCATATTGCAGTGAGTTTTAGAAATTGCATATGCTGGGTTATATCAGAAATGGCTCTTTTATCCTCCCAGAAAATCAGAGTTAGAAAAGTTGATTTTACAGATAAAGCAAAAAGATTGAAGCATTATGCGTAAGCCGCAACGTGTTCTTATTTACTGTGCCAGGCACACTTCTGTCTTGTATCTTCTGATATTCATCCTTAGTTTTCACCTCTGGCAACCATCTTTAATCTGATCGTGTTCAAATGAAGTCGTCTTGCTGTGTAATATTTGCTGTGGCAAAAGAAGTGAGGATATGACTTAGATAATTTAGGTCTGATGTCTACCACTAACAATGCAGTAAGGATTCAAATTTTCAGCGGTATTTCCTTATTACTGGACTCAGCAAACTGGGCTGACAATTGCCTAATCTCCATGCTTTATTTCATTTTGTAGGTCAAATATAGATTCATTATTAAATAATATCAGTTTCAAATCATATAGGTCAGCCGCAAATAAAAATAGATTTATATATAAAAAACCCATTTTATTATTATTTTAAGGAACCACACATTTTATTATTAGATAATATTTTTCAAACATGTACTACACGCAGATATGTAAAAATGACTGAGGATGACTTAATTCTTCCTTTGGTTGTTTCGTGTATATTGTTGCCAAAACTGGGAGCCATTTGGCATCACTGCTCTATAATGGGAAGAACTGAGACTGGCAGATGGAGGTCTGTGTCCTGACCTCAGCACTTCCATGAATTCACTAGAAGGGTTTGAACTTGTTAATGGGGCTTAACTTGATGATTTGTAAGGTTCCTCTGCAAAGTGAGCAGGTGTATTAGGGCTCTCCAGAGAAACGGGATATTTATATTTATATTTATGTCTATGTCTATGTCTATTTTTGTCTATATCCAAAGATATATATCTCTATCTATCTAAGAGATTTATTATAGGAATTGGCTCATGTAATTATGAAGGCCTCGAAATCCCATAATCTGCTATCTGTAAGCAGAAGTACCCCAGCTCAAACAGAGAGATTGAATTCATACTCTCTCAATCTTCTTGTTCTTTGTGGGCCCCCGATGGATTGTATGATGCCCCATCCAATTGGGTAGGGCTATCTTCTTTACTTGGTCTACCAACTCAAATGCTACTTTCTTCCAGAAACATTGTCACAGATACACTCAGAAATAATGTTTTATCAGTTATCTGGGCATCCCTTAGCCCAGTCTAATTTCCAGATAAAATTAACCATCTCAGCTAGGTTTTCTGCTGCTTCCCCTTCAGCTCACTTTCCAGATTGGCTGCATGTAGAGCTGTCCTCTGTTCAGATTGTAAATCGTGGAGAACTCTGTTCTTTCACCAAAACTTCTGAGACTTCTGCAAGCTCCCTTTAGAAAGGCCCTAGTGGGGGTGCTGTCTGGTGGCTTAGTCAGTTGAGTGTCCGAGTTCGACTCAGGTCGGGATCTTGCATTCATGGGTTCGAGCCCTGCATGGGGCTCTGAGCTGTCAGCTCAGAGCCTCAAACCTGCTTCAGGTTCTGTGTCTTCCTCTCTCTCTCTGCCCCTCCTCTGCTCACACTCTGTCTCTCTCTGTCTCTCAAAAAAGAAAATAAAAAAGCATGAAAACCAAAGAAAGAAAGTAAGAAAGGTCCTAGTGGACAGAGAGGCACAAGAAAAAGTCTTTTGTAAGAATACACAGTTCTTGAAACTTTTGAATGTGGTGCACGTAGGAACGAACAATCTAATAGTTACAGACTACTGACAAGGGAGGAGAGGATGACAATAATACATGGTTAATTTGATCAGTAATGTTAATTGAGTGAATGAAAAAAAATGGACAAACATTTCTTCCTTTGCTGCTATAGGCCAACTGTCAAAGGTCTTTCAACCTCATTCCACTCCGGAGTAGAAGGAGCGGATGAGATCATTGCAAGGTAGAGATAAGCAAAACCTTTAAACTCTCCCAGTAGATTAAAAAAAATTTTTTTTCAATGTGACTCGCAAAATAGGTCACATATCTTAGCTGAGCTACCATTAATCTACTGATATATAAGCTCATCTCTCTCTCTCTCTCTCTCTCTCTCTCTCTCTATTTATTTTGAGAGAGAGCAAGACAGAGAAAGCACAAGTCGGGGAGAGACATAGAGAGAAGCAGAGAGAGAATTGCAAGGAGGCTCCACACTGTCAGTACAGAGTCCATCATGGGGCTTGAAATCATGAACCACAAGATCATGACCTGGGCTGAAATCAAGAGTCGGGAGCCCCCAGGCGCCCCTAAGCTCATTTCTAAGACTCTTTTATTCCTTCTGAGAGTGAATTCTTTCCAAATGAAAAGAAAGGGAGAAAAAAAATCTAACAGTTATAAACACAAAAATGATCAAAAAAAAGGCAAAAAATAAATGTATACACTGAGGTACAGCAAGTTGGATTAAATTGCCTCTAAGGCACTATCCAAATGTAAGCTTTTAAAAAAATACGTAAAACTTACTAGTTGTAAACATGTTGATTGATTGGCTGCCACATTAATTGGAATTTGTGTCATTTGTTCAAAATCTCACAGAAGTGGAAAACCATGGTAATAACACTCACAGGAAATGACCTTACGATGTGCTTAAATACTGCAGTGATAAGCCATACATTCAATAGTGAGGTACTCATTCAGAAAGCTTGTGATCTTGTCTCCGGGAGGGCTGTTAGGATTCATTTTCCACAGATCTTGAGTTGAGGAAATGAGAACACTATTGTTAAGGACAACAACAACAAAATGAGTAAACTGTTGAATTCTACAAAAGATGGTCTGTTTTGTCTTCAAAATACAGTAGGGGGCAAAGGAAAGGGCACTTTAAGAAAAATGACATGCATATTTTTAGCAGAAGTTACGACCACTCATGTGATTCAACATAAAATATGTCATATCTACATAATAGCTTCATGCTTGCTATTGTGCTAAGTGAACTGTACTTTTGATGCATTCTCTATTCATGTTAAAGTGTGGGTAACAAATGATAGAGGTCAACAGTCACGGCAATTGGACATTCTGAGTATCTTTCTTCTGTGACTCTGAGTCAGTCTCCTCAGTGGATTACTAAACACATTCCAGAAATCTCATAAGTTACTACTGGTCTAAAAATGGATATAATTAAAGACGAGTAAACCTACCGCAGAGGCTGATGTAATCTTTTAGGGTAATTAACACAAACTATTTACAATGGACTTTTATTCTACTTTTCTAAAGATTGCATATATGTTACTACAAGTTCATATGGCTTACCATTACAAAAGTGACCCTCCCCCCGCCCCCCATAACGTGCTCCTGCAAAGAAAAGATACCTGCATTGTAACTGTTCTACAGGAGGTAACATCAGTAACAACGGTTGTAACTTTGACCAGCGCCAGGAGAAGATAGAGGAATCTTTCATGAATTTCATTACTTTAAGGATTTACCAGTAGATAAATGGGTACTCTGGGTTTAGGAGTACTATGATTTGGAGCAGTAACTTCCAAAGTCTAAGATCTAATTGTCTCAATGAGGCTGCTTTATATTGCCATGACACTTGCTGCTTTCCATGGTGTGGGGAGAGGTGGTTCAGTCCTAAAAGCCTCCTTCTTTTCACACCTGAGAGAGTTTTATTAAAATCTAGAAAACAGTGCCTTTCCTTGCTATTTCCTAATTTTAACTCGGACACTAACTTTCCACAGTAAGGTTTTCTAGTCTCTGTGGACTTACTAAAAACTCTGTGAAATAGGACACTTCTGGATAATTGATAGTCTTTTCTTTCATAATTGACCATTACTTCTTACAGGCCAGGTGTTGTGCCCAGTGCTTTTGCCCTATCTCTTCAGCCCTCACAACTACTTCACGTGAATGAGTGATTTCCCACGTTTCAGGTTGATGAAATCAGAGGCAGAGGGATTATATCAATCTCCTCAGATCACAAGGCAAAGATGAGAATCAAATCAGCTTTGGTTTCTTTGTTTGTATTCCTAGCTTTAGCTTACACGGTATATTCATCCTCGGAACTCTGTTATATATTGCATGGTTCAAAACCTAAATGTTCCCTTCTCTATTGGGGCTTAGAAAAGAGCAAATGGTCAGATGTAAGTTTGTTTCTCTGAGCCTGAGCACGGAGAATATAAGGATTCATGTGCTGGCATATATGAGGGGTGCACTGAACCCTGGGGAATAACTGGACAAAATGAGAGGTTAGATATGGATTACAGGTATTGAATTGACCTGCTTTAATTACCTCATACCTTAAGAGGTGTCCGTGTGATCTTTAGTGTATTGAATTCCTATGACTTGTCCATTCTGACCCTTGATGAAGAACACAGAAGTTTTCTTTCCATAATCACACCTAGAGTCCTGCCTATATGTCCTGTCATATCAGGGATTAAAATAACCTTTGATTTTTTTTTATTACAGCAAAACAACAACAACAACAACAACAACAACAAAAACACCCAGAAACAAACAAAGAACCCAAACTGTAGAAATTAATAGTCACAAAACCCAGGACCCAAATCCTGTCTTTGAGATCCTTTATTCTCACTATAATTTGACCTGATTGTGATTTAGGACTAGTGGAGATTATTTTCCTTTTTCTGAGCTGTCAAAATTCAGTTGATACATCACAGATCCCTAAAGCTATGTAGGGAACTCTTCCCTTAATTCCACCCGCTTCATTTCTAAGCATCTGTAATAGTCACAGCTGGGTTCAGTGAGAGTTCTGCTTGCCATGAGTGTGAGATCATGCCCTAAGTAATTACGGTGAGCGTGCAGTGAAAATATGTGGTGAGTGTAATGTCAGGAAATCATGCAAATTTTATTATCATCAGTGAAGTGGTGGCTGGTGGAGAACTTGTCAGTATTTGCAACTTGAAGCCTCTAATTACCTTGATTTACTTGTAGTACCATTCATAACCTTGCTGCCGTGCTGTTCCTGACAGCACTTTTGCATTTTACAAGAAAGGAATAATGCCACATAAATAATTTAAAAACAATAAATCATTTAGAGTGGCTTTAAACCAAAACCTAATGCAGTAGCTGCCTGAGTTCTTGCTACACTTGACAGGTAGCTGGCATGCAGAATTCATCCATGCATTGTAAGCGTTTACTTTTAAAATTCACAAATCCAAAACAGGATGGAAGAAACAAAAATGTGACCTAACCTCCTCTATCCTGAATAGTCCATGTCACCTTTCTGAGGCCAAATGGGAAATGGAGACATGAAGGTCTTTATAGAATAATTCTCCTTAAAACACAGATTTGCTGAGTTATGCTAGGTAAATGAGTAATTAAGACCGATTCTCCTCCAGCAGAGCTGAGTGTTGGAGGAGTACATAAACATGCCTGTGGCAACATCCCCACCCCCACCCACACAAGAGCTGGAGGGGAGAGCCTGGGAAGGTTGGGGAGCAGGATGAGAGAACAAGCTGATATGCAACCAGTTCCCACCTACTCTCAGGGGAGGACACAGCTCTTTCTCTCTGGTCATTTCTATTCACACAAGACAAAGCAGATAATGAAAAGCAAAACCCATGGAGAAAAGCTTCTACTTAAGAAAAAGGTAGGACTGCTTCCATTATGCCGGAGGGAGAGCTGGGTCTGCCAGCTGCCTTTGGACAATTGAGTTCCTACTGGGTGCCAAGCAGGTCATTATCTCTTTTAATCCTCACAACAATTCTCTGAGGTAGGTATGATTATCCCCTTTTATAGATAAGGACAAAACCTGAGTTAGATTAAGTAATTTGCCTGAGATCACCAGCTAGGAAGGGACTATCAGAATGAAGTCTGAATCTGACTCAGGCAACACCCTCCCTCCATCATCCCCTGCTTTGCCACACCCACCTCTCCTCCCAAACCTGATTTATTCTTAACCCCATCTATAAATTCATTCAGATTTTTGACATTTGTGAGGACCATTCACAATGGTGGAGTCCCAGGGGTAAGAAGGCAGCCTGAAAGTCACCAGTAAGGCGATGACTAAAACATCCCTCCTCTACCTCTCCGGGAGGGGTCTCTTACCATACTCTGCCCTAACAACCCACAAGAGGGCAATGCACGCAGCTCACCCAAAGCAGGTGACTGCCGTGCATTTCTCCTCTATTCATTGCTTCAGCCCCCCAACGGTTATTCTCCCCAAGTTCCCAGCTACCTCGTTTCCCTCGTCAGGTGTTTCTCTTTCAGAGGAGACCTCCCCCAGACCTGTTAAAGCCCCAAAGTGCTTTTTATTTTTTCTGCGCAAATGCCAGCATTCAAATATTTCCTCAGGTCAGTGGTTCTCAAAATGTTAGCCTGCCTGAGAATCACTTGGAGGGCTTACTAACTATTGCTGTCTTGTGAATTAAAAATGCTTAATGCTCAGGCCAATAATATGTGCTTGGTAAATGTCTTCCTTTTCTATTTTAAATTTTGAGTTTTTCCTGATTTAAGTTTATCTCGGCGTTCCACGGGCTTTGGGCATCAGTTTCTACTTACCAGCAGTGAGTTCCTTAAATTAATGCATTCAGAAGGAGGAAGGAAAGTCACGGCGGGGGGGGGGGGGTGTTCACCCCTTTATTTGTACTGTATGAAAAAGCAAATGTACATACTTGTGTCCTCTCATGTCTGCATGGCATGCACTAAAGACGTTGTAGCATAACCACAATTGCGCATCGTTTATGGGAAAATATCATTTCTTAAGAAAGTCACTCAGTTCAAATGTTTTTGAAATGTTTCAAGGAAAAGAGAGTTGCTTTTTAAGAACTAAAAGCAAATGGAAGAGTCCAGCTGGTAAAATCTGCTAGAAGCTTTCTATAGCTACTGAGAGCCAAATGCATTTGCTAGAGGTTAGGCACTGATCAGAAGGGAAGCAGGGATGGACTCGGGAGACCTAGTAGTCGAAGAATCTTGCTTTTGGTGGGAAAAGACCACTAGGGAAGAAGGAACCTGGTAGATTTTTACCTACTGCTCAGAGTAGTGGTTCTCAAAGTGTGATTCCCACTGAGATCTTGACAGAACGCATATTCTCTGGTCTCACCCCAAACCTCCTGAATCAGAAACTCTGGGCATGGGGCCTAGAAATATGTGTGTTAGCAAGCCCTCCACGGGATTCTGATGAATCAGAAAGTTTGACAACACTGGCCTCGAGCAAATTTTTCAAGAAAGGACGAAAAAGGGTAGAAAGTACATTGACCTGAGATTTTAGTTATGACTGGTCTGTCACTGCCACCAGAGTCTTTCATAAGGACAATGAAAAGCAACAGGAGGACAGAAGTCCAGATGATTCTCAACCCTGGCTGCACATTGGAATCACTGGAGGCACTTAAAAAATGCTGTTCCAGGGGCGCCTGGGTGGCTCAGTCGGTTAAGTGTCCGACTTCGGCTCAGGTCATGATCTCGCGGTCCATGAGTTCGGACCCCGCGTCGGGCTCTGTGCTGACAGCTCAGAGCCTGGAGCCTGTTTCAGATTCTGTGTCTCCCTGTCTCTCTGACCCTCCCCCGTTCATGCTCTGTCTCTCCCTGTCTCAAAAATAAATAAACGTTAAAAAAAAAAAAATGCTGTTCCAAAATGGCTTATGCTGAAAACAGCAGAAAACCAAATACCCAAAAAGACACACAAAACCCCCCACCCTGTGCTACCTCCTAGCCATTCTTATTTCATTGTCCTGAGGTGGGGCCTCAGAGTTCCAAATTTTTAACAGTTCGTCAGATGACTCTAGTGTGGTGGCCCGTGTTGAGAATTATTATTGTTATTTTTAATGTTTTTATTTATTTTTGAGGGGGGGAGGAGCAGAGAGGGGGGAGGTCAGAGGATCCGAAGCAGGCTCCACCAGCGAGCTGGATGTGGGGCTCAAACTCATGAACTGTGGACTCATGACCTGAGCCAAAGTTGGAAGCTCAACTGCCTGAGCCACCCAGGCGCCCCTGTGTTGACAATTACTGTTGTAGAGACTTGAAGTCTGGAACACTGCAAAACTTAAAATACCATGACAGAAAGTTAGTCACATTTTCTTAAATTTTCTAAATTTAATTAAGGGCTGGATGATAACAGCTGTCATTTAGCTGAGTTACCAGACCTGTCATGATGAGGAGACGATGTACATTGCAACGCTACTGCCATTGTTCCTACTGTGACCTGTTAGCAGCCTTTAAAGGTCTGCTGGGCCCATAGACAGTAGGGGTGTATACCTTTAAACTGAGCCCGTGGCCCCTTTACAACTATCCTCTGTGTGAGGGGAAAGTAGTGAAGCTCAGGGAAGAAACTTTGGTCTCAGAGTGAGGAAATTCGCACTGGAGCACCTGCCTTGCCACTAACAAGCTATACCGCTAGGTCGAATAACTTAAATGCTCCGCACTTGTTTCTTTATCTGTTCCACCCAGTAAGTTTCCTTCCGGCTTAAAAATAAAAGCTTTACTCATGGTTTCTTTTGTTTCAGGAAAAGTGGGCATTTTTTACATTTATATATTGTTAAGAGACAACCTAGTTCAATGCACCACAGATCTCAACCTTTGAGTGTTATTCCTTTGACTTTTTTTAAAATTAAAGTTAACCTTTCACTTTCCGATACCTTTATGGATGTTCTAAGGGAAATGCAGAAGTTGCCAGATTATGCTCACACTATGAACTGAGAATGTCCACTTTACCTCTTCCAACTGAAAAATCACAAATGACACCAGGTACAATCTGTTAAGTTACCTGGAAAGTCAAGTTTTGATGAAAGAAATGGAATTGGCCATGGAAAGTAAGAAGCTTCCCTGGCTGCCTTTATTTTCAACTACTGTTCGAGGTGTTTATGTTTGATTTCATGATTCTTTTTTACTTTTTATTCTTGAAGCCAACTTATACGCTGAGAAGGGCTTGGCTAAAGCACATTCTTTTCCTCTTATAAATGATGCTCCAGATCGTATGCAATTCTGAGAGGTACCATATGAAGCGTATCACACAATTATTACGGTCCATTCATCATGGTTGGTTTCAACAGCTGGATTTGGAAACCATACAAGGATCAGATTCTAAATGGAGTACTTAGGAAGGAGATAGATATGGCCTCTACCTTTATTGCTCCTGCAGTCTATCCTTTTTGCATTTTAATGTTGTAAATATTTCTTCCGCTGTAGCATAAAACATCTCTCTTTTCCCATCTCTCTCCCATCCCTCCTACCCTCCCTCTTTCCCTCTTACTCTAGCATATCTCCGAGAACTATTAACTCAGAAAAGTTCATTGGAGAGTTTCATATAAACTTTCATTTTGAGGCACAGGTCAACCAATAAATGCCAGTTTTCGATCATATTCTTTAAACAAACCTTGATACACATATATGTCTATCAATACACATATGCACATGTACATGCACACACATACATACGTATGTACCCCCTCCCCACTTTTGCAGCCTCGAGAGAAAAACCATTCTCTTCTCTTTCACTGACAGATGATCTTGGAGGTAGTCAGGTGCTCCAGGACTAGAGGGTGAAGTAGGAAGTCCTGGGCTGGAGGAAACAAGACCTCCTCTAGTTAAAGATGCACAGTACCTTCTAACTAGCATTGAAAAAATAACCAATTGTTTTCAGAGAAGATAGAGATATAATGCTGGATTAAAAAAATCTTTTATATAATTGGGATTGAAAAATGATATTGTGATTCAATAAGCAGAGCCTATGTTGCACCTCTCTCATTTGGATCTATGCGGCTTGCAAAGAATATTTTTCATTAAAATCATATTTTAAAATGCGCTGCATTTATTTTATTTATTATTTTTTTAATTTATTTTTGGGACAGAGAGAGACAGAGCATGAACGGGGGAGGGGCAGAGAGAGAGGGAGACACAGAATCGGAAACAGGCTCCAGGCTCCGAGCCATCAGCCCAGAGCCTGACGCGGGGCTCGAACTCCCGGACCGTGAGATCCTGACCTGGCTGAACTCGGACGCTTAACCGACTGTGCCACCCAGGCGCCCCAAAAAACGCACTGCATTTAAAGCCATAGTCTTGAATTGCTGTACCTCAAAGGTTCAAATCAAGTTAAAAAAAATAATCATGTTGCTTTCAATTAAAATAATACCAGTAGGGCACCTGGGTGGCTCAGTCAGTTAAGCGTCAGACTCTTGATTTTGGCTCAGGTCATGATCTCTGCATTTTGAGATAGAGCCCCATGTTGGGCTCTGTGCTGAGCATGGAGCCTGCTCAGGATTCTCTCTCTCCCTTTTTCTCTGCCCCTCCCCTGTTCATGTCCAATCTGTCTCTCTCTTTCAAAATAAGTTTTTTTTTAATCAAGACTTTAACAAAAAAGTAAAATAATATCAGTGAGATCAAAATTATTTGAAGCAGTGATAAATAACAATTATTTAACACATTGTAAGTTACATTTTATCTTTTTTCAATTTCCTATTCATATATACTTATAATACATGTTATATATAATTAGATAATACATATTGTATGTAAGTATACATTATATAATCTATTGTATTATGTATACATATATAAATAATATATTTACATTATAATTATATATAAATCTATTGATATTTCATGTTGATAATGAAAGACCATCTATGTAGGGGACAATCTGTGACAGAAAAGTAATAACAAAAAGATCCCTAAGTAGATGAATTAGGGTATTGGGCTTACCTACAAGTAAAGGCAGTTATCCTTTTTTGAAAACTGACAAACCAAAACCTCTACAAATCTTATTGAAGACTTATAAGAAGGTGATTGCTTTCATTCAGCAAGAGAGATGCAAAGGGCATATCAAGATAAATTCTCCAACTATGAGTTTTGAAGTATTTCAAATACATATGAAGAGTTTGACAAATAGAGAGTTCCTTTATGATATAATGTGTGTGGTCTCTATGAGACTTGGGGAATTAGATACCTAGGAGACTTCTAAAATTTCATTTTATGCCCACTGACACTCAATCATACCTCTTGCTCTCTTCTTCCATCATATCTAAATATAAACAAAAAATTTCAAGTGAGAGAAATTTCAAGCTAAAGACAAAAATGAATCAATAGGTAGATAGAAATATAGGTATATGGTTGAGAAATACTTGAACACCCCCACCAAAGTCTCCATACCCTTTGAAACCAACCCTATTAATAAAAACTTATTTGAGCCCATATCCATGATATTATATCTTTATTTATAAATTCTGTAAAGTTACTATTGTACCAATATATAGTTTTCAATAATACTTACTAAAGTAAAATATTTTTATGTTTATAGCATATCCAATGTGACATTCCCTTGTATTTTTAGCATTTTAATCTATCTTATCATCTTTCCCTATCTTTCATCAGGTGTGAGATGTAATTTTTGTTTACTGAACATTTTCAAGCTCTTACGACTTCCTAGGTACTATGCTAAGAGCTCTAGGTGATACATAGATAAAATGGACTTGTCCTGTCTCATCTAGTGTGTTCCTAGTGCCTGTGAAAAAGACATACCCTAGCCAGAATAGCAATTTTTGAATTAATGGGGCATATGGTTCAATGCAGGCTGTGGTTTGTTACCTACTAGTCCTTCATCCAAATGCTAAGGTATAAAAGTTGGAAATTTTATTATATATATGCATAAAATGTATATGCATTAAATAGATATACTACAATATATAGCTATATATATAAATATGTATTTATATATATAAATATATATAGCTATATATATAGCATAATATATATGTACTTTATAGCTATATAGTATATATAAAATATAATCCCTATTACATATTTATCTTTAAAAACAATTTAACGTTTACTTATATTTGAGAGAGAGAGAGAGACCGAGCGCAAGCAAGGGAGGGGCAGAGAGAGAGGGAGACAGAATCTGAAGCAGGGTCCAGGCTCTGAGCTGTCAGCACAGAGCCTGAAGCCGGGCTAGAACTCACCAGCTGTGAGATCATGACGTGAGCCGAAGTTGGACACTTAACCAACTGAGCCACCGAGGCGCCCCTGTATATTTATCTTTTAAATTAAAAAAAAAAAAAACCTGTTTATTTATTTTTGAGAGAGAGCTCATGGGGGATTGGGGTGGGGGAGGGGCAATAAGAGGGAGACAGAGGATCTGGCTCTGCGCAGTTGAGTGTGACATGGGGCTCGAGCTCGAGAACCATGAGATCATGACCTGAACGGAAGTCAGACGCTTAACTGACTGAGCTACTGAGGCGCCCCTATTTTTTTTTAATTTAAAGTGTTTCATTTCCATTACTAGTAGACAGTATCAATGCATATATTGTAAATGAGGAAACTGTAGTGTATTATTAGCTCTTAATCTTAAGTAGATGTGAATATAAGACATAAATTATTTAGATTTTCGGATAGGCTAAGAACAGGATTAAGAAGCAAAGTCTATTTGAGAACCCCGTGGCAAGCATTGTACTGAATTTTTCTATTGTGCACTTTCTCATCTTATCCTGAAAATACTTCATAAACTAAGTACTTTTCATTACTTTTAGCTTACCAGTAAAACAAACAAACAAACAAAAACAGGCTTTAAGAGAGATTCTGTGATTTATCCAATATGACAGTCACAAAAGGGTAGATCTCAGCTTAAAAGTCAGATCAAGATTAAAATTCAGATCATTCTGCATAATAGCTAACTCAATTCTAGATTGATTTCCCTACCTTCTTACTAATAAGGATGCTCCAGTGCTCCATCGAGATTAAAATCAACAGCATTTCAATATAGTTTATGGGGGCATGTTCGGATAAGTCACTTGTAAGTAAGCATTCTTGTGGTTTGCTTTATTATGAATCAGTGATAACATAGGCTATCAGCCCTGCCAAATTTTAATATACATTCAATAACTGTTTTTATAACAGTTAAACCTTTGTCTTGAAAAAATGTGAGTGGGTAATTGTCAAAAATATTAAATACAGCCAGCCAGACTAGAAGACTAATTGCTTAAACTTTTCCTGCAATTATATATAGTTCCTTTATACAAGCACATAATACAAAATAGCACAGCACTAAAGTTGTGTCGCAGGTTAATCTATTTGTCTCTGATGAGAGATTTTAACCTTGCCCTAACTGCAGCATCTCTGTGTGTCTTCTAACTTCTAGATAAAACTCCTTAAAAGAGATAATATTTTCTTAGGGAAACTTCATGGTCTCCCTCCTTGAAATATTCCTTGGCTCTGGAGACCGCATCCTGGGGTCAAGAGGTTGCCCCTGACCTCAATCCCCTCTGGGGTAACACATCAGCTAAACTCTTTAATGAGTGCCTCAGAAACGTAATCCTAATAAAGAGAGCCATATGGGAATGATAGATGCATTTTGTACAGAGACAGAGAGACGTGTTGAAAGCCTCAGTATCTACAGAATCCGTTAAATAATTCTTCACTAAGTTTTATTGCTTTGTATCAGTCTTGTGCCAGATGCTGTAGTTTTCTACTCAATGTGTTGCAAAGTGATGACCGAAGCAGTTTTCTACGTGGACGGGAAAAGGTGCCGTATGTGGCAGTTACTTACATTTTGTGATACGGGGGATACGTACATCAAACATTTCATTGGTCTTTTGTGGACGGATGTTCTATTGTTTTACTTATATTGGTACAAATTTACTGCACAGTGATATGATGTTGCTTTTCTGTACTTTTTTTTTAAATTTTTTTTTCAACGTTTATTTATTTTTGGGACAGAGAGAGACAGAGCATGAACAGGGGAGGGGCAGAGAGAGAGGGAGACACAGAATCAGAAACAGGCTCCAGGCTCTGAGCCATCAGCCCAGAGCCCGACGCGGGGCTCGAACTCACGGACCGCGAGATCGTGACCTGGCTGAAGTCGGACGCTTAACCGACTGCGCCACCCAGGCGCCCCGCTTTTCTGTACTTTTGATTTCTGTGTAAAGTCATTTTATAAAGAAGTTTATTTTACTGAATCAAAGACTACTGACCTGGGACACCTGGGTGGCTCAGTTGGTCTGACTTGGACTCAGGTCATGAGCTGGGGGTTTGTGAGTTCAAGCTGACTGCTGTTAGCCTGTCAGCACAGAGCCCACTTCCGATCCTTGTCCCTCTCTCTCTCTGCACCTTCCTTGCTTGAGCTCTCCCCAAAATAAATAAATATTAAAAAAAAGACTAGTGACCCTGCAACTGATTAAATAATATAATCGTTTCAAAATAAATGGTATTACATCTCTATTTTTGCAGCAAGGCAATAGTTTTATTGTAAAGAAGTAAAGTGGGCAGAAGAAACAATTGTCTAATCTATATTAAAGAACAGAAAACAAAAAGAAGAGAAAAGGAATGTTTTATCAGAGATGATTATACATTAGTAGAAAGTAGATTTTGATAAAAAGGAAAAATCCAGATACTTGTCTAAGTTCTTACATCTGGTCATAATACATTCAGCTGTTTCATTTAATGCTAAAATATTGTGAATTAGTATTTAAAAAGCATTACTAAGAAGTAAAACTATTTTTATTTGAGATGACATGATATTGTATACAGAAAACACTAAGGAATCCACCAAGGAACTATTAGAACTAATGAACAAATTCCGCCAGGTTGTGGCAACAAGATCAAGATATTGTATGCATATATAAGAGTTTATATTCTACTATATATACTCTTGCAGTGACCAATTCAAAAATAAGGTCAAGAAAACAGTTTCATTCAATAAGATCCTGGGGTGCCTGGGTGGCGCAGTCGGTTAAGCGTCCGACTTCAGCCAGGTCAAGATCTCGTGGTCCGTGAGTTCGAGCCCCGCGTCAGGCTCTGGGCTGATGGCTCGGAGCCTGGAGCCTGTTTCCGATTCTGTGTCTCCCTCTCTCTCTGCCCCTCCCCCGTTCATGCTCTGTCTCTCTCTGTCCCAAAAATAAAAAAAAAAAAACGTTGAAAAAAAAATAATAATAAGATCCTGGGGCGCCTGGGTGGCTCAGTCGCTTGAGTGTCCAACTCGATTTTGGCTCAGGTCATGATCTCAGGGTCATGTGATTGAGCCCTGCATCGGGCTCCTTGGTGACCATGGAGCTTGCTTAAGATATTTTCTCTCTCCCTCTCTCTCTCTCTCTCAAATAAATAAATAAATAATAAAAAAAATTTAAGAAGAATAAAATGCTTAGGAATAAGTTTAACAAAATATATGAAAAACTAATACTCTGAAAACTATAAAATATTCTAAAAAGAAACTAATAAATTAAGTAAAGAGAAAGATATCTTGTGTTCATGAACTGGAAAAGTTAATATTACTAATATGGCAATACTTCCCTAACTGATCTATAAATTCAACACAATCCCTATCAGAATCCCAGCTGGCTTCTTTGTAGAAACTGACATTCTGATCCCTAAATGCATATATAAAAGCCAAGTATCCAAAATAGCCAAGGCATATTAGGGAAAGAAAAAGTTGCAGGACTTACATTTCTCAATTTTAAAACCAACTACAAAATGAAAGTAATCACGACAACATTGTATTGGCATAAAGATAGGCATATAGATCTATCAATAGAATTGAAAGTCTAGAAATCAGCCCAGGTATCTCTGGTCAATTGTTTTCCAGTGAGTGTTCCAACACTATTCAATATGGGAAAAAGAGTATTTTTGCTAAATGGCACTAAAACAACTCTATATCCACCTTGAACAGAATGAAGTTGGACTACTACTTCAATATTGCATGTGAAAATTAATTTGAAATATATTAAAGACCAAAGTATAAAAGCTAAAACCGGGGTGCATGGGTGGTTCAGTTGGTTGAGCATTTGACTCTTGATTTCAGCTCAGGTCACGACCCCAGGATCATGGAACTGAGCCCCATGTCAGGCTCTGTGCTGAGTGTGGAGCCTGCTTAAGAGTCTCTCTCTCTCTCTCTCTCTCTCTCTCTCTCTCTCTCTCCCTCCCTTTGCCCCTCTCCTCCACTCATGCGTGTGCTTTCTCTTTCTCTCTTTCTCAAATATATTTAAAAAAAAGCTAAAACTATAAAACTCTTAGAAGAAAACATAGGGATAAATCTTCATGATCTTGGATTTGACAATGGTTTTTTAGATACACTTCAAAAACATAAGCAACAAAAGAAAAATATTAAATAGACTTTACCAAAATTAAATTGTTTTGTGCTTCAGAAGACAGTCTCAAAAGGGTGAAAAGACAACTCTTGTTAATAAAAGAAATTACCTACAAATCATACATCTGCTAAGGGAATGGTATCTAGAATATAGGAAGGACTCCTACAGTTCAATACTGAAAAGATAAACCATTTACGAAATGGGCAAACAGTCAGATAATGACAAATCTTGGTGTGAATGTAAAGAAATTTGAATCCTCATTACATAGGTGGTAGGAATGTGAAATGGTACAACCATTTTGGGAAGCAACGTGGCAATTCTTCAAAAAGTTAAACATGGGGCTGTCATTTGACCCAAGAATTCCACACCTAGGTATATATTCAGGAGAAATAAAGACATATACATGTAAAGATACGTACACTAATTTTCATAGAAGCATTATTCATAATAGCCAAAGGGTGAAAACAACCCAAATGTCCATCAACTAATGAGTGGATAAACAAAATGTGATTTAATACATATAGTGGAATATTATTCAGTCAATAATAAATATGAATTACTGATACATGCTATAACATAAATGAACCATAATAATTTTATGCTAAGAGAAAAACTACAAAATACCACATATTATGAGATTCCATTCATATAAAATATTCAGAATGAGTAAATTTACAGAGATAGAAAGTAAATTAGTAGTTTGCTATGACAGGGCTCAGAGTCTAGGTGGGTGGGGTGATAACTAAAGGCTATAGGATTTCTTTTGGGAGTGATAATGATGCTTTGAAACTGATTGTGTTGATTGGTTGTACAACTCTGTGAATATACTAAAATCCATTGGTATACACTCTAAGTTTGTGAATTGTATGATACATGAATTGTATTTCAGTAAAGCTGTTACCAAAAAAGAAGGTATTATTTTGTAAGCAACAATCACATACTTTTAATAGTACGTATCTAGCCCTTTCAATATGGATTTTCCAGTTATATTTGTGCAAAATAAGGAAAAGTTTTGACTGCTTTTCGAAGAGAACTTTATCTGGTTTGGATGAATAAACATCCAATATACTTTCCAAGTACAGATTGATTTAAACTTTGGGCTGTCCCTTATTAGCACTGTGAAGTGAATGGTCGCAAAGGTCAAGGGATGTGAAATTGGAGAACAAATTCTTTAGACATTTTTCTTTCTTAAACAGGTGCACCCTATCTAGAGAAACAGTTGCTGTAACCCTTATATCCATTTTTTTGTTGTTGATATCTCAGTAGAAAATACTATTTTCAGAAAGTATTGTCTTGCCAGTGAGTTATACATTTACAACCTATCATTCTTGCCCAGCTATGAAAATAATCTTAGGGCATCACACCAGAATCCTGAAGAGCTGGTGCAGGAGCCAGTTGTGTTTGCCTCTTGTCTCTCTTTTGCCTCTGAGCCTTTCTACTTAATACATCTGAAAAATGTATTAGTCACAGTGGTTTTGTGTTCTGCTTTCGTGAAGCTCTAAGTGAGCTGTTGCACTTCCGAACTAAAATTTCCCTGCTCTCTGCCATCTTTCACCCTGTGCTTTTCCAGACCTAAAATGTCAAAGTATCAAGCAGATGGAATTACATTTGGAACACTGGTTTCGTAGAGAATGACTCCATGCTTTTAGCCGATCTGTAGTTGTATTCTTTTTTTTAAACAATGGACTGCTAATAAAAGACTTACTGAATCCAGTCCTCTGTCTCAAGTAACTACTGTATTTAGATAAAATGTTTGATACTATAAAATAAAATCGGCACAGGCCATTTGCTGAGGGAACCAGGAAGTGATAGTAGGCCAGATTTTTGTCCAATAATTCGCTAGAAGAAAGAGGTTTTAGGTACACTTGGGTATGCTTCAGTATCTTTTTTGTGTGTGTTTGGGCTAAAGAAGCTAAAATACTTCTTCTAGCCCCTTTTAAGCAGACGGTTAGCATGGCTTCCTTTTTGCCAGGGTCATTTTGTTATACCCTTTAAAAGGATTGGAACTATGGTGTTCTTCTTAACTAGAAGTGCACAAAGACATATTCCTGTGATTGGGAGAAGAGTCTTTTTGCTTTCCCCTGTCCCTTCACATATTGGCTTTTGGACCTATGAGGCTATGGATTACGTCTTAATGCATTGTTGAATATGGCTGGGGAAAACACAGGGATAGGTACTGCAAAACAACTTACGGGGAATCAGGAGTCTCCTGGCTCTCTCACTTTCTTTAGTTTTGGGTAATAATTTCATCATTCAGTAAATATTTATACACTGCTACTAGGTACAAGATACTATCTAGATATTGAAACTCATTCAATTTCACTCTTCTCTGCAAAATGAAACATGATCTTTAAGCTGTAAACTTGATTATTCTATGATCCAAAGAGCAGAGGTGAACACATTTGACCTTTCTTCTAAAGAAATCTCAATTTTTACCAATACTTACACACTTAATACAGTGCTTTCTCATTCACTGAGATGTTCCCTATTTTTCTAGGTGGTGTTAATAAAATCTTGTACATGTCTTGAACTAAATTGAAAGTCACTCTAAATGAACATTGTGCACATGTATTTATAACACTAGGGTAATGTCACTGGTGGGGGGATGGGAAGGAAGAGGCTATATTTCCATACTTTTAAGGGTACCTGCCTTTTCTTGCCCTGCCCCTCCCAATTTGAGGAGTTAAGTGGCCAAAAGAACATGTTCATCCAGACCTGGATCCCTTCTTTTTAGCTACCTAGGATTCCAGAATTTCCTGTTAACAGGGTCCCCACACTGCAGGTGTATGGGGTGGTCAGGCTGGTCTTGGAGCCAGATGAAACCTTCAGGTTGGGGTGTCCTCATGTGTGTGCATCAGGAATATGAGGAGAAGGGAGAGTGGACTCCAGGCCATCCGAATTTTGAGGCTGGGACTGGGAGTACATATTAAGTATTCTTTATAAGACATCCTCCTATGTGTATATTTCCATGGTTTCTTCCTGTGTTCTGCAAGGAACACACATCTTTAGAACAAATGAACTGTAAACCTTGCCAAAATGGTAAAGTTGATGAAGATCTCCCCTTAACCTCTCCTTTATTCATCTCTTAATATTGGTGATTTCTTCCCAGTATATCCCCATGTTTATTACAGGCCGTTCTTAGTCCTCCAGCAACCATGGGCTACCTCAAGGAGAGGGACCGGACCCTCTCCTTCGATGCACCTCATCCCTGCTGACCCCAAATCAACATGGCTAGGACTCCCTTTATTCCAGAAAGTGCTGTGCTTCTGTAAGTAGCTTACGTACTTAATTAAACGTATTTTGATGATTTATTTACCAATTAATGTATTCTTTTTTCCAGGCAACAGAAGGCTTAATCTTGTTAAAATCTACTTCTGCTCAGAAGGCATGTGTAAGGAAAGCAACCTCCACAGTGAAACAAAAACTCAGTACGTCCCAGATTTTAGGAATTCGAATCATCTGGTACGGATCAGTCTTGATACTGTTCCCTGGGTCCATTTGGATTTTTCTCATTCTGCTTAGTTTCTATCACTTCTGTTACCATCACCCCTGGGCCACTCTCCCCTGGTGCACGTACAGTCTCTTGTTAGTGAGAGGAAAACTTTCGTACATACTTACTTCTTTCTCAGTACTAAAACAGAATAAAGGGGAGACAGATTACAAGAAACATAAAAATCTTGTTTACCGATCACCATCTGTTCTGCTATAACACAATTGTTGAAATCTTAAGAAACCTTGAGTTCTCAATAATCACATAGGAAAACAATTATTTCAATAGAAAAAGGTAGGAATGGCAGTTAGGAGGATACGGATTCTGAAAACAAAGTTATCTTAAAGAGCAACACTTATGATCCTTGGCTGGAATCTCAGGTAGGCTGCCAGGGGAGTTCTTGTCTGGCAGGCCTGATGCCCTTCCCACCACACCATATCATGGCCTTTGCCTGTGGGGAAAGTTGTTTCTTCAGGGCACTGCTGGCAGACGAAGAAGCAGCGCTTGGATCCTGCTTTCAGGCTGGGGAGACTCAGGCAGGAGCGCCACCCACAGGAGGTTGGGCTAAATGCATAACTCTGGGAAAGATGAAGCAACGTAGAAGAAAAATCCAGGCCGGAAGCGATGGTCAAGGTCGTACTGGAAAAACAGGATAAAATATCTGGCAGAAAGGCCAAGTTAGATTATAAATTGAAGAATGACAAATGTCATCAGTAATAAAAAGGTTAGAAACTGATCGGAACATAGTGTATAAATCAGGGCAATTGGTTCTGGACCAAGAACCTGAACAGTGATTGGAAGCAGCTGTCATCTGATGTCTTCAGTGCCTCATGGATTTAAGGGCTCATGATTTAAAATGAAAAGTAGAAAACATGGTCCCTGTTTTATGTAGCTGATACCTCTCAATTAACTTCCCTGTTTAGTATGACTTGAAGGAAGCTAGAATTTATTACCAGCGTCTCTCAATAGATACAGTAAGATACAAAGGAGTTACAGGATTTGATAATGGTTCCCAATTAAATAGACACAACCAGACCTTGACTTTTCTAAAATCCAAATCAGCATTGTGTTATTATGTGTTGGCTTCTCAGGAAAATTGTCTTAAATAGTTTTTCTTGACCTATCAAATGGCTTAATTACTCTTTTTCTGTTAGTATCCAAAGACCTATATAAAAATTGCATCAGCCTAAAAAAGCTATTAATTAAGGTTGATTAACATGTGGAGGAACAAATTGGTTATGTAATCATGTATACTATAATGGTCAATAAATTATATAGGTCTTTAATAAACAGTGTTCAAGTATTTTATAAAAATAACAGTTTACTCTTGAATAATTATGCAGGCCAAACTTCCAGAAATCAGTAGGAGTTTAAATTTTATTTTGAAATTACTTAGGTTATTTTTAGTCTCTTCTAAATTAGAAATTAGATCCCCTTCTGTGTATTAGTAACTATTTGGAAACTTTGAGTGATTTAATTTAATCAAAATAATTACCAATACTGTTATTGTTCTTGATAGCTCCCAGTGCAGTAATGCTTCAAGGCAAATACTAGATTTTTAATTGAAGTAAAGGACAATATCCTTAAAATACATTTTAAGAAAATTTAGGAATTTATGTTACATGTACACTCTTTCTGGAATACACAATCTACTGGGAAACGTTATGAAGAGTAAAAACCTGTTTTTCTCTCTAGAACAGTTATCATGAGAGGCTTTCAGAGTACTTTGCAATCAATTTTTATTATCAGTCCTTTATAAAACCCCTCAAAATCCAATAATTGACTCATAAACCAAATAGTAAATGGAAAGAGGAAACATTAAGAAGCATGGTTCATTATGCATGGCATCAAAAGCAGAGGCCTGAATTATGATTAATGCATTTGGTTATGGATAAGCATGCACATAGAGCCACATTTTCAAGTTTTGATTTTTTTTAACTTTTTTTTTTTTGAGAGAGAGAGAGAGAAAGAGAGAGTGCATATTAGAGCAGGAGCAGGAGAAGGGAGGGGCAGAGGGAAAGAGAGAGAGAGAATCCCAATCAGGGCTCAGTCCCGTGACCATGTATGTGTTCATTACCTGAGGTGAAATCAAGAGTCAGATGCTTAACTGACTGAGCCACCCAGGTGCCCCTCACGTTTTGGTCTTTACGAAAACTTTAATTTTATCAGACTCAGTCACAGCCATTTCAGTTGTGTTGCTATCATTACCTCCTCTGTTTCGATGTTCTATAATGCAGATCAGAGACATTAACACTGATGTGCCCTGGGAGAAAACAATTTTCAAAGAAATTTGAAATTCTGAGGATAGCAACAATTTTGAAAAAATAAAAAAGATGTGTGTCGCAGACTGTGAGTCTAGAGTTCTCTCTTGTCCAGCAAGAGGGCAGATGCAGAATTGAATGCAAAAGAGGCTAATGTCTGGGAGGAGACAAGAGACCCAAAGAGGGGTTTTGTCTCCATATTTAATGAGCTCTCAAGATATTACCCATGTGAAGAAAACAAGATCTTACACACATGAACGTGGAGAAAACAATCAGACAGTAATCATTAACTTGTGTGTGTAAGAAGCAAAGGGTCTGGGGGTGGGGGGCAACTGGAGTTTGTGATATTGGCATCACATGGAAATTAATTTCCTGCAGGTGATATAACAAGTTAGTTGTGATCCTATTACAGTATCTTGCTAGCTAAGCTCCAGTACTTTTGCCTCTTGGTGGCGACTTTCCACCCTAAGCTTTTTTCTAACCCATTTATGTAAGTTGCACCTATTTCCCCACAGATGTGGGCCAGTAATTATATATTAGAATATTCACATGATAGTAGATATTCTGCATGGACATGGAAAAGGAGAAGTTTTCGGAGAAAGTTAAAAAAAATCTGATAAGTAAAAATCTTAATGAGGTCCTGATAGAAAAGACAACACGGGGGGGATGCTTTAGTATGGTCACATAAGTACACATTTGTGTTCTGTCCGTTAAATTAAGTGTGCATTTAAAATATTTACTGCTGAAACACTGTAGTTGCCAGAAATATTCACTCTTGGTTATTGAAATCAATACTTTTGTGTTCCTTTGGCTAATGTTAACATCATTTTGGCAAATGACACTAGTGCCCATTTATAAAATCTTTTAACTTTTCTTCAAAAACATATTCTAAGATAGTAAAATATTGACTATTCAGATTACTTGGCGAGGGTTAGCTCTAGTGATATCTGCATTTTCCTAAAAATAATATTCATTTTACCTGTTTTTATATTTAAAAGTGAAACTGCTAGGTAGAGATAGATAAATGGGCAGATGGGGAGAGTGTCAAGGGGTTGGAAAGACAGGGAGAGGAAGGTGACAATTTTGAATGGAAAAAAGATGTGAAATAGACATTTGTTTTTTTCGAACAAGAGATCAGACACACTGAGACAATATGGTCATCTTGCCAAGCACGTTGTTATTTGTAGTCATTTAATACAGTCTGTGTTTTCTTCCATCAAAGTGCACTATAGGATAATGACTCCACTGTTTCCCTTTCTTCTCAGAGACTTCCTCCAGGTTAGACGTAAACGCTTAATGAACGCATACGTTATAACAGAATATCACAGAATTTTGAAGCTAGATGTGATCGCAGAGATCATCCAACCTAAACTCATTCTTTTAGAGAAGACAAAATGATTTTCTGATTTCTTAAGATGAAACATGCTTGCATTCTTTCTGTTAAGTCTGTACTTCCCACATAGAAAACTTTTTTTTTTTTACCCCATCCCATGTACCTTGCAAACATTTTTATCATAACTTCTATAAAGTTTTATTTTCTCATTTATTTACAAAGTTGTTTCCCCAAACCTGCTTAGTTTGTCTTATTTTTCTTCACTCAATCAACTACCAGTTCACGCCTTTTGTGTCTCCTGTCCCAAAATGTCAATATCCTTGAAGATAAAAAGGACCAGACTTTATTTTTGATTGTACTTTCAGGGCCTAGAGTAGCACAGAGCTTGATTTGGTTATGTTAAATTATTGCTGGGTGAGTAAGTTTTACCTTTGCTTTGATAAGTAAGAGTCAGTGGGAGAGATGGCTCAAAATGTCTTTTTTTTTTTAATTTTTTTTCAACTTTTTAAATTTATTTTTGGGACAGAGAGAGACAGAGCATGAACGGGGGAGGGTCAGAGAGAGAGGGAGACACAGAATCAGAAACAGGCTCCAGGCTCCGAGCCATCAGCCCAGAGCCTGACGCGGGGCTCGAACTCCCGGACCGCGAGATCGTGACCTGGCTGAAGTCGGACGCTTAACCGACTGCGCCACCCAGGCGCCCCTCAAAATGTCTTTTATTGTGATTATTGTGCTTAATTTATCTGCAGTCAGAGAATGTTTGAGATCCTGGAGAAGCAAAGCCAAGGACAATGAGTTAATTAGCTCTTAATGGAATTGGCGTCTCTTCCTTTAATGCTTCTTCTAGAGAGGCTAGTGAAGTATAGTGATCTTCCTTCCAGACCCTTTTTATATTGGCTTAGTTGTAACAGGTTGTGTTATTACCATGGCTGCAAAAATACTTGAATATCTAATGAGCTCTGACATTGTACTCAGAGGCTAGAAAGAAGACAGTGGTTTAAAATAGATCCAGCCTCTCCTCTTAGGAATTCTATAGAGGTCACTGCGAATTTTAGAGGGGCTAAATATACTCCTCAGAGAGGCAGCCTGTTTCCACCTTGTATCTGGGGTTTTAAAGATGTCACTTTTTATTTTCTTCTGAAATTTCATCTGAATTTTTTATCTTCAAGTCGGTGCCTCATTATTTGAATTTATTAAGTATCAGCAAGTTTTCATTAAAAACCAACCACATTGATGTATTTCTTATTTTAAGCCGGTGTAAATTTGATTGAAAATGAAAATCTTTTTTAATCTTACTCAGGTGTAAAAAGTAGGTATTAAACTTGAACTCAGTCACTGCTCTATAGAATTCCTTCCCCCAAGTTTTCGAATCTGTCTTTCCTACACTTACTTTCCAACTCTGACTCCCTTCCTTCCTCTCTTCTAGATCTAAGAGGTCTTTCTGCCAACCTTCCAGTCATTTGCTGCTGTCAGGATAATCTTTCCAAAGTACAATTCTGATTAGCATTTCAATGTTTATTTATTTTTGGGACAGAGAGAGACAGAGCATGAACGGGGGAGGGGCAGAGAGAGAGGGAGACACAGAATCGGAAACAGGCTCCAGGCTCTGAGCCATCAGCCCAGAGCCTGACGCGGGGCTCGAACTCCCGGACCGCGAGATCGTGACCTGGCTGAAGTCGGACGCTTAACCGACTGCGCCACCCAGGCGCCCCTGATTAGCATTTCTTTCCAAACATTTCTTTTGATTCTCCTTTACTTGGACAATACAGTTGGAGTTTATTAAATTGACAAATCTCACCATGGTCAGCTTCTGACCATGTCACATTTATTCAGAGTCCCATATTCCTATCTCAATACTTCAAATTTACTACAAAGGCCATGTTATGCTTTAAACTTTTGTTGAATCTTCCAGTTAGAAGTGACTTTTAGCTGCTCTGGATTTGCATAGTGCTTCAAAAATATCATTTGTCTTATGTTATTATTATGCTAGTAATGTAAAGCACCTTTCTAAAACTTGGGTGCTAACATTTAGGTTGTTTATAGTTCTCACACTGAGTGTATTGCCTTTTACTTGGTAGTTTCCAGAAGTGAATGAGTAAAACATACAGGAAACTTTTATTCAGCAAATGGTTTTTTATGCAACTTAAAAAAATTTTTTTAATGTTTATTTATTTTTGAAGGAGAGAGAGACAGCGCTAGTGGGGGAGGGGGCAGAGAGATAGGAAGACACAGACTTTGAAGCAGGCTCCAGGCTCTGAGCTGTCAGCACAGAGTCCAACATGGTGCTCAAACTCACAAACTGTGAGATCATGACCTGAGCCAAAGTCGGATGCTTAACCAACTAAGCCACCCAGGTGCCCCTATTCAGCGAATGTTTTGAAGACCCAGTATATTGCAGGTGCGATATCAGATGCTGAGAAAATGGAGGTGAACAGGGATGATAAAATCTTTGCCTTCATGTGTATAGATTCTTTTTTGTAAATATTTTATTTTTTTAACGTTTATTCATTTTTTGATAGAGACAGAGTGTGAGTGGGGGAGGGGCAGAGAGAGAGGGAGACACAGAATCGGAAGCAGGTTCCTTGCTCCAAACTGACAGCACAGAGCCTGACTCGGGGCTCGAACTCACGGACTGTGAGATCATGACCTGAGCTGAAGTCGGATGCTCAACCAACTGAGCCACCCAGGCGCCCCTCATGTGTATAGATTCTAACAAGGAGTACAGACATTTTGCAAATACCTTATAAGTGAGATGTTCATAACAATGAGGGGAGTAGAAACTGCTCTGGGAATATATAAGAGAAGATCAATTACTACATCTCTATACTTCTGTCTATACCAATATCTGTAAAATGGAACTAATAGTTAAAAGAATGTGTACTTTGAAAGAATGTTCTAGGTAGTGGCCAACAGCATATTTAAAGATCCAGTGACAAAAGAAATTGTGGCTTCTTTAAAAACTGAAGGCAGTCCAGTGTAGTTGGAACATGTCATGGGTGAGACGGAGGGGTCAGAGGAGAGTCAGAATGTGGAGGGCCTCGTAAGCCATGTTTTAAAAAAATATTATTCTAAGGGCAATGGGAAGACAATGGAAGTTGTCAGAGGAACATGATGAAATAACATCAGTGTTTTTAAACAATCACTGATTACACTGGGACGAGTAGCATGGAGCCAGTGGGGTATAAGGAAACCAGGAAAGAGGCTATTTTGGGAGTGTTGGTGTCAGTCTCTGGCTTAGTCAAGGAAGCAATGGCAACGGGACTGGGAAGAAATCGAAGCCTACAAGAGATATACTTGGGAGAGTAAAATAATAGGCTGAGTATTTCAGGGGTGAAGGAGAGGCAAGGGTCATGACTGTCTTCCAGATTTTTTCCAAGAACCACCAAAAGAAGGGGAGGCTGTATGGTGACAGAGGGAACCCTGGGGTAGGAGCAAGATGAGGAGCAGGGGAAGAGAAACAAGCCAATTTTATACACGTTATACATCCAGTGGTATCTGGTAAGAAGTTGGATGTTTCATTGGAGCTCAAGAAGGTAACCCGGCTAGTTCTCTAGATTTGGGAACCATATGCGTGTAGGCCAGAAGTAAAGTTATGGACCTGGGTGTGATCTCAAAGTGAGACGGTAAAGAGGCAGGAAAAAGGCCTAGGAGAGAACCCTGAGACATTCTAAATTTTTAAAAAGTAGTTAAGGGGGGCGCCTGGGTGGTTCAGTCAGTTAAGCGTCTGACTTCGGCTCAGGTCATGATCTCGCGGTCCGTGAGTTCGAGCCCCGCGTGGGGCTCTGTGCTGACAGCTCAGAGCCTGGAGCCTGCTTCCGATTCTGTCTCCCTCTCTCTCTGACCCTCCCCTGTTCATGCTCTGTCTCTCTCTGTCTCAAAAAAAAAAAAAACAACATTAAAAAAAAAATTTAAAAAGTAGTTAAGGGGAAGGGGAGCCAGCAAAAAGAAACCCTAAAAAATGAACAAACAAAAAAAAGCTGACGGAAAACCAACCAACTAGTCTCAAGGCTAAGTAATGCGAGGAAGTTAAGAAACTTTTGAAGAAAAAGGAGTGCTCACAAGACCCAGTGCACCTGAGAATCAAAGTAGTATGAGGACAGGAAAAAAAAAAATGTCCATTGACCCTCAAGGGCAAGGAAGTCATAACTGACTGGTAACAAATTTCAGTGGAACTGTGTGTAAAACTAGATGAAATGTGTTGGGCAGAAAGTGGAAGGTAAGAAAAGGGAGCGAGTGATTGAAGCTAACTCTTTCAAGAAGCTTTGCTATGAAAGGTGGGAGAGTCCATAGCTGAAGTGGGCGGTGGAGTTGAGAGGCTTGTTTTTAATTTCCTTTGGTTGGTTTTAAAATGGGAAAGAGGCTGGGGAGAGGCGGGGGGGGGGTGGATTTTGAGAGAAGTGAAAGGAAGGAGAAGAGAGAGAAAGTAATGATAGAGGGGATAATCAAAATAAGAAATCCTGGGAAGGCAGAAGGAGAGGCCTAAGAGGATGTAAATCTCTTCCTTTGAAACAAAAGGGAAGAAGAACCGAGGTGTGAGTAAGCTTGTGTATCTGAATGAAGGATATCTAATCTGATGGCTTTTACTTTATTCCTTTGTGGAATAGAAGTCAAGATTACTTGCTTTGAAACAGGAGGATGCAGGATTAAAGACAGAAGAGAAAATAGGGAAAGGCACAGTAGAAAAACAAGAGTGAATCGAAGGGACAAAACAGTTAGGACTGTGGTGTCATTGCTGAGTACCCCCACTTGAAATAGGCAGCTTTGCATCGGCAGCGGTGGCCCTCTATTTCCACGTGATGTGTTCTGAGACTGGCCACTCAAGGGAAGTTTTGTTATAAGTAGATCCTAATTCCCATATAGACAAACAAGTTGAGGGACTTTTCAGTGAAATTGTTAGACGAACCTTCTAAGAGCCATTGAGAGGCCAAGTTTTCCTCTGTTCCAAAGAGATGATTGTAGCTAGGACATCTCTCATCTATCTCATAGCACAGTAGTAATTTTCAACTTTTATCAGCTGCTAAGACCCGTCAACCCTGCTCCTGGGACTTGTCTTTCTCTCTTCTGGATCCTTCCTTACACACTGTTAGATACAGTCAAGAGAAGAGAAAACTTGGGACTTATGGCATAGGAAAACATTGTGTCTCCAGACGGAGAAGCTGTGGAACCAGAACTCCAGCACGTTAGAATAACTGAGACGGTGTGAAGGTCCAGTGATCTCATCACAAGAAATATCTTAAATAAATTCAATGTCATCATTACTACAAAGCACAAAAGAGCTCTCCTTGGTTCATGATTAAGCAATAGTGCTCATTTGCAATCAACAGAAACTTAATAAGCAATTGGGCAACAACACACACAAATTTCTTATCTTATTAGAGCAAGCATATGTTTTTCTTTCTTAAGTGATGATAATGTGTTAAGTCCATCTTAATAGAGCCTCAAGTTCTTACTCAGAGTGTTTAGCATCCCATCGACATAATAAGCAAGGCATTCCGCTTCCGATCTTGTCAACCTACCAAAAGTATGTTTTCTATTCATTTTCCCAGACACCATAGTATATTGCTGAACAGCTGGAAATAGAAAACTGTAGAGTTTAATTTGAAATTCTTTTACTTTTTATTTATTTTTTAATGTTTATTTTTGAGAGAGAGAGAGAGAAAGAGAGAGAGAGAGACAGAATTTGAACAGAGGAGTGACAGAGAGAAACAGAATCCCAAGCAGGCTTCAGGCTCTGAGCTGTCAGCACAGAGCCCAATGTGGGGCTTGAACTCCTGAACTGTGAGATCATGACCTGAGCTGAAGTCAGCTGCTTAACTGACGGAGCCACCCAGGCACCCCTGAAATTCTTTTACATAGTTCTACCGGGTAAGTACAGTACCAATGCCTGTTTATTTTAAAGACACACTTATACTTAGATTTTTCCTACATTCCTGACCTTTGTTTTACCCTTGTGCTTTTTTTTTTCCTACTCAACACCAACCTAAATATGGCATATATCCTGTTATTCTCACATAGCACATATTTATTCTCATTTACATTTTGGAGTTTTACTGTGAATATACATAATCCTTGCTGGTCCTTTTTTTTTAAATTTTTATTTTTTAATTTTTTAAAAATTTTTTCCTTGCTGGTCCTTTTGCAAGGAATGAAATTGCTGGGATTTGTGGCTAAATTCCAGGTTTCAATCTTTAAAAATCCCAGACTTTAAGTAGGAATGCATTGTTTTCCAAAATAAAGTATTTCCCAATCATAACAAAGACTTTGCAGTTGGAAATAGGGACTTGCTGAAGCTCATTAATTTCTCTCTTACTGTCTTTTTCTCAGGCACTTGTCAAAAAGTAGTTTTGAACTTAAATTGAAAGTTAAACAAAAGACAATTGAATTAAACCTACAATAATTCAAGCCTTTCTGTAAGGAACAAGGCTAAACTTCTAAACTTTCTTTTTCTCTTTAAATATTCATAGAGAAACCTATTTGTTGAAAATCACCCTAAATGTTTTGAGTTAGGAGACACAGCTAGACTCATTGGCTGAAAGTATTTGCATAATTGTTTAAATTTGGGTGCTTTAGAGCTTACCTCATCAAAGACTTGTTTACCAAATAGTAAATTTAATGAGGTTTCCACTGAAAATGCACAGTCCCAATGGATCATAATAGTATAATATTCAAACAAAGACCGCACACTTTACTAAAATACAGGCCTTTGTAATCAAAGTGCTATAGTTTAACGAACCTGAGATTTTCTAGATGCTTTACTGCTGCTTGAAAGTGATGAAATCTTGATGGAGGAGGACCTTAAAGCAAATATAATCAATATAAATATAGGCACCCAGACACTTTGACAGGAAGACAGAATTTTTTCAGTAGTGCATGATCATCACTCAAAGCCATTGTTATTGTAGCCTAGCCTTTTTCAAGGACATGATTACTACCTTTTGCAAACTCTTCAACCTAGCACTCAAAGCCTCCCGACCAAGTTTCTTCCTCCGGGAACCTTCTTTTCCTCTACACTTCTTAGGGGACCCCTCATAACATCAAAACAATGTGCAGCTTTCCCCTACGCAGAACCTGATCTTTCTTTCCTCCACATCTTAGAATATGCATCCCTTTTGCTCCTGTTATTTGTGCTAAGTTCATGTTGCCTTTCTCAATTGGATATATATAAATATATACATATATTTTTTTCTAAAAAACATATATATATTTTTTTCTAAAAAACAACAAAAAAACAACTTTCGTAATGAATTCCATGTGGCTCTTCAAACCTGTACTTACCTTAGCTTCCCTTTGTGGGAAATCAGGATTCATAAGTTGTGTTGCTATTTTTATCTTTAAGATTTCAAACCAATTCATTTAGATTCACTCTATGTTGTGAATCATGCTAGCGCTATTTTTTCTAGTGGATTTGTTGTCATGATTAAACAAGTTGATGCGTAGAAAGTATTTAGAACAGAACTGGCACATCGTAAGGTCTTAGTAATATTACAAGAAAGCAAATACTTGTATTTTCTGTATACAGTAAGTGGCTGAAACTTTTCCAGGCCTTTGCTTGTGCTCAATTCACACTAAATAATGCTTCTTTCAGGAGTGACTTATAGAATTTCTCTAGACGATAGAGAATATTGAAAGTTATGCCCCTTATTAGAATGTCTTAAGTTGCAAGAATGATTTCTTTTCATTCTTGGGCTATTTGAATTTTCATATCTTTTCAGATATTAGATGATGTTAAGTTGGTGGTGGTTGTTAATTGTAGCACAAATAGTAGTTAAGGATGTAACTCATTGTTGGCACTTACCACAGTGCTTGACGGTGCAGGGAGTGTTCAATAAATGTTGCTATTATTGTTGTTTTTGTTGTACTTTTGTCTTTTTTTTTTTTTTAAAGAGGCTCCATGCCCTGCATGGGGCTTCAACTCATGACCCTGAAATCAGGAGTTGCATGCTCTACTCAGTACAGTAGGCACATTGTACCAGGCATCCCTCTTTTTTTGTTGTATTTTGAGTGCTCAGGGTTTCTCTATCCTTTCTGGTCTCCTGAATGCAATGATTAAATTGCATTAAAAAAATGTCCAAAATGCCTTTTAAAATATTTCAAGAGATAATTCATTAATTAAAAAACAAATCAGTGATTCTGCGTGCGTGGGTGGCCCAGTCCCTTAAGTGTCCGACTCTTGATTTCAGCTCAGATTATGAACTCATGGTCGTGGGATTGAGCCTCATTGGGCTCCGTGCTGAGCGGAGAGGCCGCTTGGTACTCTCTCTCTGTCCCTCTTCCCCACACACCTCTACTCTCTCCCTCTCTAAAATAAATAAGTAAACTTAAAAAAAAATAAGTCGGTAATATCTTAGAGATTATTGTGCCCACATCACTTAAAATTTGTACATTTGTGACACCGTGATTTTTGAGATGACCTTTTTAAATTGGGAAAGCTGACTGCCAAGTATCTTACCAGATATCTTCATTAAAAGAAATCTTTTTAGCACACCTGAAAATCTTCAGAATCAATTATGTAAGTACTTAAAGAGCAACTACCAGAGGCTCAGTATTGTACTGTGTGTTAATTTGCAAATATGATTTGTAAAATACTAAAATCCAAATAAGAATTCTGAGGTTTCACCAGCTGCCACTTTAGATTACTTTAAATCCATTTTAAAAAATGCAACTTTGTTCTAAGGGGAATGTCTTTAGTAAGAACATTTACTTTTTAATTTTCCACAGATATCTTACTTACCCTTTAAAAAAGGCAGCTTCAACAAAGGCAAGGTCTTTCATTGTGTGCTTATTGAAAGTTAAAAAAAAAAATAAGTTTAAAAAACAAGCAATTGGGGCCAAAAGAGGTTTTCAAAGATATTCTCACTGAATTTCTTTCATTTGGGAAATTCATAAATTCTTCCTCATATCCAAACATTAGCAATAATTTGCCTTTAAGTTTTATTTTTTAAAATAATGTAACAAATCATTAAATATTTTATTATTGTTTTTGGATACAAGACCATTTCCAAAGGCTTCAATTTTGAGATACACTTCTTGCAAAAATAGACCTTCACTTTCTTGAGTGCTAACCTCGGTATTTTTGTCCGCATAACATTGCGTTAGAATGAGATTAAGAGTGCTGATCTAGAATATTTTGTCGACACATGCTGGCAGTCTCATAATATTTAATTTTGGATTGCAATTTGCATCTCTCACGTGGCTCCACGTTTCACCAAGGTTTGAATCAGCTGACGGGTGTCAGGCTTGAATTTGAAGCGGGTAATTTGAGACCGCGTTCCTACGAGTTACACGGGGAAACACGAAACTCAGTAACGAACACGGGGCGTGGGGGTCGGGGTGGGGTTAACTTCCGAGGCTCCGCACCGGTTCCCAACTGATCGGGAAGAAGACACGAAGGGGGTGGAACTTCCTGACCTGACGCTGGCGCCTCTGTCGCTAGGGACGCTTCGGCTAAGGCAACAAGATGGACCAGGAAGAGAGGCTGACGGCCGTGGACAACATAGTCACTCAGTTCAACACCTATGAAGATTTCCTCGACTCGCAGATCACTTCCGTCGACCTGTACTACCTGGAGGTAAGAACTGCGGCACCGCAGAGTGGACCCCGTTTTCCTTTTAGTCCTTCCCGATCCCCCATTCATGTAGTGGTCGCCCCCTGGCGGTGGACTCCGGCGACGTCAGGCGCCGCAGTATCCCGACGGCGGCGCCAGAGGGGCGGGGAGCTGAATCACCGGGTCCTGAACCCGCCCCGTACGGCCTCAGTCCGGCCAGAATTCGGGTCCCTGGAGGTGGCGGCCCATGTGGAAACATGCGGGTGCGCCCGCACGCCCGCAGGGAGTCTTCAAAATCTGTCTTTCCCTCTCACATGAGGCCTCCCGGCCCATTCTTTCCAAAGTCATTGCCTGCGAGGAGGTGGCTGGATGCGGAGACCTGCGGAGACCCTTGCGCTGGGCTGTAATGCAGGTCTGGCACGCTGTTTCTCTTTGCTTTGCCACTTTGTATTAAAGAACAGAAGAGAGTAGCCTTCCAGGGCAAGGTGCGACACCAACCTGGTGTATCTGGTGTCATATAGGGCATCTGGGCCCATAAACCTCCACCCCACTCTCGTACCCTTAATTATGGGTAGGCACTACAGGAATATGTAGGCATATTCCTGATTGATGTTTATCGAGCTGCGAATCACAACTAATATTGAAAGTAAAAAAAAAAAAGATCCTGCTATACTGCAAAGTTAGACGTCATGGGGTTGGCCACTGTCTTCCACTCAGCAACCATCTTCCTCCCCTCGTCTTTAAAGGTGTGTGTTTGATGGGGTGGGGGAGATAATGGAGTGGGGGCGGCAGAGAGTTCTTGTCTTCGGGGAGGCGAACCAGGATGGGCTGGAAAATAACAGGCTGAGAGGTCCTGAGAGGCAGGAGGTGAACGGTGGATCCCTATAGCCCTGGGATCTTGCCAGACCAGGCCGACTAAAGGTGCACTGCCCTGGAGACTCTGCTGGCGGGGAGCCAAGACTCAGCCCCAGAATGCCTCCTTCCTATTTAGGCCAGGCAGAACAGGCGCCACTGGGTGGTGCCAAACCACAGCCGAATCTCTGAAGGGTTTGCATCTTGTAGCCAACTCCCCAAACCCCGTGTCTGCAACAGCATAATTCTGCATTGTGGTGGATTTTTGGGCTCCAGAGATCATGTTAGCAAGATTTTTCTTACATGCTTACTTAAATATTGATTGCAAGGTTTGAAAAGTGCTTATTCTTTGAAATGCATTCATGTGCTAGATATGAACGTTAATTCTACATAGCTAAGGCAGAGGTACACGCTATACGTAGCGTATACGTTTGGCAGTATTTAACCCAAGAATAAATGAGAGAACTGTTCTCCAAAGAAAGTGAAATACATGTCTAATAAGGGGACCTGGAGGGAGTAAAGGGGCCTGAGAGATAATCAGAACTGAGCTCGGAGTAACTAAATAGTGCTAGAAGTTCAGACTAGGTGCTGAAGAGAAAAACAAAATCTGGGAAGAGTTACACTTATTATTGCCAAGACCTTTTTTTAGGTTTATTTATTGATTTAATTTGGGGGGGAGGGACAGAGAGACAGAGAGAGAGACGGGGAGAGAGAGAATCTCAAGCCGGCTCCTCACTGTCAGTGCAGAGCCCAATGCAGTGTTCGATCTCGCAAACCAATCTTGCAAACCTTGAGATCAGGACTTGAGCCAAAATCAAGAGTAGGATGCCTAATTGGCTGAGCCACCCAGGTGCCCCTTGCCAAGCCCTTCTTATTTCAGCAGTTAGGTTGGAGAGGGTGGGATATAACCCACCTTTGCTTCCTTCTTCATGCCCACATATCTTCAAGTGGAGTCTCTTTTACACATAACTGCCGAAGCTCACCTATTCCGAGGTGAGTCCAATTAGGGAACTAGGTCTGTACAACTAGAGGGAATCCACACTTATGTCCATATCAGTTAATCTAGTCCTCTGTTCATGTGTGTCTACAGATGTTTGAGCAAACCTAATAGCACGAAAGAGATAGCCCAAGGTGAGTAAGGAGGGTAACTAATGTCAAACAAAACACTTAAAACTCAGAGAGAACTTTAAATAAATTCTAATTTTCTATCTCAGAGGCATTTAAATATCTATCAAATCTATAAGCAAAATAATAGACTGCTATGAAAAGGGAGCAGAGAGCAAGAATGAATTCTTAGAATTTAAAAATATAATTGATAGCATTTTTGAAATGGCTAACAGAATAAATCCTTTTTAAAGGACAAATTAATTATCTGGAAGTTTAAAGGTGATATAGTTACCCAGAATATAGTAAAAAAAAAAAAAAAAGAGGAAAATAAGAAAGAATTCTATGAAAGAAAATATGAAAGAATAGTTTCATGATGGTCAATATCTATCTAATAAACTTACCAGAAAGAAATTATACAGAAAATGAAGGTGATAATCAATTGAATAATGAAAAAATTTTTCTGTGTTGCAGATAAGCACATTAGCTGTTAAGCAGGATAAATGAAAAAGATTCATCCCTAGGTAGATAGTGGTAGAATTTTATAATTCTGAGAATAAAATGGTAATTCAAAAATAATTCAAATTGGCTTGTATGACATCAAAATTAAAAACTTTTGTGCACCAAAGTACACTATCAATAGAGTGAAAAGGCAACCCATAGAATGGGAGGAAATATTTGCAGATTATATATCTAATAAGGGGTTAATATCTAGAAAATGTGGCGTGCGTGTGCGCGCGCGCGCACACACACACACACACACACACACACACACAGGAGTATTACACAGCCATGAAAAAGGATGAGATTGTGCCATTTGTAACAACATGGATGGACCTAGAGGGTATTATGCTAAGTGAAAAAAGTCATACTGAGAAAGACCAATAACATGATTCCACTCATAAGTAGAGTTTTTAAAAAAAGTGAACAAAAAGCAGAATCAGACAGATAAATACAGAGAATAAACTGATGGTTACCAGAGGGAAGGGGGGTGGGGGGTGAGTAGAATGGGTAAAAGAGAGTGGGAGATACAGGCTTCCAGTTATGGAATAAGTCATGTGAGAATACAAGGCACAGCATAAGGAATATAATCAATGATATTATCATGGTATAATGGGGTAGATGCAATGGGACACACTTGTGGTGAACATAGCATAATGTATAAACTTGTAAAATCACTAAGTTGTACACCTGAAACTAATGTAACATTGTCAACTAAAAGAACTCACCCCACAATGATATACCATTTCACCTCTTTCAGGATAGCCATTTAAAAAACCCAGAAAATAGGGCATCTGGGTGGCTCAGTCGGTTAAGCGTCCGACTCCTGATTTCCGCTCAGGTCATGATCTCGCAGTTTGTGAGTTTGAGCCCTGCATCGGGCTCCGCATTGACAGTGCAGAGCCTGCTTGGGATTTTCTCTCTCCCTCTCTCTCTGTCCCTCACCCTGCTCGTGCTCTCCCCCCCACCCCTCTCAAAATAAATAAGACTTAAAAAAATATATTAAAAACCCAGAAAGTAATAAATGTTAGCAAGGATATGGAAAACTGGAACTCTGCACCACTGGTGGCAGTGTAAAATGGTGCACTTATTGTAGAGACAGTATGGCAGCTCCTCAAAAAATTGAAGTTAGAATTACTATATGATCTAGCAAGTTCACTCGTGGGTATACAGCCAAAAGAATTGAGAGCAGAGACTAGAATAGATATTTGTATACCTATGTTTTTTTTTTGTTTGTTTTTTTAAATGTTTATTTACTTTTGAGAGAGAGACAGAGGCGTGAGCATGGGAAGGGCAGAAAGAGGGAACACAGAATCCGAAGCAGGCTCCAAGCTCCGAGCTATCAGCACAGAGCCCAACACGAGGCTCGAACCCCGAGAGCATGAGATCATGACCTGAGCCGAAGTCGGACGCCCAACCGACTGAGCCACCCAGGCACCCCTGTATACTTATGTTTATGGCAGCATTATTCACAATAACCAGAAGGTGGAAGCAACTCAAGTATCTATTGATGGATCAATACATAAACAAAATGTGCTACATCTACAATGAAATATTATTCAACCTTTAAAAGGAAGGAAATTCTGACACATGCTACGACATAGTTGAACCTTGACATTATCCTGAGTGAAATAATCTAGCCACAAGAAGACAAATACTGTGTCATTGCACTTTTATGGGGTACCTAGGGTAGTCAGATTCACAGAGACAGAAAGTAGAAAGGTCATTGCCAGGTCTGCAGGAAAGGGAGAATGGGAGTTATTGTTTAACTGGTACAGAGTTTCAGTTTTGTAAGATGAAAGAGTTCTGGTGATGATGGGGATGATGATGGCACAACAGTATGAATGTACTTAATGCCACAGGACTATATACTTAGAATGGTTAATTTTGTATTTTGTATATTTTATACAAATTGAAAAAATAATTCAGAGTGTCTACAGAGTACCTATAAATCAGCTTGATCTTAGACTTTGCATTCCCAGTAGCGATTCCTAAAAGGAAAAAGGAGTAAATATCTTTAAACTTCTAGAAAATTTTATTTTGGACCTAGAATTCTTTCCCTGGCTGTGTTAGATATTTTCCGTTTGGCCCTTGAGATTGACATGCTGTCATACCCTACCTTGTTCTGTGCCCCAGAGATTGATTTCTGTTGCCTGTTTCAACTGGGCCCCCTTTCCCTTTGGCCAGTTGGGTTTAGCCAATAAGAGGCACCAGCAAGAAATTAGAAGCCAGCAGAAGAGAGAAGTTAGGCATTCCCCCCACCCCCACCCCCAGACTCCTTCCATACTGTGCTGTAGGTTAGGAGTGGATATTTTCTTACAAAAAGCCACAATTTAGTTTCGGGCCCTACCCCTACGGCTGTTTCCCTGGGCTCTATTAACTGTTCCCTCCTCTTACCTCATTGGACTAGTTAGTTAGTGGCCGTTAATAGCTTGTTGCTGTTGCTAGCTGCAGGGTGCTTCATTATCTCTCTAGGATTTCTCTTAACCCGGTCTATACCTTTGTTAATTAACTCAGCCACTCAATTTCCTTCAATTACTACATTTAAATGTGTCATCTGTTTCCTGCCTGGACTGACTAAATAAGTTATTTAGCATTCAAATGGAAGTGCAAAGGAAAGACTTTTTGGGGCGGAAATGAGGGACTTCTAAAACGACCTGCTGGTCTTTTCTGAATTTGTAACTTGAGCAAATACTTCATATATTTTCAAATAATTTTTCAAATTTATTGCTATAAATTTGTATAGTTTTCCTTTGTCTGTTTTATGGCTCTTTTCTGATTTTCTTAAAATTCTTTTTGAATGTTTATTTTTGACAGAGAGAGAGAGACAGAGAGAGAGACAGAGACAGAGCATGAGCGGGGGAGGGGCAGAGAGAGGGTGAGACACAGAATCCAAAGCAGGCTACAGGCTCCAAGCTGTCAGCACAGAGCCCTATGCGGGGCTCGAACTCATGAGCTGTGAGATCATGACCTGAGCTGAAGTCAGACACTCAACCGACTGAGCCACCCTGGCGCCCCATCTTTTCTGATTTTTAAAATTGTTTGCATGTTCTTTATTTCTACCATCAATCTTGCCAAATGTTATCCATGTTATTAGTCTTTTAAAAGGATAGGCTCTTGACTTTCATTAAGCAATCAAAGCTTACTGGATTTATATATTTTAATTTCAATTTTATTTTTCCTGTCGTTTTTGTTAATTCTTTACTTCTATATTATTTAGTTGCCTTTGCTATTCTTTCTCTACTTTCTTGAAGTAGAATGGTTAGCTGTTCATTTTCAAACTTGTTTTTTCCCTAGTAAATACATGGATGGAATTATTTTCTCTATATTTTATTAAGGTTTGTTATATAATTTCCTTGCCAAAAATTTAAAACTCCATGACAAAATATGTCATAAATAAGTCAAAAGGCAAGCAATTACTTGCAAATAAGTATTTGCAAAATGTATAATCAACCAGGACCTACTATCTAGAGTAAAGGCCCGTGAATCAATAAGAAATAGATAAAATCTTACAGAACAATGAGCAAATTTAACAGAGAGAATTCTTATATAGATACTAAGCGTAATAATTATATGAAAAGTTGCATATATATAGCAGACTGTCACTTATGGGAATTTTTTTTTTTTTAATCATGAAACTATACCAAATGTTTCCCCCTTAACTGACTTGCTACCAAGTGTCTGGCTAATCCCAAGTCCTGAGCTCATTTTTCCCCAATGCCCTCAGCAAACTGAGAGGCAACCAACCCCGTCGTGTTTCTTATTGCCACTAAAATGTCCTCCGGCAGCAGAGATGGCAGCAAACACTTGGTTACCCAAAGCCTCGTCTTCATGGCAGGTATCTTTTTGCCTCTGCATCCCAGGGACTGCATTGGACTCCTTCACACTGGGAACAGGGCCTTTAATGCCTTTAATGAGATCAGAGATCCTGTGCCGGATCACCCAGAACTAATCAGAAAGCCCATCCTTCAATTCTTCTTCCTCTGGAATCATTGCCAGCAGCTGATTGTGGTTCAGGGTTCAGTCAGAGAAGCAGAACACACGCACAGGCACGCATGCATGCACACTTACACAATACATATACGTATAGGTGTGTGTGTGTTCACATAGATGATTTTGTGCCGAGATTTGACCTTATACAGTTAAGAGAACTGTTCAAACGGTGAGTGAAGGGCTGTTTCTTTGGTGTCTGGTGCTGAAGCCTGAAATCACTAGGACACACAGCCCGGAAGGAAAGGCACATGAGAAACGGGGGGGGGGGGTGGGGGAACAGGGGCAAACGGAGAGACCTGCAAGGATGAACTAGAACTTGTAGCAGGCCGTCAGTTGTGGTGTGGGGGTGACCTACAGGAGAGGCTGGCATCTTCAGTTATGGAGCTAAACATGGCCCAGGAGTTGGAGAAGCTGAAGAAGAGCTTGTGGGAACTAGAACAACACGGTTGCTTCTTGTGCCTTCCAAATCTATTGCAGACGTCTTTTATGGCCCAAACTAACCTGTACATAACCAAAGGAGAGGAAATTATGGGAAACTGAGTTTCTGCTTAGCCAAGTTGACAGAATACAAATTCACTGCATCTGCTACTTTTAACTTTTCACAGGGAGAATGTATTTATATCTGACTTGTATAATTAACACTAAAAAAGTGAGGGATATAATTTTCTTTCTTTTTTTTTTTAAATTTGTCTATCGAGAAAGCATGAGCATGCATGAGTGGAGGAGGGGCAGAGAGAGAGAGGGAGAGAGAGAATCCCAAGGAGGCTCCGGGCTCTGATGGCAGAGCCTGACGCAGAGCTCGATCTCACGAACCATGAGATCATGACCTGAGCTGAAACCAAGAGATGGATGCTTAATTGACTAAGCCACCCAAGTGTCCCAAGGATGTACTTTTCTTAAATAATTGTTTAGGACTTGCATTATACTGACATCAATTCAGAAAGGATAGCACAAAGTAGAAAGCTAAAGACTAATTTCCCTTATAAACTGGATGAAAAGCAATATAAAATGAATCCAAGAATATGTTAAGAAATAATAGATCAGAGTAAGATTAGTGTGATTTATCATAGGAGTGCAAGGATGAGCTCATGACATTAAAAAGAAAAACTATAACTTCTATAGATGCATAAAAAGCATAGGATAAAATTTCAAACTTCCTCATAACTTGATGAAGAGTATACAGCAAACACTTGTAAACCTCATATTCAGTGGTTAAACATTTCAAAGTTTAGCATGGGAATAGAAACATGATAAAAATGGTTGCGAGTACTCTTAACTTTTTATTGGTGATGTGGCTGTGGCAATGCTACAATGAAAGGAAAGTATCATAAATACTTGGAAGAAGGAGTCAGAATATTATTATTATAAAGGTAGTATGATTATCTGCCATGATACAAAAAATACAAGAAAATTAACTGGAACCCTATTAGAACAAGTCAGTGAGTTTAGTGAAGAAATCTAAGATTGAACTACAATAATAACTCTTTTCTCCAGCAGTAAATAACATAATAACAAAAGACACAAAAGTGAAGGGAGCCTCAGTACTCTCAGGACAATGTCAAGGGTGGCCATAAACCAAGCCACCCTCCCTCCCTTCCTGCATTCCTTTCTTCCTGCCTCCCTCATTGCCTACCCCCCTTCCTCTCTCCCCTCCTTTCCTTTCCCTTCCCTCCCTCCCCTCCCCTCCCCTCCCCTCCCCTCCCCTCCCCTTCCCTTCCCTTCTCTCCTCTCCTCTCCCTTCCCTTCCTTCCCTTCCTTTTCTTTCTTCCTCCTCCCCTCCCTTCCTCCTTTCTTCTTTTCCCTTCCTTTTCTTTCCTTTCTTTTTCCTCCTTCCCGTCCTCCTTCCTTTCTTGGATGAGAAACACCTCGGCACCCCAGACGCCAGCTCCCCCTTGTTCCAGACTCACCTGTTCAGAGTCTAGCTCTTGCCACCTGACACCAAATCCCAGTCTTCATCTACCCCTCACCCCACTAGAGGAACAGTATAAGAGGTGCTTTGCCTCAGGGGGACAGCCAGGCTGGGGGTGGCAGTGGGCTCTGGCCCAAGACTGGGGACAGTACAGCCCCAAGGCTCTTACAGTAGTGAATTGTGCATGCCAGGCCACACATCTTTAGCCTTCTAGGAATAGGTAGGACCCTGAGCAGTATTGTGGGCTTCTGGGGTGGATGGAACCCTGCCGTCCCAGTCCAACTCTGCCAAGGTCCAAGGCCACAGCATCAGCTGGAAGGCACCATTCCATTGTACGTCCTCGGGACCAGGTGTCCCTCCCAGCAGCTGAGAGATGTCTAAAATTTGTTCCAGGAGAATAGTCATCCAGTCAGAATTAAGTCTTCCACAGACTTAATTGCTGCCCTCTGCTCTGCCACAAGTTGTTTTGCAGTTCATGTATAGTAAGGAAGCCTTCTCCGTAAGGGCAAGCCATCTCTGGATTCTGTTTTGCACTACGCCTCCTCATAGCTAGCTCTCTCCAAACTGCTAGCATCCAGAAATAATGACTTATGATCACATGAGCAAAGAACATTGACAATTAATAAAAGATCACTGCCTTGAGGCACCTGGGTGGCTCAGTTGGTTAAGCATCTGACTTCAGCTCAGGTTATGACTTCATGGTTGGTAAGTTCAAGGCAGCGGGCTCTGCACTGACACTACAGAGTCTGCTTGGGATTCTCTCTCTCTCCCTGTCTCTCCCTCTGTCTCCCTCTCTCTCTCTGCCCCTCCCCCACTCATACTTTATCTCTCTCAAAATAAATAAACTTAAAAAAAGATTATTGCCATATTTATATACTTGGATTATCATGGCTAATCACGTATTTTTACTAAGATGAACTGTTATAGTCAAAACCATTAGAGTTTTATAAAAAATTATCATCTTTTTGCCCTTCCAAATAAATGTAAGTGGAATCCCAGAGGAATCAGAGGGAAGTAGGGGATAAACTATATTTGGAAAAATAATGGCTAAAAAGTTTCCAAATTTTGTGAAAAGTGTAAATCCATAGAGCCAAGGAAGATGATGCGTTCCAAGTGGAATAAACACAGAGAAACCAATCTAAGGGCTATCTTAATTGTTGAAAACCAGTGATAAAGAGATCTTAAAGCAATTTAAAATGAAGGGATACGTTATGTAAAATAAAGTACCTCTCAGAGGTAATACAAGGCTTGGGACAATGGGATGACATCTTTAAAGTGTTGAAAAGTCAAAAGTCAACCTGGAACACTAATCTAGCAAAAATTTCTTTCAAAAATGAAGGTGAAATATATTTTTTTCAGTCAAACAATAGTCAAGATAATTTGTTAGCAGACCCACACTGCAAAAAATGTCAAAGTTTTTTAGGTAGAAGGAAAATCATATCAGTAAGAAACTTGGATCTACACAAAGGAATGAAAAGCACCAGAAACGCTTAATATGTGAATAAGTTAAAAATATTTTAGTATTTTGTCTCTTTAAAGATAATTGACCATTTAAAGTGGACAGATGGGGGCGTCTGGGTGGTGGCTCAGTCGGTTGAGCGTCAGACTGGTTCAGGTCATGATTTCGCGGTTTGTGGGTTTGAGCCCTGTGTGGGGCTCTGTGCTGACAGCTCAGAGTCTGGAACCTGCTTCAGATTCTGTGTTTCCTTCTCTCTGCTCCTCCACACTCACACTGTCTCTCTCTTTCTCAAAAATAAACATTTAAAAAAATAAAGTGGACAGATGACTTATGATTCTACTAGTGGTAATGGTTGGTGAGGCAACCAACTTGAGCTTTCTCCTTTTTTTCTCAGTAGATCTTGTTTCTTGTTACAATATAAATTAACATAGATGAGTGTAGAACTACCCAGATCATTTTGTGTGGCCCAGGTAAGGCACACAGAAATGCACAATTCACTCCAATATATGAAATTAATACAACAACTTTTTAATGGTCTTTATTATGTAAAATACTGTGTTGATCACAAGCCATTGATATTCTTCTGGAAAACCCCCACAGTCTCACAGAGTTTAGCTGAGAATTCTTCCCATATGCCCACGTTTAGTAACAGATTTATGCAAACTTATACTCAAATCATCTCTTTTGTAAATCACATCTAAAATCATTGGCTTTTTTTGTTTCTATTAAATATTAATTCCACTAGGTGGAGACATTTGCTTAGTTTTTGTGGTTCACACTAAAGAGCTTAAAAATAACACATATAATAAGCAGGGAACAAGTCAGAAAAAAGACAAATAACCCTCCCAAGATCTGGTGCTTTGGGCTATATTAGCTTGGCAGACGTATCTTCATTACTACACAGAGTTCACTACAGTTGACCTTTGAACAGCAAAAAGGTTAGAGGCACCAAACTCCGTGCGGTCGAAAATCTGTATATAACTTTTGAGTCCCCCAAAACGTTACCAATAGCCTACTGTTGACTGGAAGCCTTACTGAGAACATAAACAGTTGAACAGAGAACTTAAACATACATACACATGTACATATTTTGTATGTCATATGTATCATATGCTTTATTTTTACAATCAAGTAAGTTAGAGAAAAGAATGTCAAGAACAGCAGAGAAGAGAAAATACACTTACAGCATGGTATGTATCCAAACCATAAGTTTACCTCAACTGTTTACAAGATGAATTGTCTGTTGGTACCTACATCAATATTGTCTTACAGAATACAGAACACTGTTGATATGTGTTACTAACACCAGACATGACAAATGAGAAGATAGTGTACAGTCTGTAAGTGTTGATACATTTTAGCTTTTAGCAATAGATTTGTGTATGTTTTATGGTAGTAAATGATAAAATAGACCAGTATGTCGCTATATTTTATGCATTTATGACACATGTAACTTTTTCTTGATTCTTTCATTATTTCTAGTCTACATGATTCATTTGTGAATTTTTTCAAATTATTGCAGATCTACAAAGAATTTTCCAATATATTTATTGAAAAAAATATGTGTATAAGTGAACCTGCACAGTTCATCCTTTGTTGTTTGAGGGTCAACTGTATTTGCTTTTAATGTTTAGCAAAGGACAGTAGCAAGTTTTCTAGGTTGGTAGTGTCTAAATTTTTTCTTCCCAATAGTTGGAACTTTAAAACAGCCCCTGAGGGGTGAACAGATTATTAACCAGGCATCTTAAGTTTTCTCATTTAATCCTGTCAGATGGTTCTTTCATTCAACAGTGATGTATTCAATAAGTGTCTGTTACAAAAAGATACATACATATCTATCTATCTATCTATCTATGCTGTTTTCACTATAGTTCAGCTATGTCACATTTAACTAAGATGATATAAGGAACATTATTTTTTTTTAAATTTTCAATGTTTTTATTTATTTTTGAGAGAAAGAGAGACAGAGTAAGTGGGAGAGGGGCAGAGAGAGAGAGGGAGACACAGAATCCGGAGCAGGCTCCAGACTCTGAGCTGTCAGCACAGAGCCCGACATGGTGCTCGAACTCATGAACCCTGAGATCATATCCCAAGCTGAAGTCAGACGCTCAACCGACTGAGCCACCCAGGTGCCCCGATATAAAGAACATTATTAATGTATACATATTGAAATGTAATACTTTAGTCCTTATATCAGCAACCTAATGTAAGATGACACCTCTTCAGATAATAGGGAAATAATATTTATTCGTTTTTGAAAATGCTATGCAAGTGACACAAATGTGTGGAACGTTTTTTCAAGTAGCTGTAATATAAAAGGCCTAAAGGATTGTGGGGAAACTTTTTTCAGCGTGAAGCTTTTTTGTTGCCATCTTCTTGGGTTTCTAGTTTTCTGTTTTTATTGGTACCAACATTATATGGAAACAATATCTTTCCAGTTAAATAGGAAATTCATCTGCTCTTTATTTTGTATTTGAAGTTTTAATGCTCTGTGTCATCAGTTCATTGACCTCAAGGAAGGAAGTCTCTAAAATGTTGAACTTTATGAGAGCAACCCAATTCTCTTTTTGTGCAATTGGTTATTAAAAAAGTCTTTCTTGTATGAGTACTATTGTCTCCAGTTTTATTGTTTTAAAGATACTCTATTAATTACCTACAGCTGCTCTTGTAAATGGATTAAAAACACAACAGACTTTTGTCCTCCAATCCCTTAGAGAAAATCTAGTGACTGATGTTATTTCCTTTTTTTTTCCTCTTCATCTTACATCTGTGGGAAAAGGATGACAAATCAGATGTTTATGAAAGTATTGTTAGAAAGGATTCTGAGTTTTCATATCTAATATGTCTCATTTAAAATAATTCTGATTTTTTCCTTTATTCAGCATATATCGAATAAAATAAGATGTCTAATTCGTGCACAAATCTTACAACTGATTTTTCTCTTTAGGATGAAGGCCTGGCTCGCCAGTTGGTGGAGCTAGGCTACCGGGGGACCGGAGAGGTGGTGAAAAGGGAAGATTTTGAAGCAAGGAAGGCAGCTATAGAGATTGCAAGGCTGGCTGAAAGAACTCAGAAAAAGTAAGTGTCTGTGTTTCCAACCTGGGTTTTATATAATATTGTAGAGTCTCTGAAAAGCCCAATCTCGCTGGCATTGTTGTCATTTAGGAACATGGGCCGGAGCAGGTAGAACTTAGAATATCCTCAGCATGTGCTCTGCAGACCAGGGACTGAAGGAACTGTGACATGCTTGCAGGAAGCCACATGTAGCTTTGAGCTACTAACTTAAGAAATAGAAGTCCCAAAATACAGTCATTATACTGAAAGTCTTGTTAAAAAGTAAGGCAGTGTTATAGGCTTTATGTATTTATATGGTAAAGAATATGAGTGACTTTTCTTTTAGAATTCTTTGTACTTTTGAGACCTTTACATCTTTGGCATCATTTATGTTGTTACATTTTTGTGAACATTGATTCATTCAACTTTATTAACGGTCTCTGGCTTTTGTTAATGTGACTAATATATAGTTACATAAAATAGGAATCTAATTAAGTATATTAAACATATTATAAAAGAGATGTACACCTAAAGTGAACTATATCAACTGATAGCTAATTTGAAAGATGTGACAAAGCAGGACACCTGGGTGCCTCAGTTGGTTAAGCGTTCGACTCTTGATTTTGGCTCAGGTCATGATCTCAGGGTCATGAGATTGAGTCCCATGTGGGCCTCTGTGCTGGGTGTGGAGCCTGCATAAGATTCCCTCTCTCTCTCTTTCTCTCTCTCTCTCTCTCTCTCTCCCTTCCTCCCTCCCTCCCTCCCTCCTCTGCGCACATGTTCTCTCTCTCTCCCTCTCTCTCAAAAAAAGAGAGAACACAAGTTCTCTCTCTCTCCCTCTCTCTCAAAAAAAGAATAAAATAAACAAAAAAGATGTGACAAAGCAATTATCTATTTACCTTTTAAAAATGAATGCTAATGTTGTAAATGTTGGAGAGGACAATTACTTAGGAATTGGTGTATTATTCTTAAGTATAATTTTAAACTACCCCAAAATTATGAGTAGAAATTTCTCATGTGTTTATTATAGCACATAACGTTTGGGAGTGGAACATGAACTAGTTCCAGGAGTGTGCAATTTTAATTGATTGTTCTAGTAGTTACTGTGTTTCATTACCATAGAATATTGGGATTTAATATATCGACATTTGGTAATGTATTAGTTATCTGATGCTGCCATAACACATTACTACAAGCTTAGTGGCTTGAAACAACACAAATGTTTTTATTCATAGTGTTCTGTGGGTCAGAAGTCAAGAGTACAGTGGCTCAGCTGGGTTCTCTGGTCAGTACATCACACGGTTGAAATCCTGGTGTTTGCTGGACTGAGCCCTCTTCTGGAGGCTCTGAAGATGAATCTGCTTCCAGACGCATTCAGGTTGTTGGCCGAATTCAGTTCCTTGTGACTGTGGAACCCTGAGACCCCCAATTCTTTGTCAGCTGTCATTCTGGGGGCTGGTCTTTTGGGGGCTGGGCTGTGGGGTCCTACAGGCTGCCCACATTCCTCCTCATGCTTTCTGTATGGTCCCCTTCCAGCAAGAGGAGGTCAAGATTCTCTTGCCCTTCAAATCTCTCTGAGTTCTCCTTCTGCAGCATCTTTCCTTATTGCAACCAGAGAAAGATCTCTCCTTTTAGGGGCTTATGTGGTCATACTGGGTTCATCTAGATTATCCTGATAATATCCCTGTTTTAGGGTCTATAACCTTCATTACCTCTGCAAAGTCCCTTTTTCCATGTAATGTAACATGTTCACAGTCTTTAGGAATTAGGGCATGGGCATCCTGGGAGGTGGGCATTCTGTTTACCACAGGTAATTTACATAAAAGTTCGATAATTTATTCAACATCGTTACGCAGGACTTCTATTCTTAAAAATTTGAAATGATGCCAAGTATTTGTGTACAATGTGATGTGTCTTATATAGACTACCAGGGGAGTCTTCTCTTTCTGTATCAGTAAATGTTTATCAGGAGCAAAAGTGGACAGAGTTTTGTGAGATTTTATAAGGAATTAAAATATATTCATATTTTATTAGAGTTGTGCCCTATTTCATAGTAAGAGGAGTGGCCACGGTTAAAGTGCAAGTGTACATGTCCATTTTGTGTTTGAGGATCAAAGTGAGTATTTACTCCATGCAATAGTCTCTTTAACTGGCCAGAACTGGAAGTCATCAGGCTGCTTAAGTACCCACCATGGGAGGCTAATCCCCACCCAGTGTTGCTAGAATCCCAAGGCCTTTCATCTGCAAATCTTCTCTGAGTGATTTTGTAATGGGATGGGCCCCATATGTTGCCTCTTGCCCCATCTGGGAGTCACTTTGCTCCTTTCCCTCCCAGGTCTATTGTAGTTTCTTGACAGCAGGGCCAGCAGAGGGTGACCTAGAGCCAAATATGCCCTGGGCCTAGATTTGCTGGAGAATCACTTTGAAAAATACACATGAACATCTGACCGTCTGCCAATTGGTGCCAACATGGAAACGCTTGATTCTACTATCAGATTACCTTATATTAACTTATCTAATGTGCAGGTGAGGAGTCCCACGTAGATCCCAATCCTCTGGTCTGGTAATCATAGAGCACCCATGGTGGGGTACCTGGGTGGCTCAGTTGGTTGAGTGTCCTACTCTTGATTTCAGTTCAGGTCATGATCTTGGGGTCATGGGGTCATGCTGTCAGTATGGAGCCTAATTGGGATTCTATTTCCTCTCTCTCTGTCCCTCTCCCTCACTTACACACTTTCTCTCAAAACAAAACAAAAAAAAAAAACAAGTGATGGCACCTAAAAGTAAGTTATTTACTTTGATTAGTTTCAGAGGGGGAGTCTAGAGAGAAGAAAGTTAGATATTGGGAGGGAGCACTGTGATGCAGGGGTATTTTGATAAGGATTTCTCCAAAAGAGGGCATAAGGTAAAAAAAAAAAATTATTCTGGGCTTTTTATTTACTCATTCACTTTATAAATACTCATAACACAACTATATTGCATTAGGCACTGTGCTAAATGCTGGGGATATGATAGAACATAGGACAATCCCTGCCCTTAAGAAATTTGAGCACTAGATAAATGAGAGATGATTACATCGCTGGTGGGACTGTGAAACAGAAAACAGTTTGGGGGCTCTTTAAAATGTTACACACAGAGTTACCATATGACCCAGCAATTCCTTTCCTAGGCGTCTCCCCAAGGGGATTGAAAACCTAGGTCCACTTAAAAACTTGTTCACTAATGTTCATAGCAGCATTAGTCATAGTCACCATAAAGTGGAAATAATCCTGGGACGCCTGGGTGGCTCAGGTGGTTAAGCGTCCGACTTCGGCTCAGGTCACGATCTCACAGTTTATGGGTTCGAGTCCCATTTTGGGCTCTGTGCTAACAGCTTGGAGCCTGGAGCCTGGAGCCTGCTTTGGATTCTGTGTCTCCTCCTCTTTCTGCTTCTCCCCCATTCATGCATGCTCTGTCTCTCAAAAATAAATAGAAGTTACAAAAAAAAATTTAAAAAATAGTGGAAATAATCCGAATGTCCATCACCTGATCAATGGGTAAAAAAAAAAAAAAATTGGCATATAGATACAATGGGATATTATTCAGCCATACAAAGGAGCGAAGTACATATTGTTACATGCTACAACAAAGATAAACCTTGAAGACATCAGGCTAAGTGAAAGAAGTGAGAGAAAAAGACTATATACTGTGTAGTTCCATTTACATAAAGTGTCCAAAGTAGGTAATTGCATAAAATGCATAGACAGAGGGAGACTTGTAGTTGCCAAGGGCTGGAAGGAAGGGTGAATGGGAAATGACTGCTAATAGGTATGAGTTTTCTTTTGGGGTTGATAAAATGTTCCAGACTTAGATACTGGAGATGATTGCACAGCTTTGTAAATGCACTAAAGACATTGAATTGTACACCTTAAAAGTTTGAATTTTATGGCATGTGAATTGTGGCTCAATAAAAACAAATAGGACAGAAAATAATGCATTCCGTCAAGGGGCTGTGGTGACACCCTGAAGCGGCACTAAGTCAAGATTTGGTGGATGGGAAGAACAGGGCAAGCTCTTCGGAAGGCATGACGGCTAACTTCACTCTTAAAGGATAAGTAGGAATTAACCAGGCAAAGAAGTATGTGGAGATGGACACATCCTGTGACAAACTCAATCTGGTGACAAACTCCCGTTCTTCACAGATCTTTCTCTCTACCTCTTTGTCTTAACATGCATCTGTTCTCTTGCTGAGACTTTTCCCCCTAAAGCCCTGCCAGCTAGAGGCCACTTGTTTCTACACTTTCTGGGGTGGTGTGGTAGTGAGTGGGTTTTTCATTCTGCCTGGTTCCCACAATCTTTGCTTCAAAACCATCTCTGCTTTATTATCATGTAAACATCGTCTCTCATCTGTCCTGCACTGAGATTCATGGCAGCTGGTATAGTGGCCATAAGGCAGAGGCTTTAAATGTTGTGAAGAAGGAATGGGTATAGTTTAGTTGGTGAACTTTTTGTCGAGACTGAATGTTCTGCTCTCCAGGGTGTGGCCATGGTATATTAATGAGGCATTCCCATCATAAGTTCTGGAGAATTTCCATTTGTAGTGAGAAGTTTAGTTTATTTATTTTTTATTGAAATAAATATCTATTTTGAGACAGAGAGTGCACATGGGCACGCACAAGTGGGGAAAGGACACAGGGGAGAGAGAGAGAGAGGGAGAGAGAGAATATCCCCAGGAGGCTCCTCACTGGCAACACAGAGCCTGACATGGGGCTTGACCTCACTAACCATGAGATCATGACCTGAGCCGAAATCAAGAGTTGGACCCTACACCGACTGAGCCACCCAGGTGCCCAGAGAAGGTCAGTTTATTTCCACAGGTGATGGAGAGACGGACCTTAACTGTTTGCAACACAGGTTGAGTATTGGGCTCTTGGGGTATATTTAGTAGCTTAAGGCACTGTTATTCCCACTCCTTTTAGCAAGTCAACATTTATGACAGGCTCTTTACATTCACCCTGGCCCGCAGAGGAGAGCCACTGAATCTCTTTTTTAGTGAGTTTGGTTCTATTCTGACCAGTGTATTTCTGATGACCTTGGTGACTGAATCCTTCCATGGACCATAATCCTTTGATGCATCTTCTGGCCTCAGATAATATGTCTATTCTAGCATGCTCACTTTCCTGAGCCTTTAACCTTTCCTCAGAATTCTCTATGCAATGTGGGCATTTCAACCATAGTCAGTGTAGGTCATTGCTTGTTTCTAGTTTTTTTGGAGCCAGTGAGTTTGCACCATTTTCTGGGGTCCTTGTCAAAATGCCATGTCCTGTGGTCTGAGAGAGTGCCACAAGTCAACAAATGCTGATATATTCAGTTTTATTTCTGGCTTTTCTGGTCTAGATTCCTCTCCCCAGTCCTGCTTGTAGGTGCTATCTAGGTCTTGTGGCTCCTTTCAGGTAATTCCCCTTTCCTCTCTTATCAGACCTAACATGTCCCTGGCTGTGACCTAATCTTTTATAGACCTGGTGACCAGAAGCAGAATTGGAGACACTTCCTGAGGTAGACACACGTTGTTCCATGGGAGAAAGACCTCTGTATTTTCCTTTTACTTTGCTGCTGCTGGTGGTAGGAGTGTGATAGCTCTTAATGGAGAGGTTGAGATCACTTCTTCAGGCTCAGAAGAGGTCTGGGGAGGTCGGAATCTTCAGGAACCTCTACTCAGTTGTTCGCATCCCATGTGTCAGAATCCTGGGTTACTCAATCAGAACTCTGATTTTGGTGTATAGACCTGCCCCTGCTAAATGTCCCACTGTCTTTGGACTTGAGCCATTGTGACTATCAAATCCCCTGCTTGATTCATGTTCTGCTTGCCCCCTGCCTGAGGTGAGGACTTCTTTGTAAGCTAGCAAAGAAACTCTGTGGCTTTTTTTATTTTGTTACAGTTGTTGGTTAATTGCCCTCCACTTTGCATTATCAACCTTTAGGGCATCAATGCAATTTAGCAACAAGTATTTGTAATTGCATTATTTTCATATTTATCATTCCCCATACATGTCAGATACCTGAATCATCCCGTTGGCTAGGGCATTCCACTTAAATTATACAGCATCCCCGTTTTCCACATGTGAATGAACTTTTTAACAGTTGGATCACTACCTTGTGCTGGGGTTGTCTGAAAATACCTCCAGGGCTGTGGACCTCCTTGTTAAAGGGCTCATGGTGAGAGATATGGTCCCCATTCCCCATCTCACTGCCTGCTTCCTCAGGCTATTCCAGGTAAAGTCTGACAGAGACTTATCTTTGTAGGAAGCAGGCCCAAAGGTGGAGTTAAGAATTCAAAAGGTTAACTGGGAGGTAATAAAAAGAAAAGGTGGAAGCAAGATTAGACCAGAGAGGTGTTAGACCTTAATGCTCACCTGGCAGAGACTCTGTCACATCAGTGGAATGTTTGCCCAGCAGATCACCTGTTAGAGAGGTCCCACATTTGGTGGAGACTGTTTGATCTTCGAACCATTGTCTGTGGAGGCCACCCTGAGAACAGCATGACATCTACTTATTTGTTGAGGCTAACCAAAAAAATTAACTGGAAGCAATCAGCTATCCATATTTCTTGAATTCCTTTCAGGAAGCAAGTCCTTTAATTTTACAATTCATTTGTGAAAGTTGGATGTATTGGTGTTTTTACATTTTTTAATGTGATGAGTTGTAACAAACATATACAGTAGTGAGACTCTCACGACAGTCTTCATCACCCCCAAAAGTTTCCTCATACCCCTTTGTATTTATGCCCTCCTCCCAGTCCCTGACAGCTGCTCCTCTGATTTCTATCCTTAGAGTTTTGCCTTTTCCAGAATGTCATATCAAATAGAATCATATAGTATGTAGCCATTTTTTTTTTCACTAAGGTTTTTGAGACCAGGGAGTTGCATGTATCTTTCTTTTTGTTTATTAATAAGTAGTATTCTTTTTTATGGATGGACAACAATATGTGTATCCATCCATTCTCCAGTGATGGATAGTTAGTTGTTTCTAGTTTTAGGCTTTTCTGACAAACCTGCTGTAAATATTCACAAATAGGTCTTTGTAAGAACACATATTTCCATTTATCTTAGGTAAGTGCCCAAGAGTGGAATGGCTGATTCATATGGCAGGTGTCTATTTAATTTTATAAAAAACTTTCAAACTACTTTCCAAAGTATCATTTTATGTTCCCACTAGCAATGTCTGAGAGCTCCACTTGTCCCACTTCTTTGATAACACACGTGGTATTGTCAGTTTAATAAGTAGTGGGTGTAATGGTTTCTGATTACAGTTTTGGGGTATTGTTCCTTACTAAGAGTGTTGCACATCTTTCCATGTGCTCCTTTGCCGTACATATCTCTTCTTGGGTGAAATGTCTTCTTATTATTGATTATAATTGCTCTTTATATATTCTGGTTATAAGTTCTTTGGCAAATATACATTTTGTAAATGTTTTCTTTTATCTTTTTGTGCATATTTTTCCTTAATGGTATTTTGCAAACAGTAGAAGATTTTAATTTTGATTAAGTGCAACTTACCGTTTTTTTAATCATTCAGTTTTATTTTGTATGCCCGAAGAATTACTTGCATATTATAAGGTCATAAATATTTTCCTTTATTTTATTCTAGGACTCTTAGAATTTTAGGTGTTACCTTTAGGTATATAATTCATTGCGATTTTTTTTTTTTGGTATGTTTTGCAAGGTAAGAGTCAAAGATTTTTGTTTGTTTTGTTTTTAAATTTGGATTTCCAGTTGTCAGCAGTATTTGTTGAAAGGCTATCCTTTCTCCATTGGATTTTGAAGACACCTTTGCCAATAATCAATTGACTGTATGTATGAGTCTATTTCTAATGGATTTTCTATCCTATTCCGTGGACCTATATGTGTCCATCATTGTGCAAATAACACATTATCATGTTGCATCAGGTAATACGAGTCCTCCAATCTTGTTCTTTTTTGTTTTTCTTTAGAGAGAGAGAGAGAGAGAAAGGGAGAGGGAGAGAAAGAATATATCTCAAGCAAGCCCCACAGTCAGCATGGAGCCCAATGCAGGGTTCAATCCCATGACGTTGGGATCGTAACCTAAGCCAGAATCAAGAGTCAGACGCTCGATGGACTGAGTCACCCAGGCGCCCCTCTGGTTCTTCTTTTTAAAACTTGTTTTGTGGGGTGCCTGGGTGGCTCATTTGTTCAGTGTCTGAGTTCAGCTCAAGTCATGATCTCGTGGTTCATGAGTTCGAGCCCCGTGTCAGGCTCTCTGCTATCAGTACAGAGCCTGCTTCAGATCCTCTGCCTGCCTCTCCCTCACTCTCTCTCTCAAAAATAAATAAAAATATATAAAAAAAAAAACACACTTGTTTTGAATTCTAGGTCCTTTGGGTTTCCATGTAAAGTTTAGAATAATCTTGTCAAATTGTACAAATAGACCAACCAATATATTATCTGAATCTGTAGATAAATTTGGGGAGAATAATATGTTAACATATTGGGTTTTCTGACATATGAACACTGTATAACTTCCATTTATTCAGATCTTGGTTATTTCTCTCTGAAGTATTCTGTAGTTTTCTATGTATAAATCTTGTACATGTTTTATTAGATTTAATCCTTCGAATTTCATCTTTGTCATGCTATTTTATTTTTTTTAAATTTTTTTTTCAACGTTTATTTATTTTTGCGACAGAGAGAGACAGAGCATGAACGGGGGAGGGGCAGAGAGAGAGGGAGACACAGAATCGGAAACAGGCTCCAGGCTCTGAGCCATCAGCCCAGAGCCTGACGCGGGGCTCGAACTCACGGACCGCGAGATCGTGACCTGGCTGAAGTCGGACGCTTAACCGACTGCGCCACCCAGGCGCCCCTGTCATGCTATTTTAAATGGTATTGTCTTTTAAATGTTAGTTTCCAATTGGCTATATATAATATATAAAAGTGAAATGGATTTTCTGTAGTGACCTTGTGTCATAACTTTCTTCAACTTACTACGTCTAGTAGCATTTTTTTGTGTGTGTGATTTTTTTTTGTAGAAGAACATCAATAAAAACTTTTACTTCTCTTTTTGTATGCTTTTTTCCCCTCTCCTTCATGTACTACGTAAAGGCTGGAAGATAATGCTTAATAAAAGTAGAAAGAATAGACATCTTTACTTTTTCCCCAACCCTAAAAAACATTTTCTCTTTCATTATTAACTATTATGTTGGCTGTAGGTTTTTTGTAGATGATATTTATTAGGGTGAAGAAATTCTACTTCTACTTTGCTAAGAGGGTTTTTTTTTATGATAAACAAAAGTCAGATTTTTTCAAGTGATGTTTTTCTATTTATTGAAATGATATTATGGCTTTCACTTTTAGTCTGTTGCTAAAGTCAATTACATTGATTAATTTTATGGTTTAATTACCCTTGCATTTCTGGGTTAAATTTACCATACCATGTATGTATTGTTGGATTCTACTTGCCAATAGGATGTTTGCTTCCATTTTTGTGAAGGATGATTGTCTTCAGTTTTCTTTTTTTTCCCCTTGTAAATGTGTTTTCTTCATTTTGTATTGAGGTAGTTTTGGTCCCATAAAGTGCCTTGGGAAGTTTTACTTATCTTTCAAATATTCTGGAAATAATATGTAGAGCTGATATTATTTCTTCCTTAATTGTTTGATAGCAGTTACCAGTGAAACCTATCCCTGACATTTTCTTTATGAGAAGCCTGTTAACTACAAATTTAATTTCTTGTAGATAATAAGGAAGTTCTGGTTACTTATTTCTTTTGGAGTAAGATTTTGTAGTTTGTATTTTTCACGTAAATTTTTCACCACATTTGTGTATCAGACATACAGGCACAAAAATTTCATATTTTTATATCATTTTTGTTATATCATTTTAATATATGTAGAATCTGTAAGGATGTTCCCTCTTTCATTCCTCATGTTAGTAAGTTGATCCTAATTTAACTATATGGAAGTTTACTAATTTTTTCAAAGAACTAACTTTTGAACTTGAATGATTTTCTCTAGTATTTTTCTCTTTTCTATTTCATTGGTTTCTGCTCTGTATTACCTCAGATTGCATTCGGTTTAGTTTTTTTCTTTTTCTCGGGTCTTAGGTGGAATCTTAGATATTGATGTTAGGCCTTTCTTCTTTTCTAATGTAAAGTTTAATGCTATATATTTTCTTCTTGTTACTATTTCAGCTACATTTCAACAATTTTGATGTTTGTTTTGATTTTCATTCAATTCAAAAGATTTTAAAATTTCCTTTGCAACCCAGTTATTTTGAATTTGTTTAACTTCCAAATATTATAGCTTTTCTAAGTATCTTTTTTTTTCTAAGTTTATTTATTCATTTTGAGAGAGAGAGGGAGCACATGCGTGCAAGCAGGGCACAGGCAGAGAGAGAGGGAGAGAGAGAATCCCAAACAGGCTCCATTCTGTCAATGCAGAGCCCAAACTGGGGCTCAGTCTCACAAAGCTTGAGATCATGACCTGACCGAAAATCAAGAGTCAGACGCTTAACCACCTGAGCTACTCAGGTGCCCCTCTAATATCTTTTTGATATTGATTTCTAGTTAAATTCTATTATAAAAGGAGAATATATATTCTGTATGGTTTTATTCTTTTAAAATGTACTGAGATATGTTATTTTGCCCCAGAATATGGGTTATGTCAGTGACTGTTCCAGGTTCGCTTGAAAACATTTTGCTGTTGTAGGTGGAAAATTCTACAAAAGACAGGTCAATTTGCTTGACTGTGTTTTCAGGCTTTCTGTATTCTTACTGATTTTCCGTCTACTTGCTCTGTCAATTAATAAGAAATGAGTGTTGCCGACTCCAACTATAATAATGGATTTTTCTGTATATTTTTTCAGTTTTATCTGTTTTTGCTTTATGTGTGTTGATGCATACACTTCATGGTTTTTATGTTTTCTTGACATAAAAGTCAAGAAATGACTCCCATAGCATTTCTTTTTTACTATTCTTTCTATCCCTGATAGTAATTCCTTTATCTGAAGTTTGCATCGTCTGATACTTACAGAGTTACTTGAGTTTTTAAATAGTATTTGCATGGTATATTTTTCTACTTTTACTTTTACCAATATTTATATATTTAAGATGGATTTCTTATGGACAGCATATATTTGAATCTTGCTTTTTTAAACTCAGTCTTCAAGCACTGCCTTTAATTGGTATATTTGGGTGATTTATGTTTTCATAATTATATATATGTTTTAAATCTATCATCTTGCTGTTTCTGTGTCAGATTTTTACCTTTTCCGGCCTTCCTTTAAATATAGTTTTCAAAAATGATTCCATTTAACCTCATACTTGACTTATTTATACCTCTTTAAGCTTTCTTTTTTTAGTGATTGATCTTTTAAAAATTAGTGTTTGCTGGAGTTGGTAGCATTCAGCTTTAGCTTTTAATAGTCTACATTCAAATAATGTTATGACTCCTTTACATAGTGTGAAAGATCTTTGCCCGGGTTCCATTCATTCTTCGCATGTATGTTCTATTTTTGCCATACGTTTTTACTTCTAAGTGCATTGCAAATTCTATAGTACATTGTTAATAAGACTGTGATCTTTTTAAGTGATTCAAAATGAAATGTATTCTTTTTTTAATGTTTATTTCAGAGAGAGAGAGAGAGAGAGTGAGCGAGTGTGCAAGAGTGAGAGCATAAGCAGGGGAGGGGCAGAGAGAGGGGGAGACACAGAATCCGAAGCAGGCTCCAGGCTCTGAGCTGTCAGCACAGAGCCTGATGCAGGGCTTGAACTCACAGACTGCAAGATCATGACCTGAACGAAATTCTGCTGCTTAACCAACTGAGCTACCCAGGTACCCCTGAAATGCATTCTTTTACATTTATCCTCATTTGATCATTTTTGGTACTTTTCATTTCTTTGTGTGCCTCACAACTTCTATTTGAGAGGGAAGTTTTAACTCGATAACTTCTTTTAAGCTTCCTTATTGTACAGGTCTGCTAGCAGTGAATTTTCCTCCCCTATCATTTGTTGAGAAAAGTATTTTTCCTTTGCTTTTGGAAGACATTTGTTGCTGGGTATAGAGTTCAGTTTTCAGATTCACATGCAATGTGTCAGCAATCTCTGCACATCTGTGCCCAGGTGGTCAGGTTCACTTTCTCTCTCCCATGCTTTTGCTCTTTTTCTAGCAGCAGTGCATCTCTGTGTCTGCCGTATGACTGAAATTTAACATTTAATAGTCTGTTGGCTTAGCTTTCGTTCTGACAGTTACCATTTTCTGCATTATGAGCTTGATCAAGTGATCATCGTCAATGCTTTCACCTAAAAGATGGATCATGGGGCACCTGGGTGGCTCAGTCGGTTAAGGATCCAACTTTGGCTCAGGTCAAGATCTCATGGTTCATGAGTTCAAGCTTCCCACCCCATCAGGCTCTGTGCTGACAGCTCAGAGCCTGGAGCCTGCTTCACATTCTGTGTCTCCCTCTCTCTCTCCTCTCTCATCTCTCTCTCTCTCTCTCTCTCTCTCAAAAGTAAATAAACATTAAAAAATAAAAAATAAGTAAAAAAGATGGATCATTTCTATCTCTTAGATTTGTAAGGAGTAAGTACTGTAAGTGATACCTTGTTACTTTATGCACATAAAGTACAGTGTAATTAATTACAGTATGTTATATTTTATTACTAATTATAAGAGCAATATCTTCCAATTTCTCATTAAATTCCTATATCTAATTACATAACCATGAATACTGTCAGAAATTCTTCTTAAATTCTTTTTATTTATTTTTATGAGATAATTGACTTTGCTTCAAGTTTTATTAGAATTACAATTGTAGAATTATAATTCTTCTGAATAAATGCTTGTATGGAACTTGTTATTGAGAAACCATTTCAAATGCAACATTTTCCTAATATCTATGGCAAAAATAATGGATAGAGCTCTTCTCTCATGTAATTAAGGTGTGACTAAATCAAAAGATTATTTCACAGACATTAGCTGAGACTACAAATTATGTGATATCAATAAATTCTCACTATCAATTAGTTGGATATTTTATTGTTTAAAAATATTTTTTTAATATTTATTTTATTTTTAAGAGAGGGAGCGACAGAGTGTGAGCAGGGAGGGGCAGAGAGAGAGGGAGACACAGAATCCGAAGCAGGCTTCAGGCTCTAAGCTGTCAGCACAGAGCCCGACACAGGGCTTGAACTCATGGACTGTGAGATCATGACCTCAGCCGAAGTTAGATGCTTAACCGACTGAGCCACCCAGGTGCCCCAATTAATTGGATATTTTAAATTACTGAGACCTACACACTGAATTTTTCCTCTCTTCCTCTCTCATCCCCTCACCCTCTCTCCCTCTTTTTTCATTCTCTTCCTCTCTCCAACAAGCAAGTAATTATAGATGTTGTTGATCTTTTCAAGAAACATCATAGCTATCTATTTATCTATCAACAAATGTATATTACTACTTTTTTGGTGAATACACATATGAACATATTCATAAGTGCAATTAGTTTTAACTCAGGGAGTAAATAGACCCATTGCTTAGATGAACTGATTATTTTTGTATTTGATGTATTGTCACTATTGCCACATTTAGTTGTACATCTTAGCCTCTTTGAGCTTAAAATAAACCTAAATAGAGTCACAGAGAAAACCATGTAGACAAAATGCAATACTGATGATAGATCAGCTAATGATAAATTAAAAAGCAAGTAAAATTGGCATGTTTAAAAAAGTCATAGCCCTTTTCTTCAGAGTATTATTTAGATTCTGTTTTTGTGGTTGTTCTTAATTTAGCTATTGGCTTAAATTTTGTTAATGCATTCAGTAGTCATTCGTAATCCCTTTGTAAGTAGTTTTAAGGTTCTCTTCTCAGATTGAGTGGATTTGCTTGAGCTCTGCAGATGCCTTTAACAGCGGTTTGGGATTTCTTGAAATGTTCCCTTCCTTTGACTTTTATTACCTTATAACCTACCATTTTTCTTCTGTGTTTGCTGTTGTCTGCTATCTCTGCAGTCAGTCTCTGCTTCCTTCTTCTCACCACCTTGGATCTCTCCCCAAGGACAGTTCTTTGGTATTTTCACCTCACTTGTATTTCACTATTTTTCATCTCAACCACCTTTAGGTTTTCAGTTATCCTGAGTCAGATCTGCAGTCCTGATTTCTCTTCGGGGATTTTAGCTCCATATCTGTCCTTTAATATTATGTTGTCAAACCAATAATAAAATAAAAAAAAAAAAACCCTCCCATTCTTGTTCTCTTACAGGTCTGCCTGCTCCCCATACACAAATACCATTTTTTTTTAATCTAGAAGCTTTACATTTTAAGTCTACTTGATAAGCAATTTTAAAAAGCAGTTAACGATGGATACGGTTGACTCTTGTTTATACTTGCTCCCACATTCATACATTTGCCCCTCCTTTTGTACATTGCTAATTCAGTTTTTCTTTAGACTGACTTGGTGTATTGCAATGTCTCACCACATTGCTCAACTTCAGTTTTCCTCATTTTCTATTACTGTGTTGCCACATCATGCTTCTGTGAAATGGCTTTCACAACATCTTCTCATCCCTACCCTTTTACATTCCTTTATCTATCAGCTATCTAAATCTGCATTCCTACAAAAAGAATTTGAGGTGGTTTGCATGGGAAATATGAATCTCTTGGCAATAAGATTTTGAAAGGTGGAGAGAATAAAATATGAACGTTGAAAAAATGCAATGAAGCTGAGGTTGAGGTTAGGGCCTGAAACGTATGCTAGATTTGGGAAGATAATTCCAAGGGGAAAATATTTACATTATATAATTCCACCTGGAACAACAAAACCATTGACCATAAATGTAGATATTCCTGGTTCTAAGAAGTGTAGGGGAGGCAGAATTTTCCTTGATCCTCTTAGGGTCCCTGGATGGGTCTGAAAATTAAGCTGATAAACACAGATTAACAGGAGAAAAGATTAAAATTTATTTAATATGTTTTATGTGACACAGGAGCCTTCAAGAGGGAAGAAAGACCCAAAGAAGCACACTGGAATATTTTGTGCTAGGTCTGACAAAAAATGGATGGTAGTGGAGGAAAGTGATAGGTTATGGAGTATGAGCTAATTGTAGTAAACTGGGGGATACTTAGTGAGGCTTGTTTGTTGGGATTCTTTGTGGCAGTCCTTTGCCTTCAGAGAAAACTATGCTCCTTTCCTTTGGGTATAGGGAGGGAGCCTCTAACATGAGGGTGTTATGACCGCTTCAAGGAAGAAGAATGAGGAGGGAGGAGGTCAGAGTGACCTTCCACTTCCGCCTAAAATTTTCAGAATGCCAAGGTGCTGTATTTTGGGGTAGTGTGTCCTGAGCCCCATCACAGCTGAGCTGCTTTTACCCTCTAAGGAGTTAGATAATGGCAACCTAGGATGACAGAGTGAACCATGCCACCATCAACGTTTTATAGTTGTAATAATACCAAGTTTTACAGGAAAAAGCGATTCACTCTTGCCCCAAAGGATCAGTAGGAATTCTTATCCCTTACATTTCTTAAAATCCTACTAAATTACCTGATTTCACCTACCAGAAATTTTCTTTTATTACTACTTATAAGCAAATATGCTGAGCAATTGTCTTAACTTAATGTTAGTCATCAGAAATGTTGCTGTTTTTATTTCTCTTTATCCAAATTGTTCTGTTTTTCCTGGCTTTCTTTTCCTCATTAGAATTCAAGAAGACATAGATTCTCAAAAATTGACATTGTTCTTGTGCTGCTTTGGATATCCAGTTGAGGCTGATCTGCTGAGACATTCAGTATGATATGGTGGGAGATTAGGAAGGTTTTCATAGTATTGTTAGGCTATTAAGGCTCAAGAGACGTTGACTCTGCTTGACTTTGACTTTTATTAAAAATGTCTTACCTAGCTAGTACTCTTTTCCTCCCAGGAATTGTTTTCTGTTTTTTACGTATTCCCTTACTCATTACTTATAATCTCCCTACCTCAAGTAAACACACACACACACACACACACACACACACACACACACACCCCAAACACATCAATCTGTTCTCCTACCTGCTTACTCATTTTTTCTACTAACCAGAGGACCAGGACACTTAACTCAGAATATAAAAGGTGCCTGCTAGACATAGGCATAGGGGCCTATATTCTTTTTTTTTTTTTTTTTTTTTAGGAGAGAGAGAGAGAGAGAGCAAGTAAGGGAGGGGCAGGGAGAGAGAGAGAGAGAGAGAAGGGGGGGTGGAGAGTGAGAGAGAGAGAAGGGGGGGTGGAGAGAGAGAGAGAGAGAGAGAGAAGTGGGGCTCATCTGAGGCTTGTGTTTTTACCCAAAGCAGGGCACTGGCTCACCCAAAGTGGGGCTCAAGCACACTTAAAGCAGGACTCATGCTCACCAGAAGCAGGGCTCATGCTCACCCCATGTGGGAATCAAACTCACCAACTGTGCCAAAGTCAGATGCTTAATGACTGAGCCATCCAGGCGCCCTATATATTCTATTTTTATGGTGAAGATTATTTTTAGGATTCACAGCAAAATTATTCAGTAGATTCTATATTACTCGTAAGTATTCTAATGATGTTGTTATTAGAAAATCAATCTGTATAAAGACTGGCATTAAACTAGCAATGTTTCATTCACAATCTATGAATGAAACTGTCAGTTGTTACTATTGGTGCCTCAGAACTTATTTTGTCTGCATATTTGACTACTGTGATTTCTTGGGTGCTGGAGTGAACTTGAAAGAAATGCACTGGCTGTGGTACCCATCTCAAGAGATGAGAGGAAAAATACTTATCTAGTAGTCAATCAGGACAAAAGTTTCATACATGGTTTAGGAGATGTGAATAGAGGGAGGGAAGGAAATTGTTCAGAAAAAATTAGCACATGAGTCCAGAACATTGAAAGTATTTGTTTCAGAAAGCAAAGTTGATGTCAAGTCTCTTACTCCCTTTTTAATTTAAGGACCTCAGGAACATAGAATTGATTTGATTGTGCTTCTCATTTCATAGCACACTATTACCATGAGTCCCTGCTAGGCTCCTCTTTAGTGAAAAAAAATTTAAGTGTTTTCCTTCTACAACTCCCATTTTTAATCCCATTTCTCTTCCTCCTCACATATGTTGGGGAGCAAGAATTTCCTCTATCCTTCAAGGTCCTTCTAGCTGGACTAAGAACCAAATTGACCTGAGACAGATTAATAGGAGTAAATCAGATTTGATAGTGTGTGTATGGGGAATCCACAAAAACATGGAAATTCTAGACAGTGA